>NC_071995.2:130065833-130373750 GCF_028885655.2 Pongo abelii
TCTTGTGCATTGTAGGGTGTTTAGCAGAAGCCCTGGCCTCTGCCTGCCTGATTCCATCCCATTATGACAACCCTAGATGACTTAAGCCATTGCCAGTTCTCTTGTGGGGCCACCTTGGCCCTGGTTGAGAACCACAGGTCTAGATAGACCAAGCTGAGCTTCCCTTCCTGCCAGTAACAATGCCACATCTCACCCACGTGGTTTGTTTTGATGAAGACTCATACACTTTGTCTAATACATAAGTGTGAACATGTGAGTATGAGTGTGTGTGTGTGTGTTATTCCTTTGTTTAGACTAAAAGTTCTTTGAGGATAGGGGCTGTTCTGTGTCCCAACAATTAGCACATAGTTCCCTCTCTGTATACATATATCAGGTGTACAAGGAATGAAGAAAGGAAGGAGGGGGAGGGGGGAGGGAGGGAAGAAAACTGGAGCAAGTGAACATTATATTCTCTGGTCTTCTGCAGGTTTTCCTCTTCTGATCTGCATCATTTCACTGTCATTTGCCATGGACAGTTACGGAACAAGCAACAAGTAAGTGCAGGGCTTTGCCTTGCTTTTGGCAGGCGTTCCATGGAACAGCTTGTGGCGAGAGCCCCATGGCTCTTGCCTTCCTGTGCTGTTCTGGGTGCAGGGGTGCTGTGCAAAGCTGGCTCCCACAGGCCTAGCCAGTGAGAAAGTCGTGGTCCAGGGAGAGGGAGAAACAACCCAGCTGTGCTCTGGATGTTTTGGGGCCTTGGAACTAGCAACAAAGACCACAGAGTGCCTCCAGGAATAGCAGGGGGCCTGGTAGGAGTTTCTGCTTGGAAATTTTTCATCCACGTGGTCTTCTCAGACACAGTTCTGGTCATCCACGGAGGCTAAATTGTGACCCTTTCACCCTTTCTTGGGGTGGTCAGTAAGGGCACTGTGCAGACCGTGTGCCCAGTAACTCACAGGGAGCAGGTACACGCATGTTGGAGTAAGTGGGGCCTACTGTGCACCAGGCAGGTGGTCTTGAGGGTCCCATTGCTTGGGTAGTAGGGGATGGACCTTATGATGTCCAGTATCTCCTGTTGCCACTTGAAATGCAGCTCATGGGTCCACAGTTGTGTCAGGAAGAGGATGGGATGATGCTGAGGGACCAGATCAGCTGTTCAGGTTCCAGAAATATGATTTTCTTTCCTTACAAGTAAAAGAGCTTTCACTCAAATGTCACTTGGAAGCTGCTACCTGTTCTAGCCATGCTGAGAAACCACTGAGTGAAAACATGGAAGATAAATATTGATGGTGCTTACAAACAGAAAGGAAGTTGAGCATTTTCACAGCTTCAGAATGAGATAATAGTACAGACGAATAGTGAAACTGGGAGAAATCCAGCCTTTTCCATGTTTCAGGTTCCCTGAAGGCGAAGCATTTGTAGAAGGCAGTGTCTGAGAGCACAGTGAAACAAGTGTGGTTATGCAGATCACTGTTCTGGCCCATCCTTTCAATTCTGGATGCTGTTAGAAGTTGAGGGACTAATTAGAAGAAGAATGTTCTCTTCAAACACAGCTTGATGGCATTTGTTTCCTTTTATCGCATCTGGAGCTTGGGGATGCTGAACTCACTCACAGTCCTGAGTCCCAGGGTCTGACTCTAATATAAGCCTTTTCCCACACTCTTGCCTGAAAGCCAGGCAGCACCAGCCAGGTTCAGGAAGCTCACCAGGTTTCTGAACAGGATAGAGTATCTATCAGAAGCCCCTCATCGACTTAAAATTCTGCATGAAATGCTGGAAAGCACAATCTCTGTCTTTGCAGAAGCATCCCACTCTCCAGAGAGCCTGGTTTGAATCGCACCTTTGCAGAGGTACCACTCAGACTTGCGGTGCATTTTCCTTTTAAACAGTGCATCCTCAGATGAGAGGTTTCTCCTCTCCGTGCTCTGGGTGTGCAGCTGTGAATGAGCCTCTTGCAGGTGCTGTCTCTTGTTTTGGGGCATTTGCCGTCTCCTGGTCCGGGAGGCTTTGGGGAGGAATGGGGGCAGGGAGGCAGTGTGCCCACAGTGATCTCTGAAGTCACCTGAGCTATTTAGGGCTCAGATTCCTCATCTGCAGGATGGGAGTGATCATAGCGCCCACCTCAGGGGCAGCATAGGATTAAATGGGATGATGGAGTTTGTTGCGCTGTGGGGCAGACCTGCTGCTCAGTGAGCAGTCACCGAGGGATGAAATAAGCCAGCCCCGGGGAGACATCACATTGTGTGCTGGTGAGGACTGCACCACGCACCTGCCCAGATGCAATTAAAGACACTCCAGGTCCTTGGGAAACAGTGTCCAGGAGTCAAGAAGATGAGAGGTCCTAGGGAATCTTTGGCTCTTGACAGTGCCGTAGGCTCTGGAGACGAAATTGTGAAGGAGCTGGCTTTTTTTTTGCCTGAGTTCTGGGGGTCACTTCTCAGAGGCCAGATCCTCAAACTGGACCCTCCTCTCAGGACATCAGAGCAATCACTAGGACCCTCTGGAACCTTTCCTCTCAGTTGGAGGGCTGAGGGAGTGGAACTGACCCCAAGCTTTGGGTATATGGGAATGGTCGGGTGCTGCATCGCTGACAACTCATCAGTATGGTAATCCCTCACAGAAGGCCCCTATTGGGTCATATTTGAAGTGCTCTGCAGGAAAGCCAGTCCCCAGCAAAGGTCTATTTCATAATGAAATTAAAATCTATTTTGGATTTTGGCTAAACTCTCCAGAGGTTGCTGTCCTGGTCTTCAAACCTGGAAAATCCTTTCCAAGAATGAGATGTGGGATCATCATGGATAAAAATACATTTGCAGGGATTAGGAAAGTTGTATGACTGCCCCAGGTGGACCCTGTAGCTGAGAAAGACATCACCTTAGCAACTACTTTTGGATGAAGGTACGCTGGCAGGTGGAACGAGGTTATTGAAGTAACGGCTCTGCTTCCCTCCGCAGTTGCTGGCTGTCGTTGGCGAGTGGCGCCATCTGGGCCTTTGTAGCCCCTGCCCTGTTTGTCATCGTGGTACGTTTCCTGCCCTTGTGGGCGCAGAGCGGGGCTGGGGAGGGGCAGGAGGAGAGGGTGCGGGGCTCTGGAGATGGCATGGGGCCCCCCGAGGAGCTTCTGAAGGATGCAGCGTCGTTCCTCGGTCACTCCTCACTAGGGCTCCTCTGGGCCAGTGACTGAGGGTCTTATTTCCCTGAATGCTCAGGAAGGCGGTGCTTTCCAGGCGGGTCCACTCAAGGCCCCAGGGCTCTTCCAGCCGAGGCGGCAGGTGCAGGCACACAGCCCTGAGAACAGCACAGGCGCGGGCTCGTCCTTCCCCATCCTCCGGCGCCTTCTCACCCTCCGGCTAGCTCCTTGCTGAGAAGTCACCAGGACTCCAAGGCTGCAGAGGGGAATCTTAGCAGAAGCCTCCTGGGAATCACACATAACTGTTACAGTGGTTTGCAAGTGACAGAAAACCCAACTCAGAGTTTTTTGTTGTTGTTTTTGTTATTGTTTTTTTGAGACGGAGTCTCACTTTGTCTCCCAGGCTGGAGTGCAGTGGTGCGATCTCACCGCAACCTCTGCCTCCTGGGTTCAGGCGATTCTCCTGCTTCACCCTCCCGAGTAGCTGGGATTACAGCCATGCGCCACCACACCCAGCTAATTTTGTATTTTTAGTAGAGACGGGGTTTCACCGTGTTGGCCAGGCTGGTCTCGGACTTCTGACCTCAGGTGATCTGCCGGCCTCGGTCTGCCAAAGTGCTGGGATTACAGGCGTGAGCCACTGTGCCTGGCCCCAACTCTGAGTTTAAACACGGATGGGGATGTACCGGCTTCTGAGTCGGGACCATCTGTGGGGAGGCTGTGCCCGGGGCTCCTGCACCGCGCTGGGATGAGGCTCGTCTCTCATCTTCTCTGCCTCCCCGGATGAAAATGGAGGCTTTTTCCCAGCACTCCCAGCGGAAGTCCCAGGCTGGTTCTCATTGGCTGTGGTGAGTCATGTGTCTGTCCCAGAACCAATCAGGGAAATGGGATGGAGTCCAATGATTGGTCAGGTCTGCCTCACGTGATTTCTTTGTGCAGTTAGCACCGGTGGACACCAGGAGCTGCTGGCATGATGGGGTCGTGATTACAGGGTGTGACCTCAGCAGAGTCTGTGCTTTCCCTTCTGTACTTCCACGTGCCTGTCTCTGAGGGCCCTGGCTGGTTGGGCCCGGGCTGTGCGTCCTGGCCCAGGCTTCCCGTCTGCAGGTTGGGTCAGGGCCCCGCAGCGAACTGGAGCAGCTCCCTGGGCTGAGGGGCGTCAGGGGCCAAGGGGCGTTGGGCGGGGCGCCACCAGCCGAGGGGCAGGAATCTTTGTGCAAGCAGAGGAGGTCGCAAGGGAAAGGCTTGTGGCATCAGAGCCTCCCTCACAGCGTCTACAGAGCTCCGAGTAGGGCTGGTTTTTCTTTCAGTGAGTCCCTGTCAGCTCCAGAGGGGACGCCTTTGGGGCTGTGCGGTTGAGCTCTTAGGATCTGGGGCCAGAGCGTCTCCCTGGGGCTGCGTGAGGATCACCTGCCATCGCTTTACCGACTCTACCCTTTAAAGAGTGTCAGAGGCTTCAGTGAGAGGTCCTCGCGCTCCCTGGGGGTCTGGGAGGACCATTCATTTTGTCAACCAAAATGCAAAAACGCTTTCAGAACGGACTCCAGGCCCTTCAGTCATCAAACTCCTGGCTGGAGCATGGCCAGTTGGGAGGGGGTTTAAAGGACGTTTAGTGACAGAGAGTGGGAAGGGTAAGTTGTATTCAAGTCTGCTATTCTTTATTCTCCCCCTCTGTACTGACTTGAACCCTCTAGAACTGCAGGGCCTGGGCAGAACAGGCCCCTATGTCAGACATTGTCCTGGTCATCTGGCTTTCATGTCTGACCGTGGTCAGTGACAGCTGGGGTTCCGAGGTGGCTCTGCCTGGCTCCTTCACCACCCATATGGCGTGGGGCCCGGCGCCAGGAACCCAGCACCCCTGTGGCTCCCAGCTTCACTAGAGTCCCTTTTGTCATTCCCGAGGGGACATTACCTTTAGGGCCCCACCCCCTACCCCACTCCTTGTTGTCAGTGGCCATCATTCCTGGAGGACAGAACGAGCCCTCAAACTCATTACATAATTGAATTACCTGGGGGGTTGTTTTGTTTTGTTTTGTTTTTTTGCAACAGAGCCTTCGCTCTGTCGCCCAGGCCGGAGTGCAGTGGCACGCTCTTGGCTTACTGCAACCTCTGCTTCCCAGGTTCAAGCAATTCTCTTGCCTCAGCTGGGACTACAGGCGGGTGCCACCATGCCCAGCAAATTTTTGTATTTTTAGTAGAAACGGTTTCACCATGTTGGCCAGACTGGTCTCAAACTCCTGACCTCAGGTGATCCACCCGCCTCGGCCTCCCGAAGTGCTGGGACTGCAGGCGTGAGCCACTGCGCCCGGCCCTGGGAAGCTTTAAGAGTATTCCTGCCTAAGCTGCACCTCCTGAAGTTTCGGCTTCTTGGCCTTTAGAATCTTCCAGATGATTCTCAGCACAGCTGGCTTGAGGTCCTCATGCCCTCCTGGGACATTGGTAGCAACAGGCAGATTGGAAGGGAGGCAAGAGCTAAATGGGGCAGCCTTAAAAGATTCCAGGTTCAGGCCGGGCACGGTGGCTCACGCCTGTAATCCCAGCACTTTGGGAGGCCGAGGCGGGCGGATCATGAGGTCAGGAGATCGAGACCATCCTGGCTAACACAGTGAAACCCCGCCTCTGCTAAAAATACAAAAAAAATTAGCCGGGCGTGGTGGTGGGCGCCTGTAGTCCCAGCTACTCGGGAGGCTGAGGCAGGAGAATGGCGTGAACCCGGGAGGCGGAGCTTGCAGGTGAGCCGAGATCGCGCCACTGCACTCCAGCCTAGGCGATAGAGTGAGACTCTATCTCAAAAAAAAAAAAAAAGATTCCAGGTTCAAGTGCAGAGGCCAGCAAATGGCAGCAGTGTGGCCCACTGCCTGCTTTTGTAGATCAAGTTTTCTTGGCACACAGCCACGTCCATTGATTTGCACATTGTCTGTGGCTGCTTTCAGGCTAAAACAGCTGAGCTGAATAGTTGCAACAACGACTGCGTGGCCCGCAAAGCCGAAAGTACTAACTGGCTCTTGGCAGAAGGCATATCAACCTCGGGGCCAGGGGGTGCCGTGGAGGTTCCAGCCGACCCCTGCAGGGAGTGCCGTGGAGGGGGGTTGGGGGTCTTGTCCCTCCCACGTCTTCAGAGGATCCCAGGGTTTGTGCCATCTGGGTTAATTCCTCATTTACTGACAAGTCCTCGGCCTTATTTCCAGATGAAGAAAGCAGGTTTTGGGATCACAAGTATAGCATGACCCCATTTGTTTAAAAAGTTAAAAGCTCTATATGGGTACACACTCACATGTGAACATATAACTGAATAAGAAAATGCCCGGACAGATGCACACAAAATAACGGTTCCCTAAGGAGAGGTTTGGGTTTGGGGAGTATGTTCTTCAAGATTGTATGCATCTAAAAACACCCATGTATTGCCTGCATAATTTGAAAATTAAAAACTTTTAGGAAGCTGTGTGTTTGCATTAGGACATGTGGTTTCCCTGTATCCTGGCAAGGTTCATCCTGAAAAGGCAAGAATTTGGGAGACAGTAAAGGGTCACTGTAGGGCCTGCTGGGCCTAGGGTTGAGGAGAAAAGGGCAGAGCCCAGAGACTTCCAGTAACACCCCCACCAGGCATCTACCGCCAAACACACATGCTGCCCACTGTCCCTTCTCGAATTGTTCTCTGCTATAAGGCAGGGAAATGGATTTTCATTCACTCTGTGATTCCAGTTACACAAAATGCAAACATGCCCGTAGGCCCAGCATTCCCTGGTGTCTTAGTCTATAGGGCTGCTGTAACACAGGACCACAGGCTGCACAGCTTAAACAAATTTATTTTCTCATAGTTTTGGAAGCCAGAAGTCCAAGATCGAGGTGTCGCCAGGGTTAGTTTCTCCCGAGGCCCCTCTCCTTAGCTCGTAGATAACTGTCTTTTCCCTGTGTCCTCACATGCTTTTCCCTCTGTGCACGTCTGCATCTTAATCTCCTCTTAAAATAAATGACTGCTTAAGCCAGTCATTGGATTAAAGCTCACCCTAGTGACGTCGTTTTAACTTAATTACATCTTTAAAGAACCTGTCTCCAAATGGTCTTGTTCATAGGTACAGAGGCTTAGGGCTCCAGCATATGAATTTAAGGGGACATAGTTCAGCCCATAACACCTGATTTTCCAGAAGCCACAGCGCCTAGACACCCTGTTCCCCCAAAGAACAGGGACTCTGTGGATGTCAGGGGCACTTTAGCCTGAGCCTTCAAAATGGCTTGTTCTGTGCTGGCCCCACCGAGGAAAGAAGGAGAGTGCCTCCAGGTCTTGGGAAGAGAAGGAGTCTCTGATTTAAAATCTTTGTCTCCCTTGGGGAGAAGCCAGGGTAGCTATGTGTCTATATAGAGACAGATAGAGATATGGTTACAGATATATATACAGAGGTATAGATGCAAACAGATACATAGAGACAGATACACAGATAGAAATGTAGATGCAGATATAGGCAGATACATGGATACAGATACAAATACAGACATAGATACAGATGCATTGCTATAGATTCATAGGTACAGCTAAGCATAAATATAGATACAGATATATACAGATGCTCCTGAACTTACGATGGGATTAAGTCCTGATAAACTCATTATAAGCAGAAAATATCGTAAATTGAAAATGTGTTTAATACATATCACCTACAGAACCATCATAGCCTAGCCTAGCCTACCTCAAACATTCTCAGAACTCTTACATTAGCCTAGAGTTGGGCAAAATCATCTAACACAAAGCCTCTTTATAATGCAATGTTGAATATCAAATGAAATTGAATACTGGAAGTGAAAAACTAGTTGTATAGGTTTGCAGAGTACAGTTTGTACTGACATGTCTTGCTTTCACACCACTGAAAAGGCGAAAAATTGTTACTCGAACCTTCCTAAGTTAGGAACTGTCTGTAGATACATGTAGATACTGATACATAGATACGGATACCTAAATACAGACAGACAGAGACATACTCCTGTGGTTTGAATGTTTCCCTCAAAGTTCATGTAACTTAATATCCAGTACAACAGGTTCGGAGAGGTGGAACCTTAGGAACTGATTAGGTTGTGAGGGCTTTGCTCTCGTGAGTGAGTTAATGCTGCTATTGTGGGAGTGATTTCATTATTGAACAAGTGGGTTTCTGATTAAAAGTTGAGTTTTGCCCCCTTCTCTCTCTCTGTGCTCTCTTGCTTTTCCGACTTCTGCTATGGGACAGTGCAGCAAGAAGGCCCTTACCAGATGCAGGCCCCTCGACTTTGGATTTTCCAGTCTCCCAAACTGTAAGAAATAAATCTCTGTTCTTTATAAATTACCCAGTCTGTGGTATTCTGTTATAGTAGCAGAAAACAGACTGAGGCACACACTGTTGTGTAAACTACATATTTGTGTATGTGTGTATGTACCTGTATAGCCCTTTCATTGTGAAATAGTGGTGTCCAGCTCAGTGTTTATTCACAAATCAACATTCTGGTGACCCTGAGCTAGGTCAAGAAACAGAACACCAGGATTCCTATGCAGTCCTGCCTCCCTCCTCCCACCAGAGATCACTGTGATCTTAGCTTTCATAGTAGCCACGAGACCTTTGCTTTACAGTTCTTCTGCCTCCATGTGCATTCCGGTTTTTCTTCTGCAGCGAGGCCTGTGAGTTGTTTCTTTGACATCTGTCTGCCTTTAGTGGGGAGATGCTTAGCTGCTGAACATCCGTGGTGCTCACACTGTACATGCCTCACTCCCAGGGCATTTTCCGATTTGTAGTCGAGTGTGGGTGTACCATACGGCAAGGCATGGATGAGGATGAGTGAAATGGAGTGAGGGGGGCCAGGCCTGATTCTGTTTTATATTTTCATGAAATGTCAAATTTGTGCCACTCGCAGCCAGAGTCCCCCACTTAACTGCACCGATGCAGGATTGGAGGCCGTGGTGAGCCGCTCCTCCTCTTATGAAGCCACAGCAAATGTATCATCCTGAAAAGATGGAAAAAATGTGCCTGGAAAATGAAACCAGACTGACCCAAGCTAAAAGATAAAAAAAGACCCAGCAAAATCTTTGGAGAAAAAGGAAAGATGATGAATTCTGACAAGTAATAATGTGATCAGCTTAACTGTTGTGAAACACTTAGAGTGGATCTTATGCAAAGCGGTCAAGATAAAGTAAAGGACTTGAAATCGCAAATTAATCACTCGTAGCATTTCACATTGGCAAAACATCTTGCTGCAAGTTGATCATCCTTTCAGTGGCCTTGTCAGAAAAGTCTGGGAACAGTCATGTGTGCATCTTTCAGCTTTACAGCTGAGAGGTCCGGGGCAGAACCACACTTCATAGCCTCCAGCGGCAAAGCAGGAGTGATGATGAGACCTCTGAGCTTATGTGGGTGTTGGTTGTGATGGGACCCTGAGCTCAGGTGGGGTGTTGGTTGTAATGACACCCTGAGCTTATGTGGGTGTTGGTTGTGATGGGACCCTGAGCTCAGGTGGGGTGTTGTATGATGGAACCCTGAGCTCAGGTGAGGTGTTGGTTGTGTTGGTTGTGATGGGACTCTGAGCTCAGGTGGGGTGTTGGTTGTGTTGGTTGTGATGGGATTCTGAGCTCAGGTGGGGTGTTGTATGATGGAACCCTGAGCTCAGGTGAGGTGTTGGTTGTGTTGGTTGTGATGGGATTCTGAGCTCAGGTGGGGTGTTGGTTGATGGGACCCTGAGCTCAGGTGGGGTGTTGTATGATGGAACGCTGAGCTCAGGTGAGGTGTTGGTTGTGTTGGTTGTGATGGGATTCTGAGCTCAGGTGGGGTGTTGGTTGATGGGAACTCTGCACTCACTCAAGTTGCTTGAGACCCTCTCCAACGTCTCCAGGCATCCCTCTCATGGGTCCCAGGCTTCACGGTTTCTCCATCCCCTGAATCACTGAAACACTGCATGGCTGAGTTTCTATTCCACTTGAGCCCAAGGACACTGCTCAGTCGTTCACAGGAAATGGGTTTCATATTATTTCCTTTTAATTTATAATTGTTTAAAACTAAAATTTAAAGAATTTGATTTTTGAATTGGCAACACAAAATTTAAAGGAAAAGCCTAAGAATCTGTGCATAAATGTGTCTGCCCATGTATGTTTCTGCAATTCCTGGTTTCCACCCTCCCTCCAAACAGGCAACCCGTGATGCTGGTTTCATGGGGATCCCGGGCTTTTGTGCAGATGGGGGGCTATAACTACATACCCACCCCATCGCCGCCTTCATTGCATGTGGGGGTGTGGCTTCTTCGCCGAGGAAGAGCTGCCTCAGTCTGTCTCAGACCCACAAAGTGTTCCACAGAGTGGGTGTGGACGGCAGCCCCGCCCTGCTGTCTGGGTGTGAGTGACAGGCCCGCCCTGCTGTCTGGGTGTGAGTGACAGGTCTGCCCTGCTGTCTGGGTGTGAGTGACAGGCCTGCCCTGCTGTCTGAGTGTGAGTGACAGGCCCGCCCTGCTGTCTGGGTGTGCTTGGCAGCCCCACCCTGCTGTCTGGGTGTGGACGTTCAGGTTGTTTCCAATCTTGTTACAGATAAGGCCCCTGCCTATGTCAGTGGGTGAGGTACCCAGAATAGAAATCCCTCAAGGGAAAGGGGCATGAGTTGCAGAATGGCAGAGTCAGGACCTGGGGAAATCTCCACCCCCAGAACAAGGAAAGAACTGGAAGAATTGTTTTGAAAAATATTCGGAATTCTAGAAACAAAGGCATGCACACTAAAAGCGTTTATTCAAGAAAAACTTCTGAATCTCAGTAAGAAGGGCAGGCAGGGTCTGTGGCAGTTTGACTTGGGGCACCTTCCATCTCCACCTTCCTCTCTGTGTGATGCTGTAGCCACCACTGGAGGCACGAAAGTTCTTCCCAGGCAGATGGCCAAGGCCAGCCTGCCCCGAGGGCACGGGCCCCACTCACACATCAGTGACCATCAGCCGTCTGCATTTGAAATCCCCACTCGAAGTAATAACTGCACATTAGTCACTTACGTGTTTGTCACTGTCCTAGTTGAATCATCACTGCATTTGAAAACCACTGACCTGTCATCCACGCTGCTTCTGCTTTCTGCTCCTAGTTGAGTGTGGCTTTCTTGTCGTTACACAGTGAGGTTGGCTGGAGGGCATCAGCATTTCTGGACATGCTCTTTGTGCAGACGCCATGCTGGGTGGCTAATATGTTCACTTCTTTTCCCTTCCCTGGCCTTTGGACCCTTCTATTATTAGCCTCACTTTACAGATAGGAAAATAAGGGCAACTAAGGTGCATCAGACTGTCAGCTGAGCTGGGCGTGAGCTGAGCTGCCAGGTGTTGAGGTGGTCAGTGAAGACAGGAGCTGAGGAGGGAACAGTTGGGGTGCTCACTGCCACAATAGTGTCCTAAGGGGCTAGGCAGGAGGGGGTGGCCCCACCACGCACCATTCTCCCCCAAAGAACAGCACCAGGAGGGTCTGAAGCCTCCGTGCAGACAGGGCCGGTCTCCTGCTGAGAGAGCCCTGGGCGGGGGGCTCCTGCTGATTCATGGGCTTGGGAGCTGCGCGAGGAGGAAGGGGAAGGGCTCACAGTGGAAAAGTCCTGGGCACAGAAGGTACCTTCAGGGCCCCTAGGGTGGGGCGGGCTCAGCAGGTGCTTTAGAAAGGCCTGGCGCGGGCGCCTAGGTGAGGGGTGCAGATGTGCGGAAGAGCCAGGCTGGCCCATCCCGTGCGGGGGAACAGCGAGGCTGGCCCTCTGACTGCAGCTCCCTTCAGAGACTGGCAGGCTCTGGCTGCACCCAGGCTGGCGTGGGGACAGCAGCTGCCCTGTGAGGCTGGCCAGGTAGAGCCCTGTTCATTGCCTGAAAGTTCGAGCCTGAGATTTCACACAGAGGACTTTACCCTGGAACTGGACTCCTTGCTGACTCTGTACACGGCCTCAGAATTTTTCAGACACAAGGGAGAAGGCTAACCCTCACCCTAACCCTGCAGCCAGAGGACATTAGGGGGCTCTTCCCCATGCTGTGCCTGCCTTGCCAGCCTCCTACTGATGGAGCTGACCAGGTGAGGGGCAGGTTGTGCTGAAGCCTCTGCCACGGGCCCCTCAGTGCCCCGCCCACCCCCATAGGTCCCAACAGGAGCCTTCCAGCAGTTTCCCAGCAAGGAGGGGTGCTGGCAGATGATGCCCGTCTGCCGCAGCTTCTGTGGGTCACACAGCCGCAGGCCTGGGCCGGGGCGGGAGATGAGAGCCAGCTGCTGTGCTGGGGCCTGGCACATTGAGCAGTCATTTGCACAGTGGGCACTGTCCTTCTCGTCACCTGGGGCACTGAGGCTCAGAGGACCTGGATGAGTTGCCCAGGGTCACACTAACGAAGCAAATGCTAAGATGAGGTCTGGCCCAGGCTCATGCCCTCATGCCTGGATGTGTTCCTGGGGCTAGAACTTGTCTCTGCTGTCTTCTCAGCGCAGGAGCTCTCACAGGCAAGCATGCATGTTGTGTGTGTTGGTAAAAGCCCACGGAACAGGGTGAGATTTGTCCCAGTGACGCCTCTGTGTCTCAGGAGGCCTGGCTGGGCAGGGGTAGCCTGTGGTGAGGGCAGTGGCCAGGTGGGTGCAGTTCTCCTGCAGGTGCAGCCCAGGCGCTCCTCACCTTCCTTCGTGTCTTCTTGTGCAGGTCAACATTGGCATCCTCATCGCTGTGACCAGAGTCATCTCACAGATCAGCGCCGACAACTACAAGATCCATGGAGACCCCAGTGCCTTCAAGTAAGTTGACCTCAGGCTGCCAGCAGTGCCACGGCCCTTCTGCCCCCAGAGGACTGCTTTGAGATCCTCTGGATCTCAGGAGAGATAGCCACTCCTGCCTCCTGTGGCCGGCACCAAAGTCCTCCACTAGCTCGGTGTCCCTGTGATCTCGGGGCAGCTCTGGCTTCACGTCCTCGCTTGGCTCTCGTGACCCAGGACAGGGCCTTTACCCAGCCCCAGAGCTTCCATCTGTAGAAGAACGGAGTCTACGGAGTTCTGCTAGGGATTTCTTCACCCCAGGGTGATGAGCAGCTGGGGGCGGCAACGGGGAAGATTCTAGAGCCAGAAAGCCCCTGCCAGTCCTGCGTCTGCCCTGGCCATCTGCTGGGCTCAGCGAGTTATTTAGCCCCTCAGCACCTTGCCTTCCTCACGTGCAGAACGGGATGATAACAGGTTCCCCCTCAGCTGGCACATCAGGGAAGGTCCAAGGGAGAGTAGTGTCCTGGTGTGCTCTGGGCTGCCCACCTGGAGAAGGGGTGGGGTCTCTGTGAGGGATTCCAGCCACACAACTCACTGCCATCGGGGGTGTCCTGACCCGCATCTGTTAGGGCCCAGCCGATTGCAGGTGACAGAATCCCAGCATACACTGGCCTAAGCAGAAGGGGGACTCACTGACGCAGCTGACTGCAAAGTCCGGAGCTCAGAAGCCTTGGTGTTGCAGGAATTCTTTGGCAGTTGCAGCAGCGGGGCCCAGCTCCTCCTTCGCATCCTCGGTGTTGGCTTCAGGCCGAGGTCGACTCTGCCCCCTGGTGGCAGAATGGCTGCGGCAGGGGTTCAGGCCCACGGGGGAGTCCCTGTCCCACCTGCTCAGACAGAGGCCTGCGCCTGGAGGATGGGGACTCTGGCTGGACCTGTGCCCTCCCTGAGCCAGACCCTGTAGAGGGGGATTCACTCATATGACCATGTGACTGTTCAGTCAGCACCCCCAAACCACAGGGCTGAAAGCTGGGGAGGCCATCCCTCACAGGGAATTTGGGGGGTTTGTGAAAAGCAGGGCACGGGTACCAGGCAGCTGACATTTTGTAATGTTACTTCAGCCACCGTATATCTTTTCTGATGTGAAAGCAAAAGTGGTAAATATGTCAGCAGTGAATCTATGAGAGAATTAGTCTGTAATGAATTCCAAACACCATAAATTAACCTGACAAGAGGCTGCAGCCTCCTTGGGCTGTTCAGCTCCTGGAAACCTTCCAGACTTGTGCCCCGTGCAAGAAGAGATGCTCGTAGGGTCAGAGATCACGTCCTTTCCTCTTCCATTGCTGAGACCAGGCTGGTCTCCTGGACCTCTCATGGCCTGGCCAGGGAGGGACCTGTCCCTTCCTCACCCCAGCCCTCAGCTCCCCAGGCCCTCACCTCAGCGTTCAGGGTCAGCCAGTCTGTTGCCAGCTTGTCTCCAGCAAAAGCTCACACTCCCCTGTCTGAGCCCCCACGAGACCACTACTTTCACTGTCACCAGAACACCCCTGTGCACCTGCCCTGCACCTGTGCACCGCCTTCCATCTCTACCCCACTGCCCCCCATCCTCCCTCAGTGCCCACCCAGGAAGCAGCTTCTGTCCACTGCCTTTGCTTCTCCATAGAAATGTCCTCCAAGCGACAGGCTGGCACTGTGTCTGCAGCTCTTGTGAAGGCTCGAGGTAGCGTGCCCCGGGAGAGCATGCCCAGGTCTTTGCAGGGCACAGCTGAAGGCATTGCCCATCCTTCCCACATGAGTCTGCACCTGGCAGGCCAGAGATGCGTCCCTCCCGGGGAGGTACAGGCAGGCGTCTCTGGGGACAGACCCCTCTGGGTCCCTCTCCATTGTGTAACCCAGCGCATTCCCCAATGCCTTCAGCTCCTCTCCTTTGGGCGGCCAGGTCTACCCCCCAGGGATGCTTCCTCACAATCTTCTTAGTGTGGATTGTGTAACACTTGACTCCCAGGGCTGACAAAGCACAGCCAGGGAGCAGGTGCCAGGCAGGAAGAGGCAATCACTGCATCGTGAGGAAGCTTCCCCAGCACCTTCCTATTCTTCATCCTCTGGTTTTACTCTAGTGATTTTCTTAGTGCCAAGCAGCCCAGTACTCAGTGAATAACAAGATAAGATTCTTCCTCAGGGGCCCTCCACAGGGTTGGCTTTCACTTCCCCGCCACCCCCCCTACCCCAAGAAGTGGAGAATAGAATAGGTGAGGTCTGAGAAGGGGGAGAAGCCTGGCTTTCACTTTTTAAAAAAGTCTCTGTTTATTGATTGTGATTCCAGACTCCTGAAAAAGAAGCAGAGAATGGTCAGGTTTTACAAGTGGGACCTTGGGGGAGGGGGCGTGAGGGTGAGGCCCCCATGGAAATGCACCCACGAGCAGGTGGCTGTGGGGGCTGGAGACTCAAGGCCTGAGCCCCCCAGGCCAGGGCTGACCTTGGGGGAGCAGAAGGGGGTCATAGAGAGGAAAGCACACCCCCTTCCCAGAGCCTCCTTCAGATCCAGGGACCCCTCTCCTTCCACTTTTGACCAGGGACACTGACAGCTCTGGCTGTGTTGAGAGTCCTCACGGCTTCAGCTCAGCGTCTTCCCCCAAGATCTTCTTCTATTGTTCATTTTAAGAAAAGTCAAACCATCACTTTAAAAGTAGCACATTTTGGTACCTATTTCTCGGTGACCTTTCCTTTCAAATATGGTTTCCCGGGATCTAAAGATTGTAGCTGAATAATGCATGATATTTTTGTTTCCCAGAAACAGGTGTTTTATTTTTATTGCATTAGTGTTATGAGAACAAGCTGGCTGCAGCTTCTCTGCGATCTGAAGTGCTGGAACAATTCTGGGTTTTATAGAAGCCCGTTGCCAGGAGCTGTCACTGCCAGGCTCTTGGGCTCTTGACAAGGAAGCTCATTATGGCCGTGTCTCACCTCCTCCGGGGAGGTGCCGGATCTGTGTGCAGCACTGTTGCATGTCCGTCCATTTGTTCATCATTCATTCATTCATTCATTCATTCATTCAATGTTTATTTCCTGAGAGCCTCTGAGTCCTGGCGCCGGGATGCACTTTGGGGTTACAGAGAAAAAAAGACCAAGTTCCAGCCTTTAGGGAACCCACAGTCTATGAGGGAGACAATCTCAGTCACTGGGCTGAGTGATGAGGGGCAAACTGAGGCATGTGACAGTGGCTGACCTGGGCAGCAGGAACTCCGTTAGTCTCTAGACTTTTCTCTAAAGCTCAAAGGCAGAAGGTCCCTGTTGTGGAAAGCCCAGCTGTTTCAGAAGTCAGGATGGACTGGACTTGAGGTAGCTGGCCATGATTGACACAGCACATCAGGAATGGCTTTGAGGTAGACAGCTGGTGGGCCCAGTCAGAGTGGGTGCTAACTCTGGCCCAGGTGGGGACGTCTGCATACCCTCTGGTTCTGCCCCTGATGAAACCCTGTATCGCCTTAGCCATTACCAGGGGCTGTGGGGCCTCAGTTTCCTTATTATACAATGGGGTCAATACATAACCTGCCTCTCCTGTGTCAAGAGGGCCCATGGGGCTCTAGGGAGATAAAAACGCATGCTGATGGGGGTGGTGTGTTCGGCGATGGGACTCTGTGAGTTCACGGTGCAGTTCAGCGAGCCCTTGTTTAGCACGTCCTTTGAGCATGAGCAGGGACATGAAGATGATCACTTGGTCCTGCCCTGTGAGAACTCACCATCAGTGTCACAGGAGGGCTCGAGTGGTCAGCGGGGGACATGCGGGCTGCAGCCCAGCGAGGCCTGGAGGATTCTTCCCGGCCGTGGCCTCATTTCAGGCCCGGGCCTCATTGCCCCGTTTCAAGTGTCTCACAGGAGGCCTGGGTTCCAGACGCTGCGGGGGACCCTGTGCTGCTTCAGTCCCCCGAATCTCTCCTCTGCGGCCTGGCTCCTCCTCATCTTTGCAAACAGCTCAAATGCAAGCCCTGGGCCTGGACAGATTCTCCCTATGGCCTGGGTGAGCCCTGGGTGCTACCTGAACTTTTCCAGAGCTCTCTCCCACCCACCAGCTGTAAGGGATGGAGGTGTGGAAACACCGAGGCTCCTCCCAGGTAAATGCCTCAACCAGGGCTACCTGCAGGGAGGACCCCAGGTCTTGCTCCTAGCAGGGCGGTGCCTGCACCCATCTGGAAGCCTGGCGTCTCGAGGGCAGTCCTCACAGCCTGCACCTGCCCTCCTGCCGCTCAGGGTGACTGTCGCTGTTTCTCTCCAGGTTGACGGCCAAGGCAGTGGCCGTGCTGCTGCCCATCCTGGGCACCTCGTGGGTCTTTGGCGTGCTTGCTGTCAATGGTTGTGCTGTGGTTTTCCAGTACATGTTCGCCACGCTCAACTCCCTGCAGGTGAGAGCCTGCGGGGATTGGCAGGGAGGTGGGGCCGCCAGCCGTCAGGGACTGGCAGGGAGGCGGGGCCGCCAGCCATCAGGAGCAGGCTTGCAGGGAGCTAGGGCTGCAGGGGCAGGAGGCAGGCCTGCCCTCCCCGCCACACCTTAGGAGCCTGTAATGCGGGGCGTCCCCGAAGCCTGAGGACTCTCAGAAAGTGGGGCCTGCAGGATCCTGACCCCTTCAGGGCGGGGCTGCCTATGCTTCTGGCCAGCATCTGTAGTTGGCATGTCCTGGCTGGGAATGGAGGACAGTAAGACAGTCAGCCTGCGGCAGCTCTGGAAAGAGAGTCAGGCAGAGAGGTGGCCAGGGCGGCCCCCAGGTGCTGTCCTCTGTGCGAAGGGCCAGGGAGGGTCACCTGGGAACCAAAGACTTGGGATGCGCAGGGTCAGGGCCTTCAGACCCACAGTCCCCCGAGGAAGGGCGGGCATGGGTCCCCATCACCGTCTACTGCCCTCCCGGCCCTCCCTGGGCTACTCAAGTTGCGTCTGTGCCTGCAGGCCAGTGGCACGTCTTCCGGAAGTGCCTGCCCTTCCCCGCACTGAGCCTGCCTGGGAACTCACCTGCTGCTGCACCTTTGTCCACGTAGCACCCCCTCTCTGAACTCGGCCCGAGCAGCTGCCTGAATCTAGGTTGGATCACAGGGTGGGACCCAGGATGCCCCTCCGTCCTCACAGGCCCCGGGTCATGGGACCTGGTGTCACAGCGTGCGGTGCCAGTGCCACTCCCAGGCTGCGTGGGAGGGACCTCTAGTGTTCCTAACTGCGTGCAAAGGGCTCTAATCTCTGCGTTTCTTCCCTTTCTTCCCAGGGACTGTTCATATTCCTCTTTCATTGTCTCCTGAATTCAGAGGTATGTCCGCTCTACTCCTGGCAGTGTGCAGCTGGCTTTTCCTTTCTGAAAGGTCACAGGAGCAGGAATAGCGTTGCCCGGTCAGGGTGGTGTCTGGGACTCAAATCCTGAGCCAGCTGCGTTCCTGATGACAAGTTGTGTGCCCTGGGGCCTGCTGCTGAGCAGCTGTTCTCTCCCCGCCTAGTTGCTAAGCGATGTGCAAGCATCCTCTCTCCCTGGAGAAGTGGCGACTGCATCTCGGGGAGAGTGAGATGTAGGTGTGCTCCCCACAGTCCTCCTCAAGGGCCTTGGGGAAGCTGGCCTGGGTGTGAGAGGGAGGACTTCTGTCCACGGGAGCTGGGAAGAGGACTTTTGTGATGTGGCCTCCTTGGACTCTGGGGCAGCCAGTGCAGGCTTATTCTCGGTACTGCTCTGGGCCTGGCACCTGCCGTGTACTTGGCTGGGGGGAATCAGGGGCTGCCCCAAGGACTTCTGCTCCTGTGGGAGAACTTTTCCCAAGTCAGCTTTGAGCCCCTGCCAGGCTGAGGTTGTGGGAGCTGCCTTGGGATGGGGAATGGGCCCAGGGCAGAGGGGCCGCCCTGCCCGGTCTGTCTCAGTGGCGTGTCCATTTGCAAGGACAGGCCAGGTGGGCCAAGGAGGGCCGAGCAGAGAGTCACTGAGCACGATGGTGGCCAGGTAGAAGGGCTGCACGATCACAAAGCCCAGTGACCCCTTGATCACAATGCCCAGTGACCTCTTGCAAGGCCTGAGGTGGATCCGGGTGGCAGGAAGGCAGTGCAGCCATGGAAGCCTGCCTGCCCACCACACATTTGTTTATTTGCTTCTCTCTCACACTCACCCCGGGACATTTGTTGCTGAGTGTGAGGGGCCCAGCAGAGGCCACTCCACACCCAGCTTCCCTGGCCTGTGACACAACCTGGGTCTGCCCCACAGAGCAGCGATGCACAGCTCAGCTGTGGAGCCACCAGCTCCGACTGGTATTTCCCAATCCCAACCTCCCTGGCACATGTGGTTCCGGAGTTGCACCGGCACAGACTCCTCTGGTTATGGCTGTTGCAGCCTCTGAACTTGCTCTCAGCCTCTGAACTTGCTCTCAGCCTCTGAACTTGCTCTCATGATGCCTTCCCCGCTTTCAAGGTGAGAGCCGCCTTCAAGCACAAAACCAAGGTCTGGTCGCTCACGAGCAGCTCCGCCCGCACCGCCAACGCGAAGCCCTTCCACTCGGACATCGTGAGTGCAGCCTCCGTAAACCGAGGGTCCCAGCCCATTCTCCTTCCCCAGGCTCGGTCGTCAGCAGGATGGGGTGTGCAGGCAGCAGAGGTGGCTTCGGGTGCCCAGCAGTCTTTGTCCCCCTCTCATGCCTGACTCAGGCCTGCAGGCTGCACGTGCTCTGGGCTTGTGTCCCCCACACAGTGCCCTGTGTCCTGATGAAGTAACCGCAGCCCTCCCCCTTGACCCCGAAGAGTCAGGGCTTCTTGTGTTCACTTAGGGATGGGAGGACTTAGAGATCAACTGACCATGAGGTGGCCCATCCCTGCTGCCCTCCAGAGTCCAGGCAGGCCCCCAGGCAGTCTGGAGCAGGCCCTGTTAGGATTCTCACTGCGCCGCTGCTTCCCCCGCTGCTGGAGCCCGGCTCAGGTGTCCCATCCTCAGGAAGTCCTTCCCTGCACACGGTGCTCAATCAAGGCGCTCCCACCCATTTTCGCACTCCGCCTCCGCCGGCCGCTGTGGGGTTTTCCATTTGCTTAGGGACCACGTCTGCCCTGCTCCATGGGAGCTGGCTGGCTCGTGCGCTGCTCTAGCCCCACAGCTACAGCTGTGCTGGGTGTGTGACGTGCTCCACGAGTCACCATGGAATGAACGCAGCATGGACAGATGCATGGGGGTGAAAGCGTGGATGCCGGGCAGATGGGTGAGCAGAGGAGGGAGTGAGCGCTCAGCACAGCACGCCTGCAGTGCCCTTAAGGGAAGTCAGCGTGGAGAACTGTGTGGGTGGAGATGCCACAGTGTGCACGTTCTCATCTCCCCCAGGAGCATGGGGGCTCCCCTCTCTCTGCACCTTTCTTCCCGCAGGGAGAATCCTCAGGCAGCTGTGGGCCCAGTGCTCCCTGCACTCACTGGGCTTATGGCTCTCCCCCTGGGAGCAGGCCCTTCACTGCTTATCCCTTTATGCTTTGCAGATGAATGGGACCCGGCCAGGCACGGCCTCCACCAAGCTCAGCCCTTGGGACAAGAGCAGCCACTCTGCCCACCGCGTAGACCTGTCAGCCGTGTGAGCCGGGAGGCTGCCAACCAGGCCAGGCTGCACTCAGAACGCACCCCCCAAAACGGAATGAAATGCCCCACCTTTGCCCATGGGACCCTCTCCTTGCTGCTGTCTGGACATGGGTGTTGCGGCCCCGAGACAGCTGTCCTCCGCTGTGACTCTGGCTGTCAGAGCACACTGCTGAGCCCAGCAGCCTGATGCCCAGGCCAATGTGGCCCCTCCTGCCTCGCGTCCACCCGTGGGCTGAGTGACTCCCTCTGGGGACTCCCAGGACACAGTGGCCTTACTGTGATGGTGCCCTTGAGCCTCCCTTCGTCACTGAGCACCAGACCCAGCAAGGCCAGGACACTCAGGGCCTGGTCCCGCAGCACCAGGAGGGGACGTTCAGTGTCTGTGCCTTGGTGGGACTTGGGGACTCAGGGCCAAAGAGGTGGTTCAGGTCCCCACGCACCCTCAGTCAGGCGCAGGCAGCTGGGGGTGTGTGGGGAAGAGCATGAGGAGTCCCCAGTGTCTGAATCCACTGAGTGGTGAGTTGCCCACAGCCGGCGCCAGCCGTGGTGTGTGTCTCCGTAGGTGGTGCTGGCGTGGGCCAACCTGCGCTGTGTCATCAGTTTGGGGCCCCTGCCCAAGCCGAGCTCGAGCCGTGGGCGGGAGTCGTTGACTCTCCAGGTGAGGGTGACCCCTCTGCCCTGTCCTTGGGGGGGTCCCCTCTGCTCACGTGAAGAGCCGCTCTGGGCCTTGAGGCTGCCTGATGGTACCTGTGCTTTGGGGAGCTTCTTGGCCATCCTCTGTGAGTTTTGCCTCTTTGGACCCCAATTCGGCCTTAAGATGCCCTCCTTCCTCGTGTGCGAGCCTCCTTGGTTGTTCTTGGGCCACGGGAGCTGGCCGTGTCCCTGCAGTGCCTGGTGTCCAGGTGGAAAATGGAGAGCATTTTCCAAGGCACCACTTTCCCCAGAGACTTCCTCATGACTCGCAGGCACTCCACTAAGTTTCTAATGGGCAGACCACGCAGCATGTAGCACAGTGCGCTCCGTCTGGTCACCATGAGACCGACCTGCGCTAAGTCCCCACTGACCTGGAGAGGGAGGGCTGGCGACAGCCGTGTCTTCTGTGTTGAGGGAAATTTATGGACTCAGACTCAGCCCCAGAGGAGATGGGATAATCGTTAGACCCGTGCGTGGGCATGATCCTGTGGAACACAGGTTTGGGATCATAGATGTGAATTAAGACACCACTGAGATATGGGCTGTGAGGTTCATACTGTGCCGATAGCACTTGTGGTGTCTGTGAAATGTGGGTAAGACATTCAAACCTGGTTTTGATACTGGAAACTCTTCCTTTAAAACTGTGAGCATGATTTCATTCAGCCCCTCCGCACCCCTATGTCTGCCTTGTTTCAGAGGGAGTTTTCTATGCAGCCTGTGGCCCTTTTGCATGCCATATGGTGGCTTCTTAATGTAACTCTTCCCCTGGCCACCTGGAGTGGACCAGTCATCCGCAGGCCTCTCCTGCTTGGGGAGGGTAGGCAGGGAGCAGCATGTCTGCAGGGGTGAATCTTTGCTCGTCTGTCAGGCGAGGCCCAGGCTGCACCGGCCACCTGACACATGGTGACAGTGCCACGGGCCCTGCGTATAGCCCCTGCCACCGTGCTGTGGCGGGCACACCCGGCTGCTGCGGGCCAAGGCCACTGTTCAGTGAAGAGTCCCGTCTTTAGTATGGACTGAAGTCCCATGTTTAGCCACTGCCCCAGGCTCCCATGACCCCAGAAACCAGGTCACGTGGACCACAGTGCCAGATCCTCATCACACCTGTGAGCACCTAGAAGTGAGAACACTGTATTCCTACAATTTACACTTGGATATTTTTCCTTATTTAGTTTCTAGTGAAACAAATCAAGTAAGGAACTATCTTTAGTTTAGATGGAATTATTTGTTTTTAACTGTTGCCATATTCATCTATATAGCTAATATTTCAAGATAAGTAATGAACAAAACCTGTCTAAACCTTTTATTTCCAATGAATGAAAGTCGTGCGCTTTATTTATAGGCTCTATATGTTTTGGCTTCTGCAGTACTTTTATTATCTATACATAATTTGGCCAAAAATAAGAAATTGGAAAGAATGAAATGTTTAGTTTATAGTAGAAGAAAGATGATGACACTAAGTTGTGAAAATATGTTGTGATTTTCATGAAATAAAATCTTCATGTCCTTAAAATAAAGTGTGCTCCTTAAAATCTGTTGCTAGTGGAATGTGAACAGGACCGTGAGTCTCTTAACACATGTCAGTAAAATCCCAGGCTGGGATCCACTCAGTAGACATTCACTCAGCACCTGCTGTGAGCCCCACACATTCTTGCTGTGGGGATGCCCCAGAAGCTTCTGTCCCAGGGATGGGGTATGAACACACACCGGGGACAAGCAGCATGCCTGGGAAGGAAGCGTGGGAAGGAGGCCTGGAGGGACGTGCACAGGCCTTTGTCTGCCCAGGGTAATTTACTGCAAAATACGTGGCCGCTGCTTCAAAGGAGGCAGAGTTCAGCCACATGCCACACGCCCAAATACACTCATTCATTCCTTCCCCATGTTGCTTTTCCACTCTTTACAGAATTTACAGAGATGTAATTTACATGGTCCTACATTGTCTCTGCTGTGCAGCCGTCTGCTTTTATTATTATTATTATTTTTTGAGGCAGAGTCTCTCTGTCGCCCAGCCTGGAGTGCAGTGGTGCCATCTTGGTTCACTGAAACCTCCGCCTCCCAGGATCAAGCCATTCTCCCGCCTCAACATCCCAAGTAACTGGGACTACAGACATGCACCACCATAACCGGCTAATTTTTGTATTTTTATTAGAGACGGGGTTTCACCATGTTGGCGTGGCTGGTCTGGAACTCCTGACCTCAGGTGATCTGCCTGCCTCGGCCTCCCAAAGTGCTGGGATTACAGGTGTGAGCCACTGCACCAGGCCCACCGTCTGCTTTTAAACTTAATATGCACTCATAAACCACTTTCCATATTACTCTCTATTGTTCATAATTATGATTGTAATATAAAGTGCTCCGTTACATATTATATTTTACCAAAAATCTTGCACTGTTTTATAACTGGATTATTTCTATGCTTCTGTGTCATATATCAACATTTACATATTTATCATATATATATTTTTTAACATTTCAATATTTTTTATAATATATAATAGAGGAATAGATATAATGTCTTTGTGCTTATGACTTTTTTCCTTATTTTTTATGTTGATTATTTTTTAGGTTAAAAATCTGAAAAAAAATGGGTTTTGCATCAAAAAGTAAAGAATTCCATGACTTTTGAAACATTCTGCCAAATTCTTTACCGAAAGAGTTATCGGGTCAGTTTTCACTGCTGGTGATAATTTAATACTCTCAGTGAGAACTTATTGATACTCTCATTTCTCAAAACTTTTACAGGAAAGGTGAGCAGTGTTCTCATCACCAGCTTAGTATGTGTGAAACTTAATTTGTATTTTCTTGATTACTACTGAGTTTGAAGTCTTTCATATGTTTTTACTTTTTATTTTCTTAGGAAGGTGGCTACAATTCTGAATATATAGGGGAGATGTTTCATTTGTTTACGGTATCACTCATTGCCCTGCAACCATCCCAATTGCGCTCTCCTGTGGTGACGGTGGGACCAGGTCCCACGGGAGCCGCACACATGGTGACAGGAGCCAGCAGCTGTGGCCGTCCTGGGTGCCTGGAGAAATGCCTCAGCCGGTGCCGCCCATCCAGGGTGGTGCAGGGCCCTCCCTCTCCCACAAGCCACTTGACGCCCAGCCTTGGCCAGGCCTCTCCCTTTAGCCTCTGGGGATGAGGGGACGAGTCAGGTTGGTGGAGCTGCAATCATGGGGCAGAGGGGTCACCCTGGAAGGAGGGGGGTCCCCTGAGTGCCCTCCTGCATCCCAGCCTCTCCTCCATAGCGAGCTGCTCCTGCCGCCCTCCAACTTCTTTCAGAGGCATCAGAAATTACAGTCCACAAATGGGAGTCATTATTTTCGTGCTCCAACAGGCCTTTAAAAATATTTTTTTCAGCTAAATTCAGGGAGTTTGGATGTGAGCAAAGAAGATGTGGGCACTCTGCATCATTGTCCGATTTCCTGCTTGCTTCTAAATGGCATTTGGTTCCTCTTTGCTCAGCCTCTATTTTTAGCCCTTATGCCAGTTTGCGCTAGGATGATTCCTTCTAAAGAGCGTATTAGTGGCTGTGCTTTCAAAGCCAGTCTGAGGATCTCTGCATTTAATTATGGAATTGACATCTTGATATTTATGTGATCTATTTGTAACATTTTGCATCTGTCATTGTATTCATGCTTCCTGGGTTTTTTTGTGCTGGGGGGTTGTGGTGAGGGGTTGGGGGGAGTGTTGTTCTGTTATTTCTTTTTTGTTTTGCTTTTTGGTGTCTGGGTTGCAATCTTTCAATCTTTTACGATAATTTGCTTCAGAGCTATCTTGGCTTTTCCCTGACTACATCTGCACTAATGCCATAATACAGGCCCATAAAGCTTAGTATTTAGTGTGCACTTACTGTTGGCAACTTTGTTTCTGTTTGGTATTTAAAGCAAGGATTTTCAGGCCAGGCACCGTGGCTCATGCCTGTAATCCCAGCACTTTGGGAGATCAAGGCAGGCAGATCACTTGAACTCAGGAGTTTGAGACCAGCCTGGGAAACATGGCAAAACCCCGTCTCTACTAAAAATGCAAAAATTAGCCAGGTGTGGTGGTGTGCACCTGTAGTCCCAGCTACTTGTGGGGCTGAGGCCGGAGAATCACTTGAGCCTGGAACGTTGAGGCTGCAGTGAGCCCTGTTCCTACCACTGTACTCCAGCCTGGGTGACAGAGCAAGACCCTGTCTCAAAAAATTTAAAAAAAAAAGGATTTTCATATTAGTGTTTTTACTCTTAAAAGTTGTACACATTCATGCTGTTTTAATCTTATTTATAAATTAAGCAAATTTAAATTGTTAATCTACTTTTTAAAAATTAATAGGCTTTATTTTTAGAGCACTTTTAAGTCTGTAGAACAACTAAGCTCCCTCATACCTCCTTTTCCCCATCCCACTCCTGCAGTTTCCCCGATTATCAATGTCTTGCGTCAGTGCGGTGCATCTGTCACAACTGGCGAATGAATGTTGATGCATTGTTGTTAACAAGAGTCCATAGTTTACACCAGGGCTCACTCTGTGTTGTACTGTTCTACGGGTTTTGACAAAGGTATTGACTTACAGCATCACGTAGCTTCACTGCCCTAAAACACCCTCTGGGCTTCACCTGTTCATCTCTCTCTCCCCAACTAAGCCTGACAACCACTATTTTTTATCTTTTTTTTTTTTTTTTTTTTTTTTTACTGTTTCTATAGCTTTGCCTGTCCCAGAATGTCTCATAGTTGGAATCACACAGTACGTATGTTTTTCAGATGGGGTTCTTTTGCATAGCAATATGCATTTAAGGTTCCTCCATATCTTTTTATGGCTTGACAGATCATTTCTTTTTATTGCTGTATAATATTCCATTGTGTGGAGGGGCCACGCTTTGTTTATCCATTCACCTATGAAGGACGGCTTAGTTGCTTCCACATTTTGGCAGTGATGAGTAAAGCTAATATAAGCATTTGTGTGCAGGTTTTTGTGTGGAAATAAGTTTTCATCCCATTTGGATAAATACTAAGGAGCATGATTGCTGGATTGTATGGTAAGAAAATGTTTAGTTTTATAAGAGACTGCCAAGTAGCTGCACCATTTTGCATTCCTGCCAGCAGTGAATGAGAGTTTCTGTTGTTCCACATCCTCACCAGCATTTTGTGTTGTCATTGTGTTGAATGTTAGCCATACTAATAGGTGTGTAGTGACATCTGATTGTTTGAATTTTCAGTTCCCTAATGGCATATGATATTGAGCACTACTCCCCAAGTTTTGGGTATTTGTTCTAATCCAGTCAGTATCTGAATTGGCCATTTCTCCTCGCGGTTCATCAGTTTGCCTCATGTATTGGGGTGTTGTGTTGTTTGGTGCATACACAGTGAGGACTGTTATGTCTCCTTGGAGAACTGATTGCTTTATCATCTAATGCCTCTCCTTATCTCTGCACCCTCTTTGTTCACTGGTTCTCTGGTGATTCTGGAATTTGTTCTGAAGTACTTTGCTGAGTGAACACTTGCCATGTGAACATTTTAAGTTTATAAAAAAAAGAGAGTATCTTTTGTTTTTTTTTTCTTTGTAAGTATCAAGATACACAATTCTGATGTCACATCCTTTTCCCCAGAAGCATCTATAGGTATGATTGTTTAATGAAGAAGAGAAATTCAGAAGTTAATAATATAATTTTATGTGAAAGTCAACTTACCCTCATCTGATCTCTTTGGAAAATGTCAAGATGCTTTCCCTTACAGTTTAATTTTTAACCAGATTATGTATTGATATTGTTTTCATTCTCAGTTTTTAGTAGAATATAGACATGCCACTCTTTCGAATCCCAGGCCTTTTGTGCTATCCTTTCTGAGTTGCAGCTCCGATGGCATATTTGAGATGTGCATTCATCTCCATTAGGACTCCCGTTGTTCACGAGTTGGGAATCTGTGCTGTGTCCTTTGTGTTTATCATCATCTCTTATTTTTCTTTATTTTATTTTTACATTTTCTTGATATTTTGGATATATTTTATAAAATAATCGTTACTTACCAAATTTATAGTTTTTCGGGGTCAGTTCTCCATTTCCTGCTTTCAACAAAGGTTTTATTTAGTCTGCTGTGGTTTTCATTCTGCTGCACAGCACATTTTATCCAGATGGGTTCTTCTTGATGTGATGCAGTGTGTTCTTTTATCTTATTGATAAAACAGCCACGCTGTGAATTTTACTTGCTTCACTTGAAAATCTTTTCCAAGAAGAACATTTTCTTCTTTTTATGATGTGTTTGCATTGCAAATCTTTTGCAATGCCAGTACTTTTTTTCTTACTCATGAGTTTACTCTGGAGATCAGGATTGTTTTCCTGAATCTCAGTGGATTTTCCCATGGCTAGGGTGGCTATTAAGTAGACTTTCTGGAATACAGGGATAGGACTAGATTGTGGGTTGAGTGGAAATAACTCTATGGCAGACCTCCAGGGTCCTGATCCGTGGTTCCTAGCCTGTGGTGGGCCATGCAGAGCTGCTTTTTTAAACAGGGTATCTGCTAATCAATATCTACCCTAAGCATTGTCTACAGTTTGAATAAACAATGTGTCTCCTACCTCTAGGTGCCTGTCTTTCCAAATGTAGATCATGCTGTAATTAATAAGAAGATCACTTAAAAGCTTCATTGCAGTCATAACTGTAGACTGACCTTGTGTATTTTTTAACTGGTGAATATTTATCATGCAGTTCCTCTCATGGGCAGGGGAGAGAGTTCAACCAGTCATTTTTATTAGTGAAAGTCAGGGCCCTCCAGCATAAGCAATTAAAATCAGCTCTGTGTAAATCAAAAGGTGAGACTTGGCTGCATATCGATCCCATTATTGACCTGATGGTTTTGTCTTCATAAAGAATTCCTACGGTCCACAGATTGGATTCCTGTGTTTTGTTCTCCATGTCTCATTTAAAAATAAATATTTTATTTTAGAACATTTTAGGTTTATAGAAAAACTGTGAAAATAATACAGAAGGTCTCCATGTAACCCACACCTAGTTTTCTGTATTATTAACATCTTATGTTAATATGGCACATTTGTTACAGATAATGAACCAGTATTGATACTGTATCACCTAAAGCAGTACTTTATTCCAATTTCTCCAGGTGTTCCCTTGTATCCTTTCTCCCGTGCAGGATACTATTTCAGATGCCACATTACACTTAGTAGCCACGTCTCCTTAGGTTCCTCCTGGCCGTGGCAGTTTCTGAGTCTCTCCTTGTTTTGATGACCTTGACAGTTTTAAGGATGAATGATCAGGTATGTTGTAGAATGTACTTAAGTTGGGATGGATCTGATGTTTTTCTGATGCCTGACTTGGGTTATGGGTTTTGGGGAGGAAGACCATAGAGGTAAAGTGTCATTCTCATCGCATCATGTCAAGGGTATGTACATACTATCAACATGACTTATATGTTGACTTGTATGTTGACATATGACTCATATGTTGATGATGACCTTAATCACTGAGCTGAGGTAGTGTTTGTCCGGTTTCTCCAATGGGAAATTACTCCCTCCCTGTCTCCCCATTCCATCCTGTTTAGAAGGAAGCCACTGTGCACAGCCCACACTAAAGGACTGTGGAGTTATGTTCTACCTCCTCAAGGAAGGAGGCTCTGCATAAATTATTTTGAATTCTTCTGCATGGGAGATGTCTATTCTTCGCCATTTATTAATTAATTCAGCCATTGATATCAGTACAGACTCATGGATACTTGATGGATTATTATCCAATACTACTTTAATGATTTTGTTGCTCAAATTATTCCAGCTTTGGCCATTGAGAGCTTTCTCAGTTGGATCTTGTGTCCCTCTGACATACCATTGTGTGTGTGTGTGTGTGTGTGTGTGAGAGAGAGAGAGAGCACTTCCTCTATTAGATATGTGTTTTGCAATTATTTTCCTCTTGTCCGTGGCTTGCCTTCTCATTCTCTTAACAGAGCCTTTGACAGAGCAAAAGTTTTATTTATTTGTTTTTAACTTTTATTTTAGGTTCAGGGATACATATGCAGGTTTGTTACAGGTAAATTGCATGTCACAGGGGTTTGATGTACAGATTATTAAGCATAGTACCCAGTACGGTAATTTTTCAATCCTCACCCGCCTCCCTCCCTCCACTCTCAAGTAGGCCCCCCAGTGTCTGTTGTTCTCTTCTTTGTGTCCATGTGTGCTAGTGTTTAACTCCCACCCATAAGTGAGAACATATGGTATTTGGTTTTCTGTTCCTTTGTTAGTTCACTTGGGATGATGGCCTCCAGCTCCATCCATGTTGTTGCAGAGGACATGATCTCACTTTTTTTTATGCTGCGTAAGATTCTGTGGTGTCTATCTATCACATTTTCTTTATCCAGTCTACCACTGATGAGCATTTAGGTTGAGTCCATGTCTTTCCTATTGTGAGTAGTCCTGTGATGAACATACATGTGCACATGTCTTTATGGTAGAACAATTTATATTCCTTTGAGTATATACCCAATAAGGGATTGCTGGGTCAAATGGTAATTCTGCTTTGACTTCTTTGAGAAATTGCCAAAGAGAAGTTTTATTTTAATAAAGTTCAATTTATCAATTTTGTCTTTTGTCAATTGTACTTTTGGTATCATGCCTAGGAACTCTTCAGCAAAACCTAGATCCAAAAGATTTTCTTCTAAAAGGGCTATAGTTTCAGCTTTAAATTAAAATATAGAATCCTTTAAAAAATAACTTTTGCATAAGGTGTGAAGCTGAAGTCAAGACACATTCTTTTTGCCTGCGGTTATCTTAATGGACATCCAGTTGTACTAGCCTCATTTGTTCGAAGATCTCTCCTTTAACTACTGACTTGCCTTTGCTCCTTCATCAAAGATCAGTGGACTATACTTGTTATAGTTCTGCGTTCTCCATTCTATTCCACTGACATATGTGTCTATTTGTTTTCCTTCCAATACCACACTGTCTTGATTATTTGGCTTTATGGTAATTGTTCAAATCAGGAAGTATGAGTTCCCATAATGTGTTCTTCCTCAGAATTCTATTGGCTATTCTAGGCCTTTCGCCTTTCCACATAAATTTTAGAATCAGTTTGTCAATATCTACAAAATACCTTGCTGAGATGTTGATTGGGATTTCAATGAATCCACAGGTCAATCTTGAACAATTCATTTCTTAACAATATTGAGTCTTCACATCCATGAATATGGAATATGTCTCCATCTATTTTGACTTTTAGAATTGGAATAATTTCTTATTTAAATGTTTGGTAGAATTTAGACTTACTTTTTTATTCCAATGTATATGCTTTTAATTAATTAATTTTTAGAGACAGGGTCTCACTCTGTCACCTAGGATGGAGTGCAATGGCATGATCACAGCTCACTGCAGTCTCAACCTCCTGGGATCAAGCAATCCTCCCACCTCAGCATCCCAAGTAGCTGGGACTACAGGTGTGCACCATTGCACCTGGCAAGTTTTGACCTTTTTTTTTTTTTTTTTTGTAGGGATGAGGTCTCACTCTGTTGACCAGGCTGGTCTCAAACTCCTGGACTCAAGTGTTTCTCCTACCTCAGCATCCCAAAGTGCTGGGATTACAGGCATGAGATACCATGCCCAATGTCTATTTTTAACTAGTTTCTATTTTATTTTTAGTGATTGCCCTAGAGATTGCAATATAGATTTTAACTAATCTAAATCCATCTTCAAATAAGAGTATACCACAGGTATACAGGTATCTTATAACACTGTATCTCAATTCCCTCTGGCCCCATGCCCTGTCATCATCCAGTTCACTTATCTATGTGGTATAATTATCTAATACATTGATGCTATAAGTTTAAACAGCTATTTTTAGATCAATCAAGAGTAAAAAAAAAAAAGAAAATATCTTCTTTCACCTCCATTTATTTTTCTCTGATACTCTTCCATTCTTTATGTAGATCTAAGTTTACGTCCTGATTGTATCATTTTCCTTCTCTCTGGAGAAATTCTTTATACATTTTTTACAGGGAAGTTCTGCTGGCTAATTCCCTCAAGTTTTGTCTGAAATAGTGTTTATTCTCCTTCACTATTTTTTTATTTTATTTTATATTTTATATTTTATTTTATTTTATATTTTATTTTATTTTTGTTATGTTATGTTATTTTATTTTATTTTATTTACTTATTTTAATTTAATTTTATTTTTTATTTTATATTTTATTTATTTTATTTTATTTTTATTATTTATTTATTTATTTTATTTTATTTTATGAGATGGGGTCTCACTATGTTGCCCAGGCTGGTCTCTAACTGCTGAGCTCAAGTTATCTACCTGCCTCGGCCTCCCAAAGTGCTGGGATTACAGGCATGAGCCACCACATCCAGCCTCATTCACCTTTATAGAATCATTTTGCTGGATATTATGTTAATTTTACATTGGTGATTTTTTCTTTCAATGACTTGAATATTTCACTCCACTGTCTTTTTTTGCCTGTATGGTTCGTGACAAGAAATCTGCTGTAATTCTTATTCTTGCTCATCTATAAGTAAGGCGTTTTTTCCTCTGACCCAGATTTTCTTTTTGTCTTTGCTTTCTGCAATTTTAATATGAAACATCAAGATTTTCTTTGTATTTATCCTGCTTTGTATTCCCTGAGCTTTCTGGATCTGTGGTTTAATATCTGTTATTAATTTTGGAAAGTTCTCAGTTACTGTTATTTCAGATGTTTCTTCCGACCCTTTCCTCTAATTTCTTTTTCTGATGCTCCAATTACACGTTACTTTTTTTTTTTTTTACAGTTGCCTTACAGTCTTGGGTGTTATTTGTTCCAATCTTTTTCTCTTTGCATTTATGTCTGGGAAATTTCTATGACCCTATCTTCAAGCTCACTGATTGTTTCCTCAGTGGCATTTGGTCTATGATGAGCCTATCAAAGGCATTCTTCATTGCTGTTAAAGGGTTTTTTATTTCTAGTGTTTCATTTTGATTTTTTCTTAGTCTTTACAGGTCTGCTTACATTAGCCATCTGTTCTTGCATGTTGTATACTTTTTCCATTATAGCTCTTAACATATTAATCATAGTTATTTTAAATTCCCCATCTGATAATTTCAACATTGTGTCATATGTGAACCTAGTTCTAATGCTTGGTTGGTTTTTTTCTTGTCATCTGTAGTCTTGCAATTTTTGTTGTTATTGTTGTTAAAAGCTGAACATTTCGTATTGGGTATTAGGAACTGAGGTAACAAGGACTTTAATGTCAAGACTTATGTTACGTGGCTAGGAGTTGGGCTGTTTAATGTTTGCTGTAGCTGTAGGTGCCAGAGGCTTCAAATTCTTCTAGTGTCCTTGCTTTTGTCGTTATTCTTGACTTTGGGCTTTTCCCATACACTCCTCATAGAGTCTGCATCTTGCATCTCTTCCAGCTGTAGTCAGTTCTTGTTCTGTGTTCTTGTTGTCATGGGGGTAATGTGTGGGATAGGAGACATGTTCTATCATCTTACAATAAATCTCAGCCTTTTAGTGGGTTTGTGTCTAGGGTGGTACCCTCACAAGTGTTACTCCAGTGACAGCATTTCTCCCCTTAGTGTAGATGAAAAGACCTGAGGGAGCTGGGAGGAAGGACCACCCTCCCCCAGGTGGGGTGAGGCTTTGGTGAATACTTCACCCTGGAAGATAGGCTGCCTGCTGGCACCATGGCAGGAACAAGCTACAGTTCCCATTCTCTGGCTGCCAGCTCTCTCCTGGCATGTCACCAAGATGTGCTTTAACTACATTGGAAATGTTCTCTTCCCCCATCCTCTTCCCTCTTTATTGTCTTTCTAGGGACTTGGAGAATACTGAGAGAGGAATGAGCAGTGTGCAGGCTCTCAGCTACAGAAGTGGGGATCTGATTCCACTTCTTGATACTTTGGTGCTACAGAAGCTCCCTGGAACTTGGACTCAACTCTGGAAAAACGATGGAGACGGCCTGAAGCATGAGGTCCAGGCTGCCAGTTCTGGGTGGAGTCCATGGCCTGGAATGAGAACTTATGGTGCTTTTTCTGGGCCTGCCCATGGCAGCACACACTTCCTCCCTTCTGAGCCCATAGAAACCCCTGACTCAGTCAGACTTACACAGATGTTGGGACTACCAGCTTTAGAGAGGATCTACCCATTGTGGGTCTCCTCTCCGCTGAGAGCTGTACAGTCATTGGGATGACCTGCCAGCAGAAAGGAGCTACCCACTGTGGCTCTCCTGTTTACTGAGATCTGGACACTTGGGATGACCTGCCTGCAGAAAGAAGCTGTCCATTTCAGGTCTCCTGAGAGCTGTTCTGTTACTCAATGAAGCTCATCTCTGCCTTGCTGACCCTCCAGTTGTCTGAGTACTTCATGCTTCCTGGCGGGACAAGAACTCAGTCCTGCTGATTGGTGGAACTGAAAGAGCTGTGACACAAACAGGGCTGAAACATGCCCCCTCTCCCACTTGCCATGTTGTGGGGGATGAGGAGAGAAGAGCTGTAGCCCTTTGGGGAGCCCAGACCTAGGAGCTCCCCAAGCCAGGGCTGTGACATCCTCTTTGGGGCTCTGCAGTTCCTGGTGTCTCCAAGTTTCTCAACACCACCACATTCCTTGTCCAGACACAGGTGCCTGCAATGGAAGCCATATGTGGTACATCTGGTCCAGCTGCCGCCTCGCATGGAGCTGACACCTGGAGCTGCCCACCCCACCACAGCAGCTAGTGTGCCTGGTTGTACACAGTGGCCAGACCCCACACTTGCTCGCTCACACACCCCTTGCTGCTCTACGTTTGGCTCGCCCTTGGCAGGTGTGGGATCTGGGTCAGTAGTGTGAGCCGGGTGCAGCCTGCTGGGCTGAGTGGACATAATAAGCCCAGTGAGTGTGAACAATACTCAGGCAGAAGGTGCTACCAGTCGCAGAGGTTTCTGGCTGGTGAAGTGACACTCCAAGGATCCCATGACAATATAAGGGCATCTTCCCTGTCTCTCCCCCAGATGCCGAGGTGTCCACCCAGGAAGTCAAGAACCATCATTTGATGCAGGAGATCTAGTCAGGCTACAGCTAACTACTAAGAATGGCTCTGGAGTTGGAGTGAGCTGAGGTTCCTGATTCTGGGTGGAGCTGCTTTATGGACCGGCCCTGGAAACCCCCTTAAGGCCACTGCTGGACGAGAACAATTCCTTCATTCCCTTCAGCCAGCAGGGCAGTGTTTCTTGTTGTTCACAGCTGGGGGCCTCCTGGATGTCCCCCCATGGCAGGAAGGCCCATGCACTGGTTGCTTCTGACTTAGGGCTGAGGGAGAATGAGGGGCTGTGTGGGCAGGTCTGGAAAGGGCACCACCTGCCACCCTCACCCTCACATCTCCTCCAGCAGATGTGGTTATTCTCTCCCTCCCTGGACAGACATCGTTAGAGAAGATTTAATCAAGGAAGAGCAACAGAGGCTGGGTATGGTGGCTCACACCTGTAATCCCAGCATTTTGGGAGGCCGAGGCGGGTGGATCATGAAGTCAAGAGTTCGAGACCAGCCTGGCCAACATGGTGAAACCTCATTTCTACTAAAAATAAAAAAAAAATTAGCTGGGTGCGGTGGTACGCACCTTTAATCCCAGCTACTCGGGAGGCTGAAGCAGGAAAATTGCTCGAACCCGGGAGGCGGGTGTTGTAGTTAGCCGAGATCACGACACTGCACTCCAGCCCAGGCGACAGAGCAAGACTCCATCTCAGAAAAAAGAAAGAAAAAGCAATGGTCTAATGGAGTCTGTCTAGATGAGTCAGATAATGGCCAGACTGATGCCTGCTGCCCAGCCTGCTCACATATTCTGGAGACTCCTCTGCTTCTATTAGGTTAACAAGCTGCGATTGTCAGTGAGATTGCAAACAGCGCCTTCCCTCTGTTCTACTCCCAGTCCTGCAGATCTCCTGGGGTTTGAGAGATGTTTCCTAAATGAAGTGACTTTCTCTCTTTCCTCCCCGGTGGGTCCTGTAGACGGATGCTGGTCAGGCTCTTTCCATGTGGGGTGGGGGACACAGGGCACCTAGATCCTCCTGCCTGGCCCCACGGCAGAATTACTTAGGCTTTCCCAGGTTCGTCCCAGGATGCAGGCGACGGCTGCTGGGCTTTGTGTGAAGCTGAGCCCAAGTGTGGAGGTGACTGGAGCAGGTGGGAGAGTAGAGTCACATAAGGATGATGGCCTCCCTGTCCCAGGCTGACGGAGTGCAGTGTGGGGGCTGGAGCTCAAGCAGCCATCATGGAACGTGAGGAGGATCAAATATTGAGGATGCATGGGAAGCAAGATGGAGGAGTCCCCCTCCCTTATGGAGATGAATGACGACACCAGGTCTGGACTACACTTCTCTAGACTGTTTTGTGGGAGATAAGTACGCTCCTGTCTTGTTTAAGCTCCTGTGTTTGTGGTTCTCAGTGGCTCACAGCTGACCTCACCTTAACCAACATGGCCACAGCATGTGCATTTCCTGAGCCTCGGTGCGGTGCTGCTCCTGGAGAAAGCAGCTTCCCTCCTGGCGGTGGCTCAGCCCCATGTTCCTTAGAGCACTAGTTAAATGGCAATTGCTGATTCCTAGGTCTGGGCAGGGGCCTGGGATTCTGCATTTCTTACAGGCTCCCAGAGGATTCTGTGCTCTAGGTCCTACTCCACACCTGGAGTAGCAGGGGCTTACCTGCCTTCTGGGGTCTCAGCCCAGGCGTCTCACATTCCCCACCTAGGACACTTTCTGTCCAGCTCCACCTGCAAGAACAGCCTTCAGAGAAAAGCAATCAGCAAAAAGGAATCTAACGTGGATGTTCCTGGCAGAGAGTGAGGGCTCTGCAATGTTGTGAGTCCTGGAGGCCGCCCCATTACTCTTCAGCTGCAAGTGACAGTTAATGTATTACGTTTCCTCACCTGGCTGTCCCTGTGAGTTTCATTCCATAGCAGGAGACTGTGGCACCATTGTGATATCAGAGGCCTGGGGAAGATCCAGACGATGAGTTAATAGTTTCCATTCATGCTTCTCCGAGTCCGTGAAGTAGGTTTTATCAGCCATTTTGCTGGGTTTTAAGATTGGCTTCCCTTCTGTCTTCTGAAGGTTGACTAGAAATTGGAGGCTGCGGCACAGGAACCCTGACTGTACCTGAGGATGCTAAGCACTCTTCAAGACAGCACATCTGCCCGCAATCAGAAGGGACCACTCTCCCACACCACCTCCCGTCCTCTCTTTGGCTCCTGCACAGACTCTTGCTATAAACGCAGATGGGGAAGCTGCAGTGCTGGGCTGGAGGGCCAGGCTTGGAGGAACTGTCAACTTGGTTTCTCTTTGGGCCCAAGTGTCCTCTCTTAGGACACCCTGCAAGGAACCAGCCTGGAAATCAGCTGGTTCTCATGATGAACTCTCAGACCTTCCACTTGTTCTCCTGAAGTCTCCCTGATTGCTCAAAGATTTCTCCTCCTTCCTGAATGAAACAGTTCCACTCACCACTTTTTTTTGCACAGTGAATCAAGTTTTGGCCTTATTCCAGGAAATCATCTATTTATTGGTGTGCATTTATTAATTTTTAAAGAGCATTTTCTTGAGCAACTACTAGAAAAAAATTTAGCAGTTTAAGACTCCAGATATACATATTTACTTCTATTCATTTCCAACTCTTAATCATTTATATCAGTCTATAAAATCATGAGTTTGGGATTTTTTCCTCTTGTGATAGTATTATTAGTACTAACAATATCTTACATATCCATTCTGAAATATCCACATGCCAACAACTGTGTTTGGAAGCTTAGAAGCAATTTTTTTTTATTATGGAAAATATGTCAATTATTGATAACCAAAAGGAAGGAAAAGAACCACCTATGATTATGCCACTGAGAAAACTGTGGTGAATATTTCATAGCTTTTCAGGTTCTGTGCATGTGAGAGCTTGTGTATACACTTACACATTTGTGCATTGTCTTCATGAAAATTGATTCATCCTATATTATAACTGTCTTCTTCAGATTTACTGAGGTATAATTGAGAAACAGGAATTATATATATTTAAGGTATGCAACTTGATGTTTTGTCTACCTTGTGAAATGATCACCACAAAGTAATTAACATATTCATCACCTCACATAGTTACTATGTCTTCCCTTCTTTCTCCCTCCTCTTTTCTTTCCTTCTTTCCCTTTCTTTCTTTCCTTCCCTCCTCCCTTCCCTTCCTCCTTCCCTCCCTCCCTTTATTTGGTGAGAATACTTAAGATCTACCCTCAGCAAATTTCAAGTATACAATACAGAAATTGTTAACTAAAGTTGCCAGAGAAGTTCCCTCCAAAATTAAAAACACAACTACCATATGCTCCAGCACTCCCACTTCTGAGTATATATCTAAGGGAAATGAAATCTGGATCTTGAAGAGAGAGCTGCACTCCCATGTTCAATGCAGCCTTGTTCACAATAGCCAAGATACGGAAACAACATGAATGTCCTTCAAAGGATGAGTGGATAAATATAAACTATCTCTATCTCTGTCTCTCTATCTAGACACACACACATTGGAATATTATATAGCCATAAAAAGAAGGAAATCCTGCCATTTGTGACAACATGGATGAACCTGGAGGACATTATGTTAAGTGAAATAAGCCAAACACAGAAAGACAAATACCGCATGATCTCACTTACATGTGGAATCAAAAATAGTCAAACCCATAGAAGCTGAGAGTATAATGGTAGTTACCAGGTGCTGGGGGGTGAGGGAAATTGGGAGATGGGGTTAAAGGCTACAAAATATTGGGCTTTTTTCTTAACAATACAATGTAACAATATAGTCTAACTTTATTTTTAATGGCATTGATCTTTCTTCTCTAGCATGAGTTGTCCTCTGGTTGAACTTCAGAGTCACCTGAGGAGCCTTGAAGGGCACACCCGGACCCTGGGCTCTCCCAGGAGGCTGATTGAGTCATGCTGTTGTGATAATGAATAGCATTTTATTTTATGGATGTCTGAGTCCCTCTTTAACCATGGCCATGTAATTGGAAATGGGTATTTTCACCTTTATAGATATCTATGGAGTATAATTGCCTTTATAAGTACATAACATACTAATAGGTATATCTTTGTATACGTCAGATATTGTGGATACATTCTGGAAACTGGATCAGTGGGCCAAAGAACCTTTATCATATCTAATGTAAACTGTCATTGACACTCCAGAAAGAAGAGACCAGTGAGCAGTGCACAGTAGGGAGTGGCAATGCCCATCTGCCCACAGCTTAGCCAGCATTGGGTGTCAAATGGTTTTACCATCTTCCAGTTTTATAGGTTCAGTCATTTATTCACTCACTCAGTAATTCTATTTTGCTCAACCACTCTGGGCCATGTTCATTCAGGTGATGGGGCCTCTATGGTGACTCAAGACAGACATAGCCCCTGATCTTGTGCTGCTCACAGTTTAGTGGGAGATGGGTTTGAATCCAATAGCCACAAACACTCATGTGAAGGAAGCTGGGACAGCTATGAGGAGAGATTCGTGATGCTGTGGGAACCTGTGGCGCAATTTGACCTGGTCGAGGAGGTCAGCATGGGCTTCCCTAAGGAGTTGACACTCCTGCACTCTGGAGAAGGGGAGTGTCTGAGGGAGCAACTGGTCTGTAGGAGGGAGAGCACATGGGAATGGGGACTGTCTACAGTGGCTGCAGTTCATCAAAGGTACATTCAAATAGGTGAATTTTACTGTAAGTAAATCATGCCTTGGTAAAGTGGGGCCCTGCTAGCTAGGCCCATGGTACCCCTCTACTCCCAATGCTCCAGCAGCTGGCCTGCTTCTCATAGTAGAGCCTGCCTCCTGGGAATGGCCTACAGGGCCACGTGGTCTGGTTCCCATTTTTTCTTGGCCTCAGCTCTCTTTCTCTCTGCATTTATTCTGCTCTGCACACACTGAATGCACAGTTCCTCACCCTCCAGGCAGGCTCCTGCCTCGGGGCCTTTGCACATGCTGTTTTCAACAACATCCACTCCTAAACTGCTGTGTTCATGAGGGCAAGGCCAGCTTCATGGGTATACACTCAGGGCCCTGCATTTTGAAGAGATCCATGCTTGGTTTAATGCTCTGTTGTTACTAACAATTATTCATTTTTGAAGGAAATGCATTTTTTTTCATTCATTTTTGAGTGAGGGGCCCTGCATTTTCATTTTGCACTGGGCCTTGTTAGTAAAAGCTCTACACACCAAGGCTTGGGGGAGCTTCCCAGGGTGGCAGTACTTCGTGTGTGTTGTCACGCATTGTTGCTGGGAGAATTAAGTGCTGTCCATCTGACTTAACTGGAACAAGACACCTGGAAGTTTGAACCTGGCTTCTCCGGGACTCTGACCTATGCACTTTTCCTAAAATTTTGCTGATTTTATCTGTATCCTTTCATGAAAGTAAATCATAACTAAGAGTATAACAGCTTTTCTGAGTCCTGTGAGTCCTTCTAGTGAATTATTAAACCTGAGGGTGGTCTTGGGGATTCCCGACACAGGAACTTCACCAAAACTTGTTGGAGGCAGGGGTGCCATTAAGCTATGGGGTCTCAATGGGGAGGGACCCACAAACTCACCAAGCCTTCTTCCTTCCTCTTCTCTATGTCAATGTGACTCTCAGACCAATTTTTTTCTGTGAGAATCAACCTACAGAGCTTGGCATTTCCTGGCCTAGCCAGCCAACACCATTGCAGAGAGGCCCATAGCTCTGGTCTGAAACCCCTGGTCAGAAATTCTGATGGGGGCTCCTGGGGTCTTGTGCCCTCCCCTTGATGGGCACTATGATTGTCAAAGGTTAAATATGTAAAAATATTCCCTACAGATGCTTTCCAGCTGGGGGTAGAATTCCTGATACGTTCAACCTAAGCTCTTGGATGGTCCTAGAAAGGGGACAAGAGTCAATGGCTCTGCTGTGGTTTCAATGTGTCCCTCAAAAAGCATGTTGGAAACTTAATCCCAAAAGCAACAGTGCTGAAAGGTGGGGTGTAGTGAGAGGTGATTAGGCCCCAAGGGGAGAATGAGTGATAATGCCATTATTGCAGGAATGGGTTCATTATAAAAGGGGGAGTTCGGTCCCCTTTTGCTCTCTCTCACCCTCTGTTTGTCCTTCCACCATGTGATGCCTTCTGCCATGTTATGATGCAGCAAGAAGGACCTTACAAGATGCCAGCACCTTGATCTTGGACTTTCCAGCCTTTAGAACTATGAGAAGTAAATTTCTGTTCTTTATAAATTACCCAGTCTGTGGTATTCTGTTTTAGCAGTACAAAATGGATGGACTAAGACAAGCTCCTACATGCACGAGAGAGGGTGAACCTGGAGAGCTGGGTGACGACCCAGTGGCCACACAAACATACAGGCCTATCACCCATGTGGGGCATGATCTCAGGGCTATGTGTTGTTCCCATTCCTGGAGGTTGGGTTATTGATCACCACTATTTGTTCACATTCTTTCCGACAACATTGTCAAAGTCAGTGAGATTCCCATGGCAGCAGAATGCACAGGACTGGGACTGAGCCCTTACTCCTGTCAAGGTTCCTCATGCAGGGGTAGAGTGGGTAGCGGGTGAGGGAGAGGGATTCTATTTGGAAGAGGCAGAAAATAATTTGAGGCAATGTAATGGTCCTTAGGTTTGTGTCTCCAAACTCACTGAGACAAAAGCATCAGGATAGCGTTTCTAGAGAAACTTCTGGTTCCTGATGAGCCATGGTCTTTCTCTGGTGGTATCTGCCTTTTCCAAACATGTCCATATCCCCTGCAGAGCTCTTAACTGGGGCATCAAGAGGGATTTGATCACAGCTCTTAAGGGCCGATAGGTGGCACCAAGGATAAGGAGCCCACCCTCTCCCTTTCCCAAAGGCGAGGGAGGCTGTAAGCTATTCCAATAAGGTGGTTGGGCACAGTCTTGGGAGACAGACTGTCAGTGGTTGTGCACAGTCTTGGGAGATCAGATCTGAATATCCACCGGCACTGTTTTCACTACTGACAATCTGTGTGACCTTCAGGGAAACACCAAGCTTTGTAATCTCACTCAGCTGCCTGGTTCAAAAATCTCAGCTCAAATGTTGCTTCCTCAGGACTTCTCTCCTGAATTTCTCTGCTTTATGTTCTCACAGACTCCTGTATTTTTCCTTCTAATGACTATTAGTTTAACTTTGTTGGTAGGATTTCTCAGTCCTTCTTTGTGTTTCTCTCTAGACTGAAATCTCCTTGAAGGCAGGGGCTCTCTCTGTCTTGCAAAGTTTTATGCCATCAGTAACACACAGAGACTGGCTCATGATAGAAAATCAGAAAATGCATGCTGAATGACATGTGACAAGGCTCCATCAGGGCCCCTGGTGGACACATGGGGTGAGTTTTACATATCACAAGACCTAGAAAATGAGCTATTATCAATCACATAATTATCCTCAGAGAATCTGTGTCCTTTTTCCTTTTAAATACATTCGTGCATTATGAGCTTTTAATTACAACTAAGATGGGTATCACTCTGCATTAAGATCTTGCATAAGAAATGAGGAGATGGAGACAGGTCTGAAAGGGTCTGGGTGTTTATAATGCAAAGTAATTGCAATGCTGTACCATGAAATGCATTTTGTTCTTGAAAACTGAATTTGAGTTTGATGTCTTCTGACAGCCTTGATTCATTTTTAATTCACACAGAGCCTCCCTTCTCTATGCTCCACTGAGTGCACTGGGGACAGGTGACATTCTGGGAGGGGAGCTTGGGGTGAGTTTGGGTAGAGATGCTGTAATAAAAATGTCCAGCTCCCAAGTCCATCCCATGGTGGGCATCAATGGGGGCATCTGGAGTCTGGGTGCAAAGGGTGAGGGGTGCCAGTCCTATCACAGCTGAGTTGTGACAGGGGGTTTGCAGAAGGGCCTTTCATTTCCCAAGTAGCCTGAGTCCAAGGCTGTGCTGCACCCAAAGGACACAATCTCTGCCAGGGACAAGTCATAGTCCCTGCAGGTCCAGGTCTTGCAGCAGACCTGGACTCAGGGCAATTCAGATAAAATGGGTTCAATGAAAGGATGGGGATCCTATATTTACTCATTTATCCTTACAATCATGTGAGGAGGTAAGTCCAATTATCGCTATTTTATAGATAAAGAACTTGGCCAGGGTTACATAAATAGTAAATGCCTACATACACACGCCAAAACCTCCATATGTATCACCATCAAGCCAAACGTGAAAAGACAGAAACATTTTGAAATTTAATGTATATCCATCTGAACTTGAGACTTTTGCCCTGTTCTGATGCCTTGTACATGCCATATGAAGGAGAGATGAAAGCGAGCTTAGATCACAGCCGCCTCACAGGCAAACATCTGTGAGACTGCATCCTCACCCCACCCTAGTAGGGGTTCCCCTAGGGGACCTGGTGGATAACACCACCTCCCAGGTACAGCTTCCTCCCTCGGCCCAACTTGGCAGTGCTGGGGGACTTATGAGTGCTGAAAGAGAGTATGTCCAAGTCGCTGGAAGGGTAAGGATTTGAAACTGCTCTCAGGATGGAATGTCCAGGTGCAGCATCACTTTCCACTGTGTCATTATAAAATTTCCAGGGGTCCTTGGCCTCCACTTTCTTTGAAGTATTAGGAATGGGTGCAGTAAACTCAAGTGTCACCTAACACCAGCTCCACTGTGATTCCCAGAGTTGCCTGAGGCTTCCTAGGATCTGAGGGGGCTCTCTCCAGTCTCAGCCCAGCAGTTTTAACATCCCAGTAAAAGCCCACTTCCAATAAGGGGAGGGGCGCTTGGACAGGCCTTGGCAGTAGGACACAACCGGGAAGATTTATGAAGCAAGTCAAAAAGTAGTGTCTGCATAAGCTCTTTTTTTTAAATCTAAGAGATGAAGGCTTCACTGCAAAGTATTTACTGCACCAGTGATGCTGAAAAAGGAAATGAACTCCTGTGAATTACCTTATTTAAACATCGTGATGTTCTTTTCTGTGGATGATCTTAAGATAATGAGTTAGAATTGTGAAGTGCTGTAGCAAGGAGGGGTCAGCCTAATGCACTAACGCAGCCATCTCTTTCTTAGGACCAAGCAAGGAAGTCAGGCCAATTATCCTTCTCTACCCTCTGCCCTGGTTTCCAAACAGGTTGCATTTCCCAGAGCATCTGGCATTCAGAATAGAAGTAATATTGGGTCCATATCTGGACCTTCTCCAATCTTACCTCTGAGCCTGGCGTCAGAATCAGCCATGTATGTGTTACCTGTGTGCTGCCCGTGTCTGCATCTATGGATGTGCATCCTGTGGGTGGTATCTGTTACTTGTGTGAGTAACCTGTGCCTTATCTGTCTGGTCCCATGTGAATTGTGACTTATGGGCTGCCAATGTGTGTTGTAGGTCCTGCATGTGTAAGCCTCTGCGTGTCACCTGGGTGTGACACATGTGCTCCTTCCCAGTGATCTATGTACTACTGTGTTCCCAGTGAGTGTGGTATCTGTGAGTGTTTCTCGTGTGCTGCTATCTGGAGGTTATCTCTGCATATGTGATCTGTGTGCTACACTTATGCTCCAGTATGTTACCCGCATGTTTCCTGATCATATGCTCCCTTGATGCTGAGTGTGGATCTTGTGTGCATGTTATCTCTATGTGTGCACCACCCAGCTGCATTTCTTTAAGGGCTGTTCCATGAATTATGTGTATATTAACTGCATGCCATCTACGTGCAACCTACACATTCACTCACCCGGGGTGTGAATGGGTTGCTCGCGTGTGTTGTTATAACCGTGCAGGCTGCTGGCGCGCACTGTCTGTATTTCCTGCGTCCATGGTGCCTTCACGTTACCTAAGTGTGTCATCATCTTGTGTCACTTGTGCCTGTCATCTGTTTGCTGGTGGTCATTTGTGTTGCCACGTGAGTCTTGTATTTTACCTGATATGTCGTGTGTGTGCGTTCTGCTGCAGGCTACTTCCTGTGCGTTTGCCTGTAAACAGCCTGTGTGTGCCACTCCTATTACCTGGGCCTGCTGCTCTGTGTATTAAACCATTCCCGCATGCTCCTGTATGTCCGCTGCTCATGGGAGGAGTCTGCGGATTCCTTCCCTGTACGACCTACATGGTGCTGTGTGTGGTGCTGCCTGGGTGTATCTGCATCACCCATGTTTGTGCCACCTGCACCTGTACTTATAGGTGTCACACACGCAGGCTGCTGACATGATTATTAGCTATGTGCTACATGTGGACACTGCCAGTGTCACCCAGGCACGGGGCCTCATGGATACTCACATGCTGCCGCCCGCGGAACGCACCCTTCCCTCTACTGCGGCGTGAGGGGCGGGTAGAGATGAAGGCTGGTAGGAAACTCTGGGGAACTCCGGGTCCTCAAGCTGCTTCCGACAGGGCCCTCCGGGTCACGGGAAGAGCCGGCCGCTGTCCTCATCGGGACCGGGACCGGGACCGCGAAGGCATCTCCCCGCCCGTCCCTGAGCCCCTCCTTCCGCTGGCCAGGACCCTCGGAAGCGAGCCCGAGCCACTCCCCCTCCGACCAGGGGTCGTCCAGAGGCCTGGCTCGGGGAGCCCCGCTGCTGCCCGGGTGGCAAGTGCTGCGGCCCCTCTGTGGACTCCTGGCCTGATGGCGCGGCCCTTCTCCGGCCTGACCTTGTCTCTCTGTCCCGCACGGGCAGTCGCGGGGACAGCGGGCTCTGAGGGCTCGGGGCTGGCGTCCAGGCGGGGTCTGCCCGGTGCCCCCCCGATGCTGCCTTGAGGCCCCTCGCGCTCCCAACGCCCGCGCCCTCCGGGTTCTTTTCACAGCAGGGAAACTGAGGCCACGGGCCCAGGTCAGGACTGCGCAGCAAGGAAGCGGAGTGATCCAGGTTCTGGGGTTCCGGATTCTGATCCGGCTCTGTGTGGATGAGGACTCCTTGGGCTAGGAAGCCCAGAAGCCAAGAAACGCTCAAATGAGCTCAAGGAAATAAAAGCGGGGAGGGGACCTGGCCCTGGAAACGCTGCAGCACAGACCTGGCCGCAGGCTCTACTGGGTCCAGGGCTCCAGTGATCTCTTTTTCTATCTCATATCTGGGCCTTCAGTGGCTTTGGCCCCGCTAATGCCCCAAGCAGGGACCTCTACCTGCCAGCCCTAGGGCAGGTCCTGGCATGCGCTCTGATTGGACTGGCAGAGCCATGTGACTAGGTCTGTACCAATCATAGGCCCAGGACACAGCCACCTGACACTGATTGGACTTGCTCTGGCCATGTGGCCAGCTCTGCACCAATCACAAAGCCAGGGCACAGCCTGTGGAAGTGTAACAACCTTTCCCATTGGCCAAGGAACAAATCGTGATGCTCACTCCGATTGGACTTGCTCAGGCCACGTGACCAGCCCTGCACCAATCACAGAGCCAGGGTAAGGGGCTTCCAACCACACCTGGGCCACAGGCCCCTTCATAGACCAAGAGCCCTGGTAGCGGTCCCAGCGTGTTAGCTGTGGGTGGGCGGGCTCCTGAGTGAAACTCGGGCGGTCCTGGAAGGAGGGGGCGAGGCCCCCGGCAGATGTGGAGTCTGTACCCCGAGGCCCCACACTGGGAACTGGGGACGAGGAGACGGGGACGCGGCCCGGGTCTTGGCCTCCTCAGGCCCACCAGACACTGCGTTCAGGCCTCCGGGACGGTCCTGGTGGGGCTCGGCGCCCCTTGTCCTGCGCCTCCTCTGGGCCCGCGGATCCCCAGCTCCCCCAGCCCCGCCGCGGGCCGCATCTCTCTGGACGGCGCTGTCAGGAGTGGGCGTTCAGCCCCAGTGCATCCGCGCCAGGACCCGGACTCTGCGGCCACTGAGTGCAGAACACGCCGAGCTTCAGAGGTCTGAGAGTTCCAAGTGGAATTTGAATTTTTAATCTAATTGTCTGATTCGTGAACTCGGAAACTGACATCACGCCCAGAAGTCCCAAAGTATCAGAGAGCTGCAGATATGCACGTGAGCGCTGGTGGGAGACGCCAGGCTGGGATTTCCGCTCGATCTGGGAATGAGCAATGCAACCTAATGACACCCGGGGCTCCTGAATCACCTGGGGAAAATGATGAGAGACACTCTCTGGTGGGAACGTCTCCTAGAAACAAGGCCTAAGATGGGGCGACCACAGCGCCACAGCTGTGTCCAGATGCAGGGAGCACTCGTCCGTGCTGTAAGTCTGTCCCACTGTGGAGAAAGGGCCCAAACCCCACGGCCCTGCGGTCCACCCTTCAAGTGATTTGGGCGTGCTCTCTTTCAGCACTCATGAGTCCCCCAGCAGGTGGGGGTTGCGGGGGGAATCCACATCAGCAGTTAACCCCCTTACTTTGGTCTGTGAAGCCCTACATGCTCCTCTATCATCATTTCCTCAGCGTCATATGCTTGACTTTCTCCACCTCCAACCTGCTCTGCCTCTGTGATTATCTTCCTTTTTCTTTACTTCAGGGCCTTTGCACTTGCTTTTCCTTCTGCTTGGAAAGCTCTTCCCACAGCCAGTTGGGTGTCAGCTTTTTCCCATCATTCTAGTGAGAGAGTTACCTCTCCAGAAACCCCTTCTGGGACCTCCTTTTTCAAACCTACCCTACTCTCCACCGTTTCACCCAATTTGGTTCCCTTCATAGCTGGCATCACTGTCTTGATAAGGGCTGAGCCCATGTGTGTCTTGCTCGCTGCCATGTCTTCAGGATTGAGAGGCTGTTAGTACATAGTAGGTGGTAAGTAAACATTTGGTTGAATCCATGAACATCTATCATGCACGGTGGCAGCCCGTTATGGGGAAGATACTGGCTCAGAGGAAGATGCCCAGAGTCCCCTGGAGAAATAGAGGAAGGCTTCACAGAGGAGGGGGCTTTCCATGAAGGCAGATTCACCAGGCTGACAATGGGAGAGGACATTCCAGGGGTGGAAACCAGCAGGGCCAAGGCTTAAGGAGTGCACACAGTGGGGTGAAAGGGAACTGCTGGGAGTGGGGAAATGGGAGATGGAGGAAGGTAGGGCAGCAGGTGAAGCTGGAGAGGAGGTAGGGGAAAGCCTTCGACCCCAGGATCGGATCCTCTGAGGGCGGGGGTAAAATGATGGTTACCAAGATCAGATTTAATCTGCAGGCCTGTGAAGGAGGCACTGGGCTCCTGGCAAATAAGAAATTTCCCAGGGCAGAGACTTCACGCTGGAGGACCACGTGCTGGGCAAGATCCTCAGGTGTTTACTTAACATGATCAGTGTTAACATTTGAATTAGTGACTGATGCTTAAAATTGAGAAGTTTTGTTTGTAATCCAGGTTTCTGATTTTCCTGAACAGTCAGGACTGATTACCTCAGGCCCCATTCTCAAATGGCAGCCATGGCTGAGCAGTGGACATCCCCTCCTGGGGGCACACTCTCACCAGCTCATCCAGCCCACCTGCTCCATTTCTCCTGTAGCCTGTAGCCATGTGCCTGAGGGTGTTCTGAAGATTCCAACTTTGCACCAACTTATATTCACTGAATGGATCTTTGGAAATGGTGATACTGTTTTTGATCTTGAGAAAGTTTGACTTTCATGTTACATGAGATGGACAGACAAGCAGTTCAACATATCACAGGACAGCATCTGTGTGGGGAAGTAGTGGGGAGAACCGGGATGGTGTGGTTAGCAGAATCACGCCCCCCCAATATGTCCATACCTAAATCTGTGGGATGTATAAATATGTTACTTCACATGGGAAAAAGGGCTTTGCAGATGTGACTAAAGGTATTGGCCTTGAGATAGGGAGAGCATCCTGGGTTGTCCAGGTGAGCCCAGTGTCATCATGTGAGTCCCTAAAATAGGATAACTTTCCCAGCTGGGTCAGAGAGATGAGTCAGAAGGAGGAGAAATTCAAAGCTTGAGAGAGCCTCACCCTGTTGCTGGCTTGGAAGGTAGAGAAAGCTGCCAAGGCATGCACATGGCCCCTAGAAGCTGGGAAGGCCCTGAGCCGATAGGCAGAGAGAAAACAGGGGTCTCAGTCTTATAACTACAAGGAAATGAATTCTGCCGACAACCTGAATGTGTCAGCAAATTATCCTCCCTTAGGGTCTCCAAAAAGGAACACAGCCTGTGGACACCTTGATGTTAGTTCAGTGAGGTCCACGTCAGGCTTCTGACTTACAGAACTGCAAGAAAATATTTGTGTTGTCTAAGCCACTAAGTTTGTGGTGATTTGTTAGGGCCGTAGTGGGAATCTAAGATAGGTGGTTATGATTCTGGAAGTAAAGGAGAGCTGCCCTTCAGCTTGCAGAGACTGGAAGGCAGCTCCACTTGAGGCCAGGGGTGTATATGCAAGGTATTGGGTGAGGAGAGCTGACCTTAGGATGGAGAATAGAAACAAATGTGGTGAGAAGGATGCATTCAGCTGCCCAAGAGAAAATGTTGGCAGTGCTCACCAGTATCCTGAAAGGTAGAACAGGGTGAGTCAGCCCCAAATAACCACCACCGTGAACTGGAATCCTGAGAGCCAATTACCCACTTAGCAGAGTGCTGATGCTGCCATTTGCTTAGTAGACTTGGCAGAGGATCAGCAGAACGACTTCCTAGAAATGCTAGGGCAAAGAAACAGGTTGGAAAGTGTGTGATCTGCTGAAGTGTTTTTATATTCTATTGAGAATGTTGTATTTGTGCTTTTTGTGTCCTAACTGTGAAATGATACATTGAAAGATTGATTTTGTTAAGAAACTGCTCTTTGCTTGCTATGATCTTCTGATATTTTTGAAAGGTTCTCAGGGAGGGGGTCATTTTTTTTTCTTTCACTGGCAGGTCTGAATCACACACCATTATTTATAGAGTAGTTGGGCAATTTCTCTCAGCTTTTCTGATCACCAGCTGTACCAGCTCTGGCATGGATCCTAGAACGTTGTCTGTTACCTGTGGTGGTGATGACTTCCTGGAAAAAGCCCACATTGAATTCTTATGATGATGTTGAGCCTAGGTATAAGTCTATGTCCATGACAAGGAGCTGGCTGAATGGCCCTGGGAACCTGGCCCCCCTTACACACTTCCCTGACATTCACCCTTTAACCTGATCTTTATTGAGTGTGGATTGTGGACCAGGCCCTCCCCTGGATGCTGGGTGTGAGCATCAGTGGGAAGATCAAGTCCTGTAAATCAACTCACACGTCAGAGATTTGGGGAGCAGAGATGGTGGGATGGCAGCAGGATGAAATCTGCACTATCTGTATACCACGAAGGAGGTTATTTTGACTTCACTCCTAATACATTAAACGTTCTAGATTTCCAGAAAACTTATGCTTTTTCACCAATGTGATGAACTTCAGCTGTGTCCTGTTGTTGCAGGATCTACCCCTGCTATCTCCCTGAGTCTAAGAAGCGTTAGTCAGGTGAAGCTGCAGCCCTTACCTGCAGGCTGCAGAGTATCATCCATCCTGAGAGATGTGGGGTTGTAGAGAGCAGGAGGGGCGGGATGGTGAGTGGCAGGAGAGGAAGTGTGAAATATGCCTGGAAATGGGTGAAGGGGATACCTCCAGCTGTAAGGATGCTGAAAGATTTTCTTGAGGGATGTTCCATTGTTTTCGGGGTCATTTAAATACGCCTTATATGAGTGAGTATTAGAAAGAGAAGAAAGAGGGACCACTTTCAATAATGGGTACAACTTATAGACAGAGACGAATAAGAAGTAGAAGACGAACAACAACCAAATGCACATTCCTGACAAGTGCACATGGAACATTCTCCGGGATAGTCTATATACTAAGTCACGAAACAAGCCTCACCAAGTTTAAAAAGATTGACATTATATGAAGTCTCTTCTCTGACTACTATGGAATGAAGCTAGAAATCAATATTAGAATAAAAACTGGAATTGTAGGCCGGGTGCGGTGGCTCATGCCTGTAATCCCGGCACTTTGGGAGGCCGAGGCGGGTGGATCATGAGGTCAGGAGATCGTGACCATCCTGGCTAACATGGTGAAAGCCCGTCTCTACTAAAAATACAAAAAATTAGCCGGGCGTGGTGGTGGGCGCCTGTAGTCCCAGCTACTCAGGAGGCTGAGGCAGGAAAATGGCATGAACCTGGGAGGTGGAGCTGGCAGTGAACCAGATCGTGCCACTGCACTCTAGCCTGGGTGACAGAGTGAGACCCCATCTCAAAAAAATCAAAAACAAAAACACTGGAATTGTTTCTTCTTCTTCCTCTTCCTCCTCCTCTTCTTTCTTTTTCTTCTTCTTCTTCTCCTCCTCCTCCTCCTCTTCTTCTTCTTCTTTTTCTTCCTTCTTCTTCTTCCTTTCTTCTTTCTTCTCAGATTTTCACTCTGTCACCCAAGCTGGAGTGCAGTGGCATAATCTTGGCTCACTGCAGCCTCTGCCTCCTGGGTTAAATCACTTCTCCTGCCTCAGCCTCCCGAGTAGCTGGGATTACAGGCGTGGGCCACCACACCCTGCTAATTTTGTATTTTTAGTGGAGACAGGGTTTCACCATGTTGGCCAGGCTAGTCTGAACTCCTGACCTCAAGTGACCCACCTGCCTTGGCCTCCCAAAGTGCTGGGATTACAGGTGTGAGCCACCACACCCAGCCTGGTATTTCAAAAATACATGGAAATTAAACAATGCTCTTAAACAACCAGTGGACCAAATAAGAAATCACAAGATAATTTAGCAAATATTTTGAGACAAATAAAAATAAAAATACAACATACCAAAACTTATAGAATGTGGTGAAATCACTTCTTACACACAGATCTATAGCAGTAAACATCAACATTACAAAAGAAAGATCTCAAACCAGTAATCTAACTTTACACCTTAAGGAACTAGAAAAAGAAGAGCAATGTAAACCTAAAACCTAAAAGTAGAAAGAAGTAATTAATAAAAATTACAGCAGAGAAAAATAAAATAGAGAATAGAAAAAAACAATAGAATTAATAACATCAAAAGTTGGTTCTTTTTTGTTTTTTTGAGACAGAGTCTTGCTCTGTCACCCAGGCTGGAGTGCAGTGGCACCATCTCAGCTCACTGCAACCTCCATCTCCTAGATTCAAGTGATTCTCCTGCCTCAGCCTTCTGAGTAGCTGGGATTACAGGCACGCACCACCACACCAGGCTAATTTTTGTATTTTTGGTAGAGACGGGGTTTCACCATGTTGGGTAGGCTGGTCTTGAACTCCTGACCTTGTGATCCCTCTGCCTCGGCCTCCCAAAGTGCTGGGATTACAGACGTGAGCCACTGTGCCTGGCCCAAAAGTTGGTTCTTTAAAAATGACAAGCCAGGCACGGTGGCTCATGACTATAATCCCAGCACTTTGGGAGGCCAAGGTGGGCGGATCACTTGAGATCAGGAGTTCGAGACCAGCCTGGCCAACATGATGAAACCCCATCTCTACTAAAAATATAAAAATTAGCCAGGCATGGTGGCACACACCTGTAATCCCAGCTACTCGGGAGGCTGCGGCAGGAGAATTGCTTGAACCCAGGAGGTGGAGGTTGCAGCGAGCCGAGATCATGCCACTTCACTCCAGGCTGGGCAACAGAGTGAGATACTCCATCTCAAAACAAAACAAAAAAAATTAGCTAGACTAAAAAAAGTCCAAAATCATAAATAGTCATAGATAGTCATAAATAAATCATAAATGTGGGGCCATTACTACTGTTGTTACAGAAATGAAAACGATTATGAGAGAATACTCTAAACAATTGTATGCCAAAAAATTTAGATAGCCAAGACAAAATGGATAATTTCTTAGAAACACACAAATTACCAAAACTGACTGAAGAAGAAGTAGAAAATCTGAAGAGATCTATAACTAGGAAAGAGATTGAATCAGTAAACAACCTTCCAATAATGAAAAGCCCACAACCAAATAGCTTTACTAAATTCTACCAGATGTTTAAAGCAGAATTAACACCAACTCTCTTCCCAAACTCCTCCAAAAAAATCAGAGGGCAACACTTCCAAACTTATTTTATGAGGCCAATATTACCTGATACCAAATCTAGACAAACATACCAGAAGGAAGAAAACTGCAGACAAATATCCCTTAGAATATAGAGGCAAAAATGTTTAACAATATGAGCAAACCAAATTCAAAAGCATAGTAAAAGCATAGCATAACATGACCAAGTGTGACTTATCCCAAGAATGCAAGAGTGAGTCAACGTAAGAAAATCAGTCAATGTAATAGAATGCGGGGGAGAAAAACCACATGATCATTTATGAAAACTACATGATCAGGAAAAGTATTTGACAAAATCCAACACCCCTTCATCATAAAAACACTCAGTAAACTAGGAATAGAAGGGAATATCCTCAACATAACAAAGCATATTTATGACAAATCCATAGCAAACAATATACATAATAGCAAAAGACTAAAAACTTTCTTCTAAGATCAGGAACAAAACAGGTAAGCTCATTTTCATCACTGCTGTTTAACATTATACTGGAGGTTATGATCAGAGCAATTAGGCAAGAAGAAAGAGACAAATGGCATTCAGATTGGAATGGAAGAAGTCAGACTATCTCTATTCACAGATGACAGGAGCCTATATATTTTTAAAATCTCAAAAAAAAATACAGACACATACAACTAGGGCTAACAAATGAATTCAGCAAAATTGCAAGATACAACATCAACATACAAAAAACAGTTGTGATGGTAGACACCATTAAAGAACAATAAAAAAATTAATAAAACAGTTCCATTCATAATAGCATCTAAAGGAATAAAATACATAGGAATAAATTTAACCAAAGAGGTGAAAGACTTACACACTGAAATCCACAAAACTTTCCTGAAAAAATTAAAGACCAGAATAAATGGGATGACATACTGTGCTCATAGATTGGAAGTCTTAATATTGTCAAAATGACAATACTGCCCACACAATCCACAGATTTAATGTAATTTCTACCAAAACCTCAATTTCTTTCTGTAGAAATAGGAGAATTCATTCTAAAATTTATATGGAATCTCAAGGGGCCCTAAATAGCCAAAACCACCTTGAAAAAGAAGAACAAAGTTGAAGGTTTTGCACTTCCTGATTTCGAAAATTACTACAAAGCTGCAGAAATCAAAACAGGGTGATACTAGCATAAAGACAGACATACAGACTAATGGAATAGAATAAATAACTCCAAATAAACCCTCACATATAAGGTAAGATGAGTTTTGACAAATGTGTCAAGACCATTCAGTGGAGAAAGCACAGTCTCTGCAACAAATGGTTCTGAGAAAACTGCATTATCACATGTGAAAAATAAACTTGTACCCTTATTTCGCACCATGTGCAATAATGAACTCACAATGGACCAGCAGCCTGAACATAAGGACAAAAAACATGAAGCTTTTAGAAGAAAACATAGTGGCAAATCTTCATAACCTTGGATTTGGCAATGGATTTTTAAATATACCAAAATATGCTGCTATAAAGACACATGCACACGTATGTTTATTGCGGCACTATTCACAATAGCAAGGACTTGGAACCAACCCAAATGTCCAACAATGATAGACTGGATTAAGAAAATGTGGCACATATACACCATGGAATACTATGCAGCCATAAAAAATGATGAGTTCATGTCCTTTGTAGGGACATGGATGAAATTGGAAATCATCATTCTCAGTAAACTATCGCAAGAACAAAATCCAAACACCGCATATTCTCACTCATAGGTGAGAATTGAACAATGAGAACACATGGACACAGGAAAGGGATCATCACACTCTGGGGACTGTTGTGGGGTGGGGGGAGGGGGGAGGGATGGCACTGGGAGATATACCTAATGCTAGATGACGAGTTAGTGGGTGCAGTGCACCAGCATGGCACATGTATACATATGTAACTAACCTGCACATTGCGCACATGTACCCTAAAACCTAAAGTATAATAATAATAAATTTAAAAAATAAAAAAAAAAAATGACATAAATGATTTAAAAAAAGCACAAGCAGCAAAAGAAGAAAAGAATAAATTGAATTTTGTAAAAATTAAAATCTTGAGAAGCAGTGAAACAGGATGGTGGGTAGAACTCTCCAGGGATAATTCCTCCACAGAAACATCAGTTTGAAGAACTGTTCACACACAAAGAAAACCTTCACAAAGGCTCAGGAAACAGGTGAGAGGTCACAGTACATTGTTTTAGTGTAATAGTGAGAAAACATGTAGTGAAGTGGGTAGGAAGGACAGTTTTACATTACCCACATTACCCCTTCTACAACCCCAGGGAGAAGAGCATAGAAAGAGACATGGTCCACTTGGGGGAAGGAGAAGGAAGTAAGCATAGGACTTTACCTTGCAACACAGTAATGTGCCTGCCTCAGTAAACCCCAGCACTGGGCACAACCCTTTGGTCTCTGACACCAGGCTAGTACCCACAGAGGGAACCTCTTGACCTATTCTGGTACCATCTGGTGCCAAACAGGGGCCTCTGGTCCAAGTGAGATGTACTCATATTCTAGCCCATATCACTGCTGGTTGACTACAATGGCCTTGGGCTCTGAATAAATCTCAGTGGCAGGCAGACTATAGCACCTATGGGCCTTAGACATGCCTCAGTGCTGTGCTGATCTTGGCAGTTGTGGGCTTCGGATGTAACCCTACTTTGTCAGCCTCAGTGGCCATGGAATTGCTCATGTCACTCCTTTTCCAGACACTGCAGTGTAGTGCAGAGAGAGTACTCACTTTTGGGAAAAGTATGGGGCTTTGTCTTGGAACTCAGTACTGGGACTGCCACAATAAAACTCAGCACTGGGCAGAACCTCATAGCCCCTGATACCAGGTTGGTACCAATGGGCAGATCCTGTTAAGTGCATTGGTGCCAGAGGGAAACCCATGCCCCTGGGAAGATGGTGTGAGATCTGGCCCACATCACTACCTGCTGACTATAGCAGCCTTGGGCACTGAATAAACCTCAGTGGTGGGCAGGATGCAAAAGTCATGGGTCTTGGGCATGCCTCAGTGCTATGCAGGTCTCCGTGGCCATGGGCTTTGAGTGTGACCCAGTGCTGTTTCAGCCTTGGTGTCTAAAGGATTCCAGCTGCAGTAGTCCTGGTCCTGGGTGACCACTAGGGCTTTAATGCTTGAAGCAGTCATGGGCTTAAGGTTCTCCAAGTCAACCTGCCTGGAATTTCTGGACAGGCTTCCTGCCGAAGGAAACTCCAAAAGCCAGACCATAAAGACTGGATTGGGTACTGACATCAATGCACAGACATCAATATATGGCATTGATCATATATTGATCAAGTACAGGATCAAGTACAGGATCAAGATTAATGAGAGAAACATGACATTGTCAAACACAAAATGAGGTGCTAGTTACTGACCCTAAGAAAGTGGAGATGGAAGAATACAAAGAATTCAAAGCAGCTGTTGTAACCGTTTTCCCATTTCCCCTGAGAATACTCACCAGTGGTGCTTGTACTGTAGTGTTTACCCCGAGATAACTTTGCCATGAAATATCTCACTTTTATTATTATTTTTGCATTGCTCTAGTATATCGACTTTGCAAACAAAAGACATTATTCTATTTATAGCATTCTGTTTTTAGTAGTGGCATTTCCATTTACAAAATATAGTAATTCTTGATCACTGAAAGTGTCAAGTCCTAGAAAATGTAACATTCCTATGCATTATATTAACATCGTTCTCAAACAGTTGTTGGCTGAAGATTCATTTGATGAATCTGATTTTTTCAAAATAGACAATTTTGATGATTCAGATGATTCTGATATTAGTTCTGTTTAGAAATAACTAAGAACAGTTTTTATATTTTATTTTCACATTGAAAATCAGATTTGCCTCAACTTCAAAGAGTGTATTTACATAAAATTTAGTGAGTGCTGGCAGTGAGCTGCACTTTTTTTTTTCTAAATGGGAAAGGGTTAAGGAAGCTCAAAAAGTATCAACCAAATACAGAGAAGTAATTTGGAAGTTTATCAGAGACATTTAGCAGAGATTGAAATAGTTTTAAAAATCAAACAGAAATCCCAGAGTTGAAAAATACAGTGAAATTTTAAAATGCAACAGAGAGCATAACAGCAGAACTGATCAAGCAGGAGCACAAAATATGTGAGCTCAAAGACAGGTTAATAAAAAATATACACTCAAAGGAGAAAAAATAATGAAAAGGAATGAAGAACGCTTATGGGATTTATGGGATAACAACAAAAGAACAAATATATGGGTCATCACTGTATGAGAGAGTAGGCAATGAGAAAGAGGTAGAAAGTTTATTTAAATAAATAACAGAAAACCAGAAAACTTTGCAAATACAGAGAAATATATAAATACCCAAGTACAGGAAAGTCAAAGGTATTCAGTCAGATTCAATCCAAATAAGACTACTTCATGACATGTTATCGTCAAACTATCAAAGATCAAAGACAAAGAGAGGATCCTGAAAGCAGCAAGACAAAAGAAGCAAATAACATATAAGGAAGTCTCAATATGTTTAACAGCATACTTCTCAGTGGAAAACCTTACAGGCCAGGAGACAGTGAGATGATATAGTCAAAGTGCTGGTGGGGAGGCGAGGAAAAACAAAAAACAAAAAACCTCTGCCAACCAAAAATAACTGTATTCAGTAAAGAAATGAGGGAGAGAGAAAGACTTTTCCAGACAAAACAAACAAACACAAAAAACTGAGGAAATTAATCACCACCAGACTTGTATTACAAGAAATGCTAAAGGGACTACTTCAAGATGAAAGAAAAGAGTGCTAATAAGTAACATGAAAACATGGGAAAGTATGTAAGTTACTGGGAAAATAAGTAGGGAGTTAAATTTTGAATACTCTAAATGTAATTGTGGTGTGTAAATCATTTATAGTTTTAGTATGAAGGTTAAAAGACAAAGCTATTAAAATAGTAATAAGTACAATAATTTATTAAGAGATAGGCAATATAAAACATGTAAATTATGACATCAGATGTAACAAAAAAATTTCTAAGAAGGCAGATTGGAGACATTGTATGCATCGCCCACTGTAAAGACAAAATAGCGTGTCCACTCATGCCATGAAATTTTTTCCAAGAAGCACTACAGGAACTTAAGAAAATTGGGTGCCTGTAGTCCCAGCTACTCAGGAGGCTGAGGCAGGAGAATGGTGTGAACTCGGGAGGTGGAGCTTGCAGTGAGCTGAGATGGCGCCACTGCATTCCAGCCTGGGCAACAGAGTGAGACTCCATCTCAAAAAAAAAAAAAAAAGAAAAAGATAACTGAGAGAAATCACAGACCCTTTGAAAGAAGTGGTGAGCTGAAGCCTACACCATGAGCCAGGTGGAAAACTGAGTCCTCAGAGTGAGAGAGAGGAGGAACGGCCTCCAGCATGTATGCTCCCACTGGGAAACCTGGCAATCTAGGCAGTGGGGGAAGGCCTTAATCCTACCCAGTGTTGGAACTAATTTGGTGAGTGGTGGGGAGTATATAAGAAGGAGTGGCATCAGGATGTGCTTTGTATGCACTCCCAGACTCCAGTGAAGACAGAGGGATGCCATTTCTGATCCTACCTCACAGGGGATCTCACAGAAATCTGCCAGCTAACTCAGGCAGCAGTTGCAGGTTGAGAGAAGCTCCCAACTGAGATTCATGATATAATATCAAGTGGGGTTAACCGCTCTTGTCCAGAACTCAGGGGAGAGTGGGATGTGTGCTGTAGTCACAGAGGCAGAAACTGCATATCCCTGCTTCATGGGAAGACTGGTAGTGGTGTGGCATGAAAGCCATGGTTTCTGCCTCAGTGGGGAAGGCTTGTGGCCTGTGGCAGTTTTGAGTTCTGAGCACAGACTGCCTGGAACCTAGCTAGCTGCTGCTAGTGGGACACTGCTGGTGTGAGACCTGCCTTGCCAAGTGCATGGGAGCTAGAGGCTTACTGACACCTGCTACTCCTCACTCCCTGTAGACTTTTCTGTGCAGCAGAAACAGCTGTGCTTCTCCCTGGAACACTACCCCAATAGCCAGAGAACTGCCCTCAACTCCCCACTGGGGCTGCTGCTTGTGCCTGCATGTGAGGAGCCAGAATGTGGACTTTCCTGACCCAGTCCCTACCTGACTTTGCTCGTCCACCCCTTCTGGTAGCTTAACACAAAGGACAGAAACTTTTGGGAGCTCCATGTCCTTGCCCATTCCCTGAGACATCAGAGTACTTCCCCTAGGTAACAAGGCAAGCACAAATCCCACTGCTAGCTACCACTGCAGTTGGCACTCTTTTGCAAGCACCACCTCCTGGCTGTAGGCCAGCCAACAGTCTGTTGTAACATCTGCAGGTAGAATAACACAATGCCCAGGAAAGAGAAAACTTATGTGTGACTTCAGCTATTTCCATTGCCTGTATTATGCTGGCTACAGGAGGTCCTGAGTGTCCATGTGACCAGTTCATTATGACTACAACTGGCATTTGAGAAAACCAACACACTAAGGCTATTTGTAACCAAGGAAATCTCACAGAATCTATATCACCCCTCTGCCACCCTCATCAGAGCTGGTGCTGGTACCCACTGCTGGGAGACTTGAGGACAGGTCACATCACTGGATCCCTTGCAGGCATTCCCCAGCACTGGTCTGGGGTAGCTATACCCAGAGGAGAAGCAGGATTCACAATATCTGGCAGGGACTCAGGGACTCCTACTCCTAGGGGAAATGGGAGTGCACCACATGAAAGGAGCATTCCATGGGACAGAAGAATCCAGGTGGCAGGACTTGAGTCCCAGAATTTTCTGCTTATGGGATGTTTCTTTCAGCAGAGCTACAGGTGTAGTGCTGGGCTCAGTGAGGAAAGTCTGCAGCTCTACCTCAACAGTCAGGCAACCCTGGCGCTTGTGAAGGGTCTTGGAGAAGAAAATTTCTTCTCTTCCCACATCCCCATCACTGCAGTCACAACTGGGGCTTCTCCCAAGGAAGTTTGGCATGAGTGCGCCACACCTGTAGGCAGACTTTCTGGAACACTGCATCCGCACAGGAGAAGCGTCCTCCAGGTTCAGGCTTGTACGAGGGGTAGAATCATGATCCCTCTCTACATAGGGCATCAGCATTCCTGCAGATGAAAAGAAATGCCTGTCTGGTCCAAATAGCTGGAACACTGTGTCAGGAGTATGACTGGGCGGTAAATCACTTTCCTTTTGGCCTGATAGAGGAGCTGAGGTGGCTCCTTTCCTTCCCCCTGTAAAGACCTCAATGTGTCTCACTGAGCTGGTGCTGGTACCGCCTGCTGGGAGACTTGACAACAGGTCACATCATTGGATCCCTTGCAGACATTCCCCAGCACCACCCTGGAGTGTGGCAGCCTCACTAGGTGGCTAGACCCAGAGGAGAAGCAGGATTCTTTTCCAGCCTCCTTTAGAGAAGCTCCCCCAGCCTCCTCTGTAAAGGCTGGGGCTACTGCCTACTATTGGGTATTGCATTTACCCACCTGCTTTAGCCACAACTGTTTGTCACTTGTGGACACCTCCTACTGGCCTGAAGCCTGAACTGTTCAACCCACTGAAAAAACACTGAGGAAAAAATAAATAAACTAAAAAGTGCACACCAATGGGGCATGAGATAAGCTTCATGAGACCTTTGCCATTCCCAACCTGCTCACACACTGAGCAGATTGCTACTACAACCAGCATCTGAGAAAGCCATCATACAAAGACTCTCTGTAACCAAGGAACTTATGCAAAGTCTTCATCCCTGAAAGCACCCAGAGCCAAATTAGGTTACAATAAACTATAAATATTAAAGTCACATCTTCAAAGGAGGAAAAATAACACAGTTGAATCAAAAATATTAAAATAATTACAAGAGATAATCTACCCAAATGATAAGAAACCAGAAAAATAATTCTGGCAATATGAAAAAAGCAGGATTCTATAACACCCCCAAAAAGATTACCCTAGCTATCCAGCAATGGATCCAAACCAGGATGAAATCTTTGAAATACCAGGAAAGGATTCAAGAGCTTGATTATTAGGTTGCTCAAGGAAATACAACAGAAAAGTGAAAACCAACATAAAGAAATTTTAAAAAATCAATTCAGGATATGAATGAAACATTTTCTAAAGCGATAGATATTTTAAAGAAAAACCAATCAGAATTTCTGGAAATGAAAGACACATTTAGGAAATTACAAAATACAGTGGAAAGTTTTAACAATAGACTAGACCAAGTAGAAGAAAGAATTTCAGAGCTCTAAGACAAGGCTTTTGAAATAACCCAATCAGACAAAAATAAAGAAAAAAAGAATTAAATAAATGAGGTCTCCAAAAAATATGGAGTTATGTCAAAAGGCCACATCTAAGAATCACTGGTGTCCCTGAGGGAGAAGAAAAAGCAAAATGTTTGGAAAACATATTCAAGGGAATTATTGAGAAAAACTTACCTGGACTTTCTAGAGATTTAGACCTCCAAATACATGAAGCTCAAAGAATTCCTGGGAGATTCATTGCAAAAAGAACATCACCAAGGAATATTGTCATGCTATCTAAAGTCAATGTGAAGAAAAGGGGGAGGAGCCAAGATGGCCGAATAGGAACAGCTCCGGTCTACAGCTCCCAGCGTGAGCCACGCAGAGACGGGTGATTTCTGCATTTCCATCTGAGGTACCGTGTTCATCTCACTAGGGAGTGCCAGACAGTGGGCGCAGGTCAGTGGGTGAGCGCACCGTGCACCAGCCGAAGCAGGGGCGAGGCATTGCCTCACTCGGGAAGCGCAAAGGGTCAGGGAGTTCCCCTTCCAGGGGTGACAGACGGCACCTGGAAAATCGGGCCACTCCCACCCGAATACTGTGCTTTTCCGACGGGCTTAGGAAACGGTGCCCCAGGAGAGTATAGCCCGCACCTGGCTCAGAGGGTCCTACGCCCACGGAGTCTCGCTGATTGCTAGCACAGCAGTCTGAGATCAAACAGCAAGTCGGCAGCGAGGCTGGGGGAGGGGCGCCCGCCATTGCCCAGGCTCGCTTAGGTAAACAAAGCAGCCTGGAAGCTTGAACTGGGTGGAGCCCACCACAGCTCAAGGAGGCCTGCCTGCCTCTGTAGGCTCCACCTCTGGGGGCAGGGCACAGACAAACAAAAAGACAGCAGTAACCTCTGCAGACTTAAATGTCCCTGTCTGACAGCTGTGAGGAGAGCAGTGGTTCTCCCAGCACACAGCTGGAGATCTGAGAATGGGTTGACTGCCTCCTCAAGTGGGTCCCTGACCCCACCCCCGAGCAGCCTAACTGGGAGGCACCCCCCAGCAGGGGCAGACTGACACCTCACACGGCCGGCCAGGTACTCCAACAGACCTGCAGCTGAGGGTTCTGTCAGTTAGAAGGAAAACTAACAGAAAGGACATCCACACCAAAAGCCCATCTGTACATCACCATCATCAAAGACCAAAAGTAGATAAAACCACAAAGATGGGGAAAAAACAGAGCAGAAAAACTGGAAACTCTAAAAACTAGAGTACCTCTCCTCCTCCAAAGGAACGCAGTTCCTCACCAGCAACGGAACAAAGCTGGACAGAGAATGACTTTGACGAGCTGAGAGAAGAAGGCTTTAGACGATCAAATTACTCCGAGCTACGGGAGGATATTCAAACCAAAAGCAAAGAAGTTGAAAACTTTGAAAAAAATTTAGAAGAATGTATAACTAGAATAACCAATACAGAGAAGTGCTTAAAGGAGCTGATGGAGCTGAAAACCAAGGCTCGAGAACTACGTGAAGAATGCAGAAGCCTCAGGAGCCGATGCAATCAAATGGAAGAAAGGGTATCAGCCCTGGAAGATGAAATGAATGAAATGAAGCGAGAAGGGAAGTTTAGAGAAAAAAGAATAAAAAGAAACAAGCAAAGCCTCCAAGAAATGTGGGACTATGTGAAAAGACCAAATCTACATCTGATTGGTGTACCTGAAAGTGATGGGGAGAATGGAAACAAGTTGGAAAACACTCTGCAGGATATTATCCAGGAGAACTTCCCCAATCTAGCAAGGCAGGCCAACATTCAGATTCAGGAAATACAGAGAACGCCACAAAGATACTCTTCGAGAAGAGCAACTCCAAGACACATAATTGTCAGATTCACCAAAGTTGAAATGAAGGAAAAAATGTTAAGGGCAGCCAGACAGAAAGGACGGGTTACCATCAAAGGGAAGCCCAAGCGGATCTCTCGGCAGAAACCCTACAAGCCAGAAGAGAGTGGGGGCCAATATTCAACATTCTTAAAGAAAAGAATTTTCAACCCAGAATTTCATATCCTGCCAAACTAAGCTTCATAAGTGAAGGAGAAATAAAATACTTTACAGACAAGCAAATGCTGAGAGATTTTGTCACCACCAGGCCTGCCCTAAAAGAGCTCTTGAAGGAAGCGCTAAACATGGAAAGGCACAACCGGTACCAGCCACTGCAAAATCATACCGAAATGTAAAGACCATTGAGACTAGGAAGAGACTGCATCAACTAACGAGGAAAATATCCAGCTAACATCATAATGACAGGATCAAATTCACACATAACAATATTAACTTTAAATGTAAATGGACTAAATGCTCCAATTAAAAGACACAGACTGGCAAATTGGATAAAGACTCAAGACCCATCAGTGTGCTGTATTCAGGAAACCCATCTCACATGCAGAGACACACATAGGCTCAAAATAAAAGGATGGAGGAAGATCTACCAAGCAAATGGAAAACAAAAAAAGGCAGGGGTTGCAAACCTAGTCTCTGATAAAACAGACTTTAAACCAACAAAGATCAAAAGAGACAAAGAAGGCCATTACATAATGGTAAAGGGATTAATTCAACAAGAAGAGCTAACTATCCTAAATATATATGCACCCAATACAGGAGCACCCAGATTCATAAAGCAAGTCCTGAGTGACCTACAAAGAGACTTAGACTCCCACACAATAATAATGGGAGACTTTAACACCCCACTGTCAACATTAGACAGATCAACGAGACAGAAAGTCAACAAGGATACCCAGGAATTGAACTCAGCTCTGCACCAAGCAGACCTAATAGACATCTACAGAACTCTCCACCCCAAATCAACAGAATATACATTTTTTTCAGCACCACACCACACCTATTCCAAAATTGACCATATCCTTGGAAGTAAAGCTCTCCTCAATAAATGTAAAAGAACAGAAATTGTAACAAACTGTCTCTCAGATCACAGTGCAATCAAGCTAGAACTCAGGATTAAGAATCTCACTCAAAACCGCTCAACTACGTGGAAACTGAACAACCTGCTCCTGAATGACTACTGGGTACATAACGAAATGAAGGCAGAAATAAAGATGTTCTTTGAAACCAACGAGAACCAAGACACAACATACCAGAATCTCTGGGATGCATTCAAAGCAGTGTGTAGAGGGAAATTTATAGCACTAAATGCCCACAAGAGAAAGCAGGAAAGATCCAAAATTGACACCCTAACATCACAATTAAAAGAACTAGAAAAGCAAGAACAAACACATTCAAAAGCTAGCAGAAGGCAAGAAATAACTAAAATCAGAGCAGAACTGAAGGAAATAGAGACACAAAAAACCGTTCAAAAAATAAATGAATCCAGGAGCTGGTTTTTTGAAAGGATCAACAAAATTGATAGACTGCTAGCAAGATTAATAAAGAAAAAAAGAGAGAAGAATCAAATAGATGCAATAAAAAATGATAAAGGGGATATCACCACCGATCCCACAGAAATACAAACTACCATCAGAGAATATTACAAACACCTCTATGCAAATAAACTAGAAAATCTAGAAGAAATGGATAAATTCCTCAACACATACACCCTCCCAAGACTAAACCAAGAAGAAGTTGAATCTCTGAATAGACCAATAACAGGAGCTGAAATTGTGGCAATAATCAATAGCTTACCAACCAAAAAAAGTCCAGTACCAGATGGGTTCACAGCCGAATTCTACCAGAGGTACAAGGAGGAGCTGGTACCATTCCTTCTGAAACTATTCCAATCAATAGAAAAAGAGGGAATCCTCCCTAACTCATTTTATGAGGCCAGCATCATCCTGATACCAAAGCCTGGCAGAGACACAACAAAAAAAGAGAATTTTAGACCAATATCCTTGATGAACATTGATGCAAAAATCCTCAATAAAATACTGGCAAACAGAATCCAGCAGCACATCAAAAAGCTTATCCACCATGATCAAGTGGGCTTCATCCCTGGGATGCAAGGCTGGTTCAATATATGCAAATCAATAAATGTAATCCAGCATATAAACAGAACCAAAGACAAAAACCACATGATTATCTCAATAGATGCAGAAAAGGCCTTTGACAAAATTCAACAACCTTTATGCTAAAAACTCTCAATAAATTAGGAATTGATGGGACGTATCTCAAAATAATAAGAGCTATTTATGACAAACCCACAGCCAATATCATACTGAATGGGCAAAAACTGGAAGCATTCCCTTTGAAAACTGGCACAAGACAGGGATGCCCTCTCTCGCCACTTCTATTCAACATAGTGTTGGAAGTTCTGGCCAGGGCAATTAGGCAGGAGAAGGAAATCAAGGGTATTCAATTAGGAAAAGAGGAAGTCAAATTGTCCCTGTTTGCAGATGACATGATAGTATATCTAGAAAACCCCATTGTCTCAGCCCAAAATCTCCTTAAGCTGATAAGCAACTTCAGCAAAGTCTCAGGATACAAAATCAATGTGCAAAAATCACAAGCATTCTTATACATCAATAACAGACAAACAGAGAGCCAAATCATGAGTGAACTCCCATTCACAATTGCTTCAAAGAGAATAAAATACCTAGGAATCCAACTTACAAGGGATGTGAAAGACCTCTTCAAGGAGAACTATGAACCACTGCTCAAGGAAATAAAAGAGGATACAAACAAATGGAAGAACATTCCATGCTCATGGGTAGGAAGAATCAATATCATGAAAATGGTCATCCTTCCCAAGGTAATTTACAGATTCAATGCCATCCCCATCAAGCTACCAATGACTTTCTTCACAGAATTGGAAAAAACTACTTTAAAGTTCATATGGAACCAAAAAAGAGTCCGCATCGCCAAGTCAATCCTAAGCCAAAAGAACAAAGCTGGAGGCATCACGCTACCTGACTTCAAACTATACTACAAGGCTACAGTAACCAAAACAGCATGGTACTGGTACCAAAACAGAGATATAGATCAATGGAACAGAACAGAGCTGTCAGAAATAATGCCACATATCTACAACCATCTGATCTTTGACAAACCTGAGAAAAACAAGAAATGGGGAAAGGATTCCCTATTTAATAAATGGTGCTGGGAAAACTGGCTAGCCATATGTAGAAAGCTGAAACTGGATCCCTTCCTTACACCTTATACAAAAATCAATTCAAGATGGATTAAAGACTTAAATGTTAGACCTAAAACCATAAAAACCCAGAAGAAAACCTAGGCAATACCATTCAGGACATAGGCATGGGCAAGGACTTCATGTCTAAAACACCAAAAGCAATGGCAACAAAAGCCAAAATTGACAAATGGGATCTAATTAAACTAAAGAGCTTCTGCACAGCAAAGGAAACTACCATCAGAGTGAACAGGCAACCTACAAAATGGGAGAAAATTTTTGCAACCTACTCATCTGACAAAGGGCTAATATCCAGAATCTACAATGAACTCCAACAAATTTACAAGAAAAAAACAAACAACCCCATCAAAAAGTGGGCGAAGGACATGAACAGATACTTCTCAAAAGAAGACATTTATGCAGCCAAAAAACACATGAAAAAATGCTCACCATCACTGGCCATCAGAGAAATGCAAATCAAAACCACAATGAGATACCATCTCACACCAGTTAGAATGGCGATCATTAAAAAGTCAGGAAACAACAGGTGCTGGAGAGGATGTGGAGAAATAAGAACACTTTTACACTGTTGGTGGGACTGTAAACTAGTTCAACCCTTGTGGAAGTCAGTGTGGCGATTCCTCAGGGATCTAGAACTAGAAATTCCATTCGACCCAGCCATCCCATTACTGGGTATATACCCAAAGGACTATAAATCATGCTGCTATAAAGACACATGCATACGTATGTTTATTGCCGCATTATTCACAATAGCAAAGACTTGGAACCAACCCAAATGTCCAACAATGATAGACTGGATTAAGAAAATGTGGCACATATACACCATGGAATACTATGCAGCCATAAAAAATGATGAGTTCATGTCATTTGTAGGGACATGGATGAAATTGGAAATCATCATTCTCAGTAAACTATCGCAAGAACAAAAAACCAAACACCGCATATTCTCACTCATAGGTGGGAATTGAACAATGAGAACACATGGACACAGGAAGGGGAACATCACACTTCGGGGACTGTTGTGGGTTGGGGGGAGGGGGGAGGGATAGCATTGGGAGATATACCTAATGCTAGATGACGAGTTGGTGGGTGCAGCGCACCAGCATGGCACATGTATACATATGTAACTTACCTGCACATTGGGCACATGTACCATAAAACCTAAAGTATAATAATAATAATAATAATAATAAAAGAAAAAGAAAAAAAAATGTGAAGAACAGATTTCTTAGAGCAGTGAGACAAAAGCATCAGGTCATCTATAAAGAAAAAGCTATCAGACTAACATCAGATTTCTCATTAGAAACCTTACAAGCCATAAGGGATTGGGATCCTATCTTTAGTCTCCTTAAACAGAATAGCTGTCCAACAAGAATCTTGTATCTAGCAAAACCAAATTTCTTAAATGAAGGAGAAATAAAGTCTTTTTCAGACAAGCAAATGCTGAGTGAATTTGTCACTACCAGACCAGCCCTAAAATAAATGCTAAAAGGAGTTGTAAATCTTGAAACAATGGGTCAATATGCAACACAGTAGAACCTCTTGAAAGCATAAAATTCACAAGGAAAAGAAAACAATAACACAGTGAAGAAAACAAAGTAACTAGGTAACAATCAACATGATGACTAGAACAGTACCTCACATGTCACTATTAACATTGAAAGTAAACGGTCTAAATGCTCCACTTAAAAGATACAGATTGGCAGAATGGATAAAAATTTATAAACCAAATATCTGCTGTCCTCAAGAGACACACTTAACTGTTCACAATAGCAAAGACTTGGAACTAACCCAAATGCCCATCAATGATAGACTGGATAAAGAAAATGTGACACATATATACCATGGAATACTATGCAGCCATAAAAAAGGATGAGTTCATGTCCTTTGCAAGGGCATGAGGAAGCTGGAAACCATCATTCTCAGCAAAGTAACACAAGAACAGAAAACCAAACACCACATGTTCTCCTCATAAGTGGGAGTTGCACAATGAGAACACATGGACACAGGGAGGGGAACATCACATGCTGGGGCCTGTTGTGGGGTGGAGAGGGTAGGGGAGGGATAGCATTAGGAGAAATACCTAATGTAGATGGCAGGTTGATGGGTGCAGCAAACCACCATGGCATGTGTATACCTATGTAACAAACCTCCACCTTCTGCACATGTATTCCAGAACTTAAAGTATAATAATAAAAAAGAGACACACTTAACACATAAGGATTCTTATAGACTCAAGGTAAAGGGGTGGAAAAATATATTCCAAACAAATGGAAACCAAAAGTGAGCAGTAGTTATTCTTACATCAGATAAAACAGACTTTAAAGCAACAAGAGTAAAACAAAACAAAAAAACAAAGAAGATCATTATATAATAATAAAAGAAACAATCCAACAAGAATATATCACAATTCTAAGTATATATACACCTAACTCTGCAGCTTCCAGACTCATAAAACTATTACTACTAGATCTAAAGAAAGAGATAGACAGCAACACAATAATAGGGGACTTTAATATGCCATTGACAGGAGAAGACAGATAACTGAAGCAGAAAGAAACCCCACTGGACTTAAACTGCACTCTAGAACAAATTGACTGAACAGATATTTACAGAATATTCTTGAGTAGAATGTGACAGAAGATTCTACCCAAGAGCTGCAGAAAAGACATTCTTCTCATCAGCACATGGAACAGTGTCCAAGATAGACCACATGATAGGCCACAAAACAAGTCTTAATAAATTTTAAAAATTCAAAATCATATTAAGTATATTCTCAGACCACAATGGAATAAAACTGTAAATCAATTCCAAAAGGAACCCTCAAAACTATACAAATACATGAAAATTAAACAATCCGCTCCTGAATGATTTTTGGGTTAACAATGAAATCAAAATGGAAATTAAAAAATTCTTTGCAATGCATAACAGTGACACAAGTTATCAAAACCTCTGGGATATAGCAAAAGCAGTGCTAAGAGGAAAGTTTATAGTGTTAAAAGCCACACCAAAAGTCTGAAAGATCACAAACTGACAACCTACCATCACACCTCAAGGAACCAGAGAAATACGAACAAACCAAACCCAAAGCTAGCAAAGAAAAAGAAATAACAAAGACCAGAGCAGACCTAAATGAAATGGAAACAACAAATACAAAAGATCAATGAAATAAAAAGTCAGTTCTTTTAAAAGATAAACAAAATTGATAGATCGTTAACAATGCTAACCAAGTAAAAAAGAGAGAAGGTTCAAATAACCTGTTAGAAATGAAGATAGAGACGTTACAACTGACAACACAGAAATACAAAAGATCATTTGAGAATAATATGAACACCTCAATGCACAAAACTAGACTACCTAGAGGAAATGCATCCATTTCTGGAAGCATACAACTCTCCTATCTTGAATCAGAAAGAAGTAGAAATCCTGAACAAACCAATGACGAGCAGTGAGATTAAATCAGTAATAAAAAAAATGCCAACAAGGAAAAGCCCAGGGTCAGACAGCTTCACAGCTGAATTCTATCATACATTCAAAGGAACATTAGTACCAATCCTACTGAAACTATTCCAAAAGATTGAGAGAAGGAATCTTCCCTAATTCATTTCATGAAGCCAATATTATCCCAATACCAAAGCCATGAAATTATATAACAAAAAAAGAAAACTACAGACCAATATCTCTGATGAATATAGATGCAAAACTCTTCAACAAAATACTAGTAAACTTAACCTGACAGCACATGAAAAAGATAATTCACCATGATCAACTGGGTTTCATCCCAGGGATTCAGGGATGGTTTAACAGAGTCAAGTGAATAAATGTTATTCATCACATAAACAGAATTAAAACAAATGCCATATGATCATCTTAATGAATGTGAAAAAGCATTTAATAAAATCCAGCATCCCTTTATGATAAAAGCCATCAACAAACTAAGCATAGAAGGAAGATGCTTCAAAATAATAAAAGCTATATATTACAGTCAAAATCATAGTGAATGCGGAAAAGTAGAAAGCAGTCCACCTAAGAATTGGAACAAGACAAGGATGCGCACTTCTACCACCTCTATTTAGTATAGTAATGGAAGTCCTAGCCAGAGCAAGCAGGCAAGAGAAATAAAGTGTATCCAAATTGGAAAAGAGGAAGTCAAGCTATCTCTGTTTGCTGATGATATGATTGTATACCTGGAAAACTCTCTATAAAACTCTTCCAAAAGACTCCTAGATTTGATAAATTAATTCAGTATTTATTTATTCCTTTTATTTATTCAAAATCAAAGTATACAAATCAATAGCACTGTTATACACCAACAATGACCAAGCTGAGAATCAAATCAAGAACTCTGTCTCTTTTACAACAGCTGCGAAAAAATAGTAAAATATCTAGGAATATGCTTAACAAAAGAGATGAAATATCTCCACAAGGAGAACTACAAAACACTGCTGAAAGAAATCAAAGATGACACAAATAAATGGAAATATATCCCATGGTTATGGATTGGAAGAATCAATACCATGAAAATAACCATACTGCCCAAAGCAATCTGCAGATTCAAATTCCTATTAAAATGTCAACATTATTTTTTTCATTGAAATAGAAAAAAAATTCTAAAATTCATATAGAACCAAAAAATAGCCTGAATAGCCAAAGAAATCCAAAGAAAACAAAAAAATCTGGAGGCATTACATTACCTGACTTCAAATTATACTACAAGCAAGGCTACCGTAAGCACAACAGCATGATGCTGATATACAAGTAGATATATAAACCGATGGAAAAGAATAAAATCCCAGAAATAAAGCCAAATACTTAAAACCAACTGATCCTTAACAAAGCATTCAAAAACATAAATTGAGAAAAGAATACCTGATTCAATAAGTGGTGCTGGGAAGACTGAAAAGCCACATGTAGCAGAATAAAACTGGATCCCTATCTCTCACCATACACAAAAACCAACTTGAGATTGACTAAAGTCTTAAATCTAATACCCCAAATTATAAAAAAATCTAGAGGAAAACCTAGGAAAAACTCTTCTGGACATTGGCTTAGGCAAAGAATTTCTAAGTAATATATCAAAAGCAAATGTAATAGCAAAAAAAGGGACCTAATTAAACTAAAAAGCTTCTGTGCAGCAAGAAATAATCATCAGAGTAAACAAACAACCCACAGAATAAGACAAAATATTTGAAAACTGTGCATCTGACAAAGGACTAATATTCGAAACCTACAAGGAACTTAGCAAGAAAAAAAATCCCATCAAAAAGTGGGCAAAGGACATGCATAGCTCTCTCTCAAAAGAAGACATACAAATGGCCAACAAACATGCAAAAATGCTCAACATCACTCAATCATCAGGGAAATGCAAATTAAAACCACAGTGAGACACTACATTACTCCAGCCAGAATGGTCATTATTAAAAAGTCAAAAAATAATAGATATTAATGTGGATGTGGGGAAAAGGTAATGCTTATACACTGCTTACACTGCTGGTGGGAATGTAAATTAGTACAACCTCTGTGGAAAACAATATGGAGATTTCTCAAAGAACTAAAAGTTGAGCTAGCATTTGATTCAGCAAGCTCACTACTTTCCTTTCTCACTACTGGGTATCTACCTGAAGGAAAAGAAGTCATTATATAAAAAATGCACCTGTACATGTACATTTATCACAGTGCAATTCACAATTGTAAATGTATGGTATCAACATATGTGCCCATTAACTGATGAATGAATAAAGAAAATGTGGTATAGGTACACCGTGGAATACTGCTCAGCCATAAAAAATGAAATAATGTCTTTTGCAGCAACTTGGATGAAGCTGGAGGCCATTTTTCTAAGTGAAACAACTTAGGAATGAAAACCCAAATACAGCACCTTCTCACTTATAAGTGGAAGCTAAGCTATGGGTACACAAAGGCCTACAGAGTGTTATAATAGACATTGGAGACTCAGAAGGGAAAAGTGTGGAAGGTGGTGAGTGATAAAAAGCTACATATTGAGTACATTGTATACTACTTAGGTGATGGGTTGTATTAGTCCATTCTCATGCTGCTATGAAGAAACACCTGAGACGAGTTAATTTATAAAGAAAAGAGGTATAATTGACTCACAGTTATGCATGACTGAGGAGTCCTCAGGAAACTTACAATCATGGTGGAAGGCACCTCTTCACAGGGAAGCAGGAGAGAGAAGAATGAGCAAAGAGGGAAAAGCCCCCCTATAAAACCATCAGATCTCATGAGAACTCAATCACTATCATGAGAACAGCAGCGTGAGGTAACCGTCTTCATGATTCAATTACCTCCCACTGGGTCCCTCCCATGACATGTGAGGATTATGAGAACTACAATTCAAGATGAAATTTGGGTGGGGACACAACCAAATCACATTATTCTGCTCCTGGCCCCTCCCAAATCTCATGTCCTCATATTTCAAAACACCATAATGCCCTTCCAACAGTCCCCCAAAGTCTTAACTCATTGCAGCATTAACCCAGAAGTCCAACTCCAAGGTCTCATCTGAGACGAGGCAAATCTCTTCTGCCTATGAGCCTGCAAAATCAAAACCAAGTTAGTTACTTCCTAGATACAATGGGGATACAGGCATTGGGCAAATACACCCACTCCAAATGGGAAGGACTGGCTGTAACAAAGGGGCCACAGGCCCCATGCAAGTCCACAATCCAACTGGGCAGTCATTAAACCTTAAAGTTCCAAAATTCTCTCCTTTGATTCCATGTCTCACATCCAAGACATGCTGATGCAAGAGGTGGGCTTTTATAGCCTTGGGCAGCTCTGCCCCTGTGGCTTTGCAGGATACAGCCCCCCTACTGGCTGACTTCATGGGCTGGTGTTGAGTGTCTGCAGCTTTTCCAGGTACATAGTGCAATCTGTCAGTGGATCTACCATTCTGGGGTCTGGAGGACAATGGTCCTCTTCTCACAGCTTCACTAGGCAGTGCCCCAATGTGGGCACTCTGATCCCACATTTCCCTTCTGCACTGTCCTAGCAGAGGTTCTCCGTGAGGGCTCTGCCCTTGCAGCAGACTTCTGCCTGGACATCTGGGCATTCCATACATCCTCTGACATCTAGGCAGAGGTTCCCAAACTTCAGTTCTTGTCTTCTGTGCACCTGCAGGCCCAACACCATGTGGAAGCTGCCAAGATTTGGGGCTTGCACCCTCTGAAGCAATGGTCTGATCTGTACCTTGGCCCTTTTTAGCCGCAGCTGGAGTGGCTGAGACACAGGGCACCAAGTCCCAATGCTGCATACAAAAGGGGGGCCCTGGACCTGGCCCAGGAAACCATTTCTCTATCCTAGGCCTCAGGGCCTGTCATGGGAGGGGCTGCCACAAAAGTCTCTGACATATCCTGGACAAAATTTCCACATTGTCTTGGTGATTAGCATTTGGCTCCTCAATACTTATGCAAATTTCTGCAGTGGGCTTGAATTTCCCCTCCAGAAAATGGGTTTTTCTTTTCTATGGCATCATCAGGCTGCACATTTTTAAAAACTTTTATGCTGTATCACCTCTTGAATGCTTTGCTGCTTAGAAATTTCTTCCACCAGATACCCTAAATTCATCTCTCTCAAGTTCAAAGTTTCACAGATCTCTAGGGCAGGAACAAAATGCTGCCAGTCTCTTTGCATAGCAAGAGTAACTTTTACTCCAGTTCTCAACAAGTTTCTCAGCTCCATCTGAGACCACCTCGGCCCAGACTTCATTGTCAATATCACTATCAGCATTTCAGTTAAAGCAATTCAACAAGTTTCTAGGAAGTTCCAAACTTTCCCACACCTTTCTGTCTTCTTCTGAGTCCTCCAAACAGTTTCAGCCTCTGCCTGTTACCCAGTTCCAAAGTCATTTCCACATTTTTGGGTATCTTTACAGCAGCACCCTACTCTCTGTGGTCCCAATTTACTGTGTTAGTTTGTTTTCACACTGCTATGAAGAAACACCAGAGACTGGGTAATTTATAAAGAAAAGAGTTTTAGTTGACTCACAGTTCTGCCTGGCTGGGGAAGCCTCACGAAACTTATAATCATGGTGGAAGGCACCTCTTCACAGGGTAGCAGGAGAGAGAATGAGCAGAGAGGAAAAGAACCCTTATAAAACCATCAGATCTTGTAAGAACTCACTCACTGTCATGAGAACAGCAGCATGGGGGTAGTTGCTCCCATGATTCAATTACCTCCCATTGGGTCCTTCCCATAACATGTGGGGATCATGGGAGCTACAATTCAAGATGAGATTTGGATGGGGACACAGCCAAACCATATCATGGGTACACTAAAATTTCACACTTCATCACAGTACAATTCATCCATGTAACCTAAAACGACTTGTACCCCTACAGCTACTAAAGTAAAAATAACCTAATACCAAACAATCAAACAAAAACAACTCAAAATATGGGAGGAGGAGAAATAAGGTAAATGGTAGAGTTTTTTTCTTTTTTTGTCATCAAATTTAAATTGTCATCAGTTAAAATAACCTGCTACAACTATAGGATGTTTTTTGTGAGCTTCATGGTAACCACAGTGCAAAAATCTGTAATAGAGACATAAAAATAAAAAGCAAGGAGTCAAAACATACTACCACAGAAAATCAACCACAAAAGAAGAGAGTAAGAGAGGAAAAATGGAAGAAATAATTTACAAAACAACTAGAAAATAATTATCTAAATGGTAATAGTAAGTTCTTACCTATCAATAATTAACTTGAATATGAATGGATTATGTCCCCCAATTAGAAGACATAGAGTGGCTGAATCGATTAAAAACCAAAACCCAACTATATGTTGTCTACAAGAGACTCACTTCACCTGTAAGGACACAAATAGACTTAAAGTGAAGGAAACTATGCATCTGACAAGGGGTTAATATCCAGAATATATAAGGAACTCACATAATTCAATAGCAAAATAATAATCTGATTAAAACATGGGTAGAAATACCTGAATAGACATTTCTGAAAAAAATACATACAAATGGAAAAACAGATATATGAAAATATGCTTAACATTACTAATCATCAAAGAAACACAAATCAAAACCACAATACAATATCTCCTCACCCCAACAAATTCTGGTGTGAATGTGGAAAAAGGGGAACCCTTATACACTGTTGGTGGGACTTCAAATTTGTACAGCCATTATGAAAAACCATATAGTTCCTCAAATAATTAAAAATAGGACTACCATATGATCCAGCAATTTCACACTTGGCTATATATGCAAAAGAAAATAATTATGTCAAAGAGATATATATGTGCTCCTATGTTTATTGCAAACCCAGTCACAAATGTCAACCTATGGAATCAACCTAAGTGTCCACCAACAGATTGAACAGATAAATAAAATGTGATGTAGATACACAATGGAATACTCTTCAGCCATAAAAAGAATGAAATCCTGTCATTTGCAGCAATTTGAATGAACCTGGAGGACATTATGTTAATTGAAATAAGCTAGGCACAGAAAGACAAATGCCACATGATCTCAACATATGTGGAATCTAAAGAAGTTGATCTCATAGAAGTAGAGAATAGAATAGTGCTTGCCAGAAGCTGGGGAGGGTAGAGGGAGAAATAGGTCAATAGGCACAAAGTTACAGTCAGGCAAAAGGATTAAGCTTCGGTGTTCTATTACACAATAAGGTGCTTATAGTTAAAAATATTACGTGTATATTTCAACATATCTGGAAGAGAGGATCTTGAATGTTGTCACCACAAAGAAATGATAAATGTATAAGGTGATGGGAATGCTATATGCCCTGATTTGGTTATTTCAAAATATATACATGTATCAAAACATCACACTGTATCCAGTATGTATGTATAGTTGTAATCTACCAATTAAAAAATAAGTAAAATAATAAGAAAATATTTCATCCATCATGAACATTACCAAGGAAGTAAAAAGACAATCCACAGAATGGCAGAACACATTTGTGAATCATTTATCTCGTAAAGATCTAATATACAGAATATATAAAAATTCATAACTTGACAACAAAAGACAACATAATATTGAAAATTGCAAAAGACTCAAATAGATGTTTTTCGTAAGAAGATATGTAAATCAACAAGCAGAAGAAAAGATGATTGATATCATTAGTCAGTAAGAAAATGCATATTGAAACCACAATGAGATACCAGTTCACACCTGCAAGGATAGCTATAAGCAAAAAAACAAATAAGAAATTGAAAATAAAAAGTGTTGGGCAGAATGTGAAGAAATTGAAACCCTTGTACCTTGCTGGTGGTAATGTAGAATGATGTAGTCCCTATAAAAATGTTGGAGGTCCCTCAAAAAGTTAAACATAGAATTATCATATATCTTAGTCCATTTAGTGTTGCTATAATGGAATGCCTGAGGCTGGGTAATTTATGAAGAAAAGAGGTTTCTTTGGCTCATGGTTCTGCAGGCTGTATAAGAAGCATGGCACCAGCAGCTTCTTGGCTTCTGGTGAGGGCCTCAAGCTGCTTCTACTCATGGTGGAAAGTGAAGGGGAGCCAGGTGAAGGGGATGCAGAGGTCACTGACAGGAAGCAAGAGAAAGAAGGGGAGGTCTGAAGCTCTTTTTAATAATCAGCTCTCATGGGAACTAATAGAGTGAGAACTCACTCCTCAGGGAGGGCGTTAATATATTCATGAGAAATTTGCTCCCATGGCCAAAACACCTTCCATTAAGCCCCACCTCCAACACTTGGGATCAAATTTCAACTATAGGACATATGACCCAGCAATTCCACTCACAGGTAAATACCCCAAAGAATTGAACACAGGTATTCTGAGAAATACTTGTGTACACATGATAGTGATGGCAGCAGTGGCCTATCTGGAGCAGCCACTGTGAAGACACCAGCTGCATGCTCTATGGAGCCAGTGGGAGCCAGGAACAGGTGGGAACCCCGCCCCATTCCGAGTTGTTGGGGCAGGAGCCCCATGCTCCCAGGCACAGCTGCAGCTTCCCGGCCATGGTTGCAGACCCAGGCTTTCCTTCACCCTCAGGGGCCTGGGAATCCCCCTTCCCCCACAGGCTCAGAAGTGCCTTCTCCTGCTGCCTGGCCTCTCCCTGTTCCTGGTGGCTGCTCTGATTCTGGAGCAAAGTTGAGGCCAAGACTGCATGCTGTCTCAACCTGGCTGGGTGTGCATGTGCTCAGGGTGGCACTAAGATGTCATGACCCTGCCACCTTGGCCCCCTCCAGACTTTGGGTGCTGAAAAGCATGGGAGGGAGGCTGAGGGGGGTGCTGAGGGTGGCTTGGCATGAGCCTACAGCTGCCCATTGACACAAACAACCTGGGCATTGTGGACAATATGATTGATGGCAGCAGGAGGCAGACATGCTCCTGGGCAGGCAGAAAGGGGTGGGTTTCCAGTGAAGCCCCACCTTCAAGCCAGGGACGGCTGGAAGCATGGGGGCCAGGTGGAGTCCCACCAATTCCAGGTGTAATCAGTTCCAGGTGGTGTCTGCGGCCTGGAGTAAGAACTTATGATGCTTTTTGTGGGCCCGTCCATGGCTGTCCATGGACCAATCAGTACGCACTTCCTCCCTTCTGAGGCCCATACAAACCCTAGACTCAGCCGGATTCACAGAGACATCATGACTACCAGCTGTGGGAAGGATGTACCCACTTTGGTTCTCCTCAAATTATCAGGACAACCTGCCTGCAGAAAGGAGCTATCAACTCCAGGTCTCCTCTCCACTGATAGCTGGGCACCACTGAGAGTTGACCTGCCTACAGAAAGAAGCTACCCACTGTGGGTCTTCTTTCCGCCGAGAGCTGGACACTCATCAGGGAGACCTGCCTGCAGAAAGAAGGGCTACTCTCTCTGGGTCTCCTGAAAGCTATTCTGTAGCTCAATGAAGCTCTTTTCCACCTTGCTCACCTTCCTGTTGTCTGTGTACCTCATTGTATTAGTCTGTTTTCATGCTGCTGATAAATACCTACCTGAGACTGGGAAGGAAAGGAGGTTTAATTGGACTTATAGTTCCACATGGCTGGGAGGCCTCAGAATCATGGAGGTAGGCAAAATGCACTTCTTACATGGCGGCAGCAAGAGAAAAATGAAGAGGAAGAAAAAGCAGAAATCCCTGATAAACTCATCATATCTCATGAGACTTATTCACTATCATGAGAATAGCACAGGAAAGACTGGCTTGCATGATTCAAGTACCTCCCCCCTGGGTCCCTCCCACAACACTTGGGAATTCTGGGAGATACAATTCAAGTTGAGATTTGAATGGGGACACAGCAAAACCATAGCACTCAATCTTCCTGGACATGGGACAAGACATGGGACAAGATCTTGGGACCTGCTGAATGGCACAGTCGAAAGAGTTGTAACACCATCAGGGCTGAAACATGCTCCCTGCTCGCCATGTTGCAGGCAACAAGAAGGAGAGAAGATCTGTGGCTGGTGGCACTTTTGTCCGAATATTGCTCAGGCCCACTGAGCTCATTCTGCCCACTCAACCAGCAGGCTGCACTCTGAGCACAGAGCTCAGACCTAGGGGCTCTCCAAGCTGGGGCTGTGATACCCTTTTTGGGGTTCTGCAGTTCCTGGCTTCTCCAAGCCTCTGGGTGCCACCATGTTCCCTGGTGCCCACAGTGGAAGCTGCTTGCAATATGCCTGGCCCAGCTGCAGCCTTGAATGAAGCTGCTGCTTGTGCTGGCACCTGGAGCTTCCCACTCTGCTACAGCTAGCATGCCTGGCTGTGCACAGTGGCTGGGCCCCATGCTCACTCACACACCCCTTACTGCTCTGCACTTGGTGCACCTTTGGCAGGCATGGGATCTAAGCTGGTAGCACTCCCAAGTGCAGCCTGCTGGGCTGAATGGGCAGAATGAACCCAGCAGGTCTGAGCAAAACTCAGGCAAAGGCACCACCAGCCACAAAGGTTTCAGGTTGGAAAAATGACACCCCAAAGATCCTATGACAATAGCAGTACAATCATGAAAATACTAGGCCGTTTTATACAAACTGCTTGAGCATTCATAGATTTGGGTATTTGCAGAGGGTCCTGGAACCAATCCCTTGTGGATACTGAGGGACAAGTCTACTGAGGAACTAGATAGAGGTGGTGGTTGCACAACATTGTGAATGCACTAAATGTCATTGAATTGTTCACTTTAAAATGGTTAATTTTATGTTACATAAATTTTACCTTAAAAAAATGGAGAAAAAGAAATCATATTTGCTGACATAGGAGCCTGAGGGAAAATAGGAAAGTTTAAGTTTGAGCAATTTCAGTTTTCCATCAGGAGTAAATTAAAAATAATCTAAAGCGAGTTGCCTAAAAACTCAGGGAGACTCTCTTCTTCTGGATGGCAAGCAGGAGAAATGAGATATGAAGAATGTGAAATGGAAGCTCTGACTAAATGTTAATAACCCACAGGCAGTGTGAAAAAGGCAATATTGCATAAAATCTGAAAATCAATTTTAATCTTGAAAAATAATAAATAGTGGTTCCAATTCCTGTTATTCTTCTAAAATGTAGGTTTAAGCATTAAGACTGAGGCAATAAGAAATATGGGTTTAGGAACAAATATGTACATTTAACATAAAGAATTATTTGAGTCCAGGGACCTATTTACGAGAGAGATGTGAATGTATTTGATCAAAAGCCTAATCTAGTGCTTCATTCGCCAATGCCCTGAAACACAGCTTGATGGATATTTATATTACCTCTGCATCCTTCAATGTAAAGTCCATCTTGTGCATATGATGTTAATAACAATAGCATTTACTGAGCACCTACTGTGTGACAGTCCTTCTGCTAAGGGGTCTTAATGGAATATTTTATTTAATGCTCACCCAGTGAAGCTGGTACCACTGTCATGTGCTTTTTACCCATGTAGAAACTGAGGCCACAGAGAGTTTACAGAGTTGGCCCCACATCCAGCAAGGGGTGGATCCAGGATTCCCACACAAGTCTACTCCAGTCTAAGCTGGGACATTCACACCCAGGACCCAGCATGGTGTGGCGAAGCACAATAAACAGTGGGTATGAAAAATAATAACTACGTGGTGTAGGGTGTACAGTTTAAGCTCAGTTCCTTTAGACATCACTGGAATTGTTCAGCATTGTAAGAGATAACTGGTTTTTTGTTTTTCTTTTCTGTTGAGCAGCAGATGAAATGAATGCCTTGTTTGTAGGATTCTCGAATGAAAAATGTAATTTTAAACACTGGGATCACCCTGAGGGTGGTGAGCTGTTCACATACAGGAGAGATTGATGAGGGGACAGCAGACTCCAACCCACAACTCCCTTGCCGTCAAGGTTTAGCTCCTTGACTGGAATTACCTAAATGGCTTTAAACTGCTCTTGCTCTCTCTCTGTTGGCTATATATATTTAAATTGTAGAAGCTAGATGAGTGGGCACCAGTGTCCCATTTTATGCCATATAATAACTTAGTAGAGGCATTTTGGTCTATATCCACATGGTGAACCCCCCACATTGACTTACTCTTCCCTCTACACACACTGACCACAGCCCAAGGGTGTGGACCACGTGTATGTTGAGCCCCTCTCCAGTCCCCAAACATGTGTGCTCCTGCTGGGGGAAATGCTGACTGATCTGAAATCTGCTTGTGCCGGTTATATGTGTTATTGAGTTTAGGTCCTTTTACAAACCACCATAACCCACTGAGATAAAAGGACAAAATGGGTTATTTCTGTAAAACCTGAATTGCTAGTTTTAGAATTATTTAATAGAGTCATTAAAAATTAAACCATTATGAGTACATTGGGATCAAAGAACTATGAAGTATTTGGTAGAAGTCTGAAGGATTTTGTACTCAAATTGTAAATTTTTGTACTCAAATATCCATCATGTAATTGGTGGTGGGTATCCCAATTATACTTACAAATTATATGAATGTATTAAATTACCACAGGTACCATGGAAATATGTACATCTATTATGTATCAATAAAATATAAAATTTAAAAAAGGTAAAATAAAACTCATTCTTGGACATATTATGGGTGCAAGAGATGTAAGAGATAGGGGGCAGATCTCCAGCTATCAAACCCACACTAAGAATATTAGCAAAAAAAGTTTACATTTATATGTTTTATGGTAAAATATAATTTTCAAGAATTATAGGTGTTTTTTCGTGATTCTGCACTTTATTCGAGTTGGTCTGCCTACTCTAATGGGAAGATCCTAGGCATGAAAGGAAACAGAGCCTTACTTTGGGGACCAAGATTTTTCTCTTTCATGCTTTGATGTCCAGGCTTGCCTGTTAGGAAGAATTTCCTCATTTCAGCCACAGAGCTGAGGGATCCAGCCTCTTCCAGTTCACTCCTCTGATCTCTTGCCTACCCTGGGAGCACCCTCACTACTACTGCCCGCAGCTCCCTGGGGAGTGGGATCACAAGTGTTTGAGTGAGCCGGGATTAAGAACTTTGATTTCTCTATCATCCCAACAGCTCTGCCCTCACCTTCCCCCCTCCCTATCCCTGGGTTCCATCTTCATGGTTCTCACCTGCTTCTAAACTTACTTTCATTCACCTGGGTGATGCTGTGACTCCGCCCTCTGTCTGCTCCCTTCTCTTTCCCCAACCCTGCCCGTCCCATCCTCCATGTTCCTGAGACATGGCTCCCTTTACCCAAATCTAGTGAGGCAGTGAGTGTGTGCATGGACAGATGAGGGGACCCTCCAGGAGTCCCTTAGCATCCAGCACCACCCCAGGTGTCCACTGCGGCTCAGTCCCAGCAGGCATCTCTTCCACCCACTGTCCGTGCTCTTCAAGTCTGATCCATTTATTGCACACAGAGGGGCTCCAGGTCCCTGGATACATCCTGCCAGAGCCAGTGTCCTTCCTGGAGACACACCAGCTAGAGGTCTCCAGTTCATGCAGGAGACGCCAGAAGGCCATTCTGCTGTTCCTGCCACTGTCTGTGGGGATGGACCCACTTCGATCACCACAGCCCCTCCCACAATAGGCAGCAGCTGAGAGCCCCAGCATGCCCAGTACCACTGGCCCCTACCTTCCTTCCTTCCCTGAATCACTGGGGTCATTTTTTTGAGCATAAGGAAACGATTTGCTGTTTAAACACGGAAGAACATGTCCATCCTGCTTCAGGAAGGCAGACAGACAGACCCCAATCCTGAGGCTTCCTCCCCACCCTGGGCACCTGCATCACCTCCAGCATCCGTGTTTGTTGAGGAGCAGACCCTTTAAAAGTGTCATGCATGCAGAAGGCCAGCGTGCTAGCATGCACAGTGGATTCTTCCTAAATGCTGGGGCCAAGAACTCTGATCACGCTGGCAGAGAAGGGCACTGGCAAAGAATCCAGACTTTTGAAGAAGCCACATGCACAGACACAGGTAGCAGCGCAGACTTAGATTCATTTCCAGAATATACCTTCTGGGAGGAGCCCTGCCTCTGTTTGGGAGATGCCTGGGAGCATCCATGGACCAGATCTGCTGGGGTCATGGTGTCTGGCTGGGATGGCCTTGGAAAGACATTTTAGAGTCTCATGTTGAAAGGGGGAGGGCATTGGGGAACCTTCTGGGCAGGTTTCTCAGTCTGCTGCCTTGGATTTGGGTATCATGTTGTGAAATGACTGGGGTGGTCAGGAAAGCTCTCTGAGGAGGTGACATTCTGGCTGAGGCCTGGAAGGAGATGTGTGAGGAGAATATTCCAGACATGAGTTGGGGATGGGCCTGGTTGGTGTGAAGGAGGCGTGTGCTGAGATGCACAGGAAGGGGCCTGGGGTCTTGTCAGAGTTCGGGCTCTGGGAGAAGCTGCCATGGGCATTTTGTGGCCTCTGATGATCCCTATGAGTGCCCTTCCTACATGCACACATCCCTCATGCTGCCTTGCACAGTTCCAAGGAGGAAACCAGACTCCATTTCCTAGCATCCCTTGCAGTCAGGCCCCTCATGTGACCCGAATCCCATCATGTGACCCAGGCTCAACCAATCAGAAGTCTCCCTTGAGCCCCTGCTCAGGAAGAGGGCGAGAAGATGGCGCTGGGCAGATCCCCGTGTGGGCGCAGGAGCTAGAAAGGCCTGGTGGATTCAGGGGGAATGGGAAGGAAGTTGATGTCCCCTCCTGGGGTCATCAGGGCGAGCTGTGGGGTCTGGTTAAATGGCCTTCTTCAGAGCAGTCCCTGGTATGGGCTGGACACTTGTAGCCACTGAGTCTCTGCCCCACAAAGGGTTGGGAGCTTCCTGATGTCCACACTGGCCCCAAGGAATCCGCTTCCCCTGGGTCTTGTTGGAAATGCACACAGTCTCAGACCCCAGCCCAGACCTACTGGTCAGGGCCTGCATTTTATCAAGACCCCTGGGGATTTGTGTGTAATGGGAGTCAGAGAAGCGTGATCTGTAATGAGCTACTCCTGCTTAATGCAGCTGGAGGGGTGGTCTTCTGTGGTTACAGCGAAGAACCCGATGATGCAGAAGCCATGGGAGAGATGTGACCAGGGAGTGAGATGATCGGGTTCATCCTTTATCCATTCTGCTGCTGGAATGCAGAGGGGCGAGACAGGAGGCCAGCACGTATCCAGAGAAAACACACCTCTGACAAGACAAACATGCAAAACCTGTGAAAAGACCCAGACACACACACCTGCGGGTGAAACTTAGACACACATGCACACACACACAAACCCGGAAACAACCGTCTACACGGGCGCACAGAACCACAAAGACACAAGCAGGGATGGGGTGACTTCACCCCAGAACATCTCCTTTCTTGTTTCCCTGGATCTGCAGGAAGGAGCCGAGCCTGCCTGACTCTGGTCCCTCACCACTAGACCTTGAAAGTGAAATTGAATATCCACAAGCCCGTGACCTTGGGGTTCTGGAAAATGGGTCCTGTAATGAGTGTCACGGCTCCAGGCCAGATGAAATGCAGGCGTTCCAGCCTCTGTCCGGGAGGGTCACTCGGCCCACTTGCTGAGGGCCGCAGATCGATGTGGATCAAATGCTAATGGCTTTTCAGCTGGGGCTGCTAGAGCCCAGTGCAGGACCATGGGCAGTGTGTTTGCTGGGGGCACTTTTGTCCTCGACAGGACATTGCGGGCAGGCCACCTGCTGTGACCCAGGTTAGCACAATGTGATACGTGCCATTTGTGCAGCAGCAGGGGACTGAGCATAGAGACGGGACATCAGCCTGTGCCTATGATCCAGCTGTAAACACAGATTTATACCCAGGCCAAATCTATCCACGAATCCATTTCAAAGGAATAAAATCGCATTAGAGGGATAGTAATCTTGCAATATATTGCACTTGAAATTAGCATTCTATGAAATCTCATTATTTATGTCTAGACTAAAAGAGATTGAGTTTTGCTTATTTAACTACATTTCCTGTTGCTCTGATGAGGAATGATTCTTCTCTAAGAGCCGACTGTCTCATTCCTGAAGCGTGGTGTTTTCAGAGCAGCACCACGAGGGGCTTCTGGAAGTCTCTGGGACTCAGGGTTGGTCTGGAGGGACATTGGGGCTGCCCTGGGCCTGCTTGTCCTCAGACCACTTCATCCCTCTTCCCATGAGTCTCTGGGCTCACCCCGGTAGGCCACATTTCCCAGGCTCTGACTGGGCTGGTGTCTGCCTGGATTAGCGGTGGGGGGCTGTGGTGGAGGGTGGGGGCAAGGAGGACCCAGGGTGTTCCCCTCTGCCTGGGCCGCATCTGCAGTGCCCGTGTCTCCACCATGGCGCCAGTCCCCTCTGTGGCCCCTGAGCTGAAGACTGAACGTGCTCTCGGCTCCTCTATCCCAGGGTCAATGACGGGTTGTCACTGATCTTTGCGTCATAGGCCCTTGTTTGCCTTGTCAGCTTTCCACGCAGATCCCTGTGTTGTCTCTTCCTGGCTGAAGCACCTGCAGTGACCCCTCTTTCCTTGGTTGGACCCTAGTGCAGAGGTGCCCCTCACCAGGACACTCAGGCCTCTACCCCAGCCCATTTCGTCCTCCTCTCATCCTCACACACCGTGTGCCCTGGTACCCAGACTCCTTGCTGTCCTCTACACCAGCCCCAGCCCCTTTGCTTCTGCTGCCTGCTTGTCTGGAGTCCCCACTGCAAACTCAGCCCCTCTATGAAGTTCCTGCTCATGTGCGACCTCTGGAAGTCACCAGTCCTAAGCCTCCCACCTGCAGATGGGATCTGCTGGGACATTCCAGAGCCCTTGTTTGTCCCCTTGTGGGTGCTTAGAAAGAGTGCATCCTGGGGTGGTCACACAACGTTCACTTTTGTTCATTATGTACCAGTTATTCACCAAGTATTCACTGATGCTGACTATGTGTTAACCACTGTGATACAGCAGGATAATTGGGACTTTTCCGTTGTAGGTGACAGAAAGCCCAACTCAAACTGACTTGAGTAAGAAGGAAAGTTTTTTGACATATAACTATTCATAGCTATGTCAGCTTCAGGCATGGCTGGATCTAGGAGATCAACTTAGGTCTCTGAAGGCTGTCTCTTTACACCTCTTGGCTCTACTTTTCTTCATGTTGGTGATGGAGCTACAACAGTGGAATGAGAATTTATTTTCAGGTCAAAGTGGCAGAAATCTCTAGAATTGGCTTAAACACCTAATAGCTTATTGATGTAAATAACTACCCAGGGATAGTTTATCTTCAGGCATGGCTGGATCCAGGAGATCTCCATAATTCTCTCCTGTTGCCTCTTACTGTGCTTGCTCTGTATTGGCTGCATCCTCAGACAGAATCCCTCACTGTGGTGTCAAGATACCTTCTAGAGGTTGTGAGGCTTGCATCTCAGCCTCTCAGGAACCCTGCTGGAAGGGGAAGTTGTTGATTTCTCAAGTCCTTTAAAATAAGAGTTCCAAAATTTAGTTTCCTTGTCTCCTAAAGGTCTGGTTTGGGTCATGCATCCATCTATGTTCCTATAATTGTGGCCAGGGGAATGCAGGGTTTTGATTGTCTGTGCCTGACACACAGGCCCAATGAGCCAAGCATAAGTTTCAAGCAAGTTAAGTACATGTGTGTAAACAATGAAAGATCACATATATTCAATTCAAACTTTGATTTTGAGAAAAATTGTAGATTCATGTGCTGTCGTAAGAAGTAATACAGGACCTTTTGCAACTTTTACCCGGTTTCCCCAGTGGTAACTTCTGGCAAAATGATGGTCCAATATCACAGCCAGAGCATCACCAGTGAGGCCTTGTCGGGTGGAAAAATGGTGGCCATCCCAGCCAAAATGTCAGAGATAGATCTTGGTTGTGTTGCCAGATGCGCCTTATGCTTCTGTGCGTGCATCAGTGTGTTTGTAAGAACATTGCACAGGGTGGCAGATATTTGCCACAGATGCCACAGGTTACAGGGGTTTTGTGAGGTGTGGTTAGATTGGAGGAGGCACTCAAAGCCTCGTGACTTATGTGTTAGCTTTAGAGGGGAAAATGTTCTTACACGGGTGTGCAACTAAAAATTAGTTTCCCAAGATGGTGGACTAGGAATGTGTTCATGCATCTCTGTGTAATTAAAATTGATTTTTAAAAATAGAAAAAAAAACAGTGCCCATTTCCCTGAAGGCAGAATGTCTCTTATCTAGTGTGATGTTTGTCACGTGACTAGCAGAGAGTGTATGATTTTATTGCATCTCCTCAGTAGATTGCTGGAAAAATTTTCTAACACAATAAGGTTAAGAGCTTCTTCATTATTATAGCTTTGTATAATTGCAGCATTTTATTGATGATATAAACCAGCATGGACTCTCAGTCTATAAACAGTCCCCTCCCTCCCTTTAGCAGAGAATGCCCTTCCTGTGGTTAATGGGGACATATTCCTGGCTTCAGAAGGGAAGAGCTATCCTCAGAGGGTAGCCAGTCCCCCAGATCCTGGTCGTGTAGGCAGTGGGTGCTGTTGCCCTGTCCTGGGAGGGTGAAAAGTCAAGGGTACTTTTCTACAGGGCAGAGGAGAAGGGAATACATGTACGATATGCAGCACGCATAGCCCCTGCTCCAGGATCTGCAATGGCTCCCTACTGACATTAATGATGGAAGAACTACTGGTGGAGGGGAGGGAAGACCACATATGCACCATTTATCGGCTGTATGTGTACCAGAAGCTGACTCAGTGTGTTTTATGCATCCTCTGATGCATATTTAAGGTAATCCTGTGACACAGGCCTGAAAATTATCCCCATTCTACAGAGGCGGGAGCTAGGCTCAACTCCTAATGGTGGGGCCCATGTCTACAGCCTTGTCTGATTTAATAAAAGCCTGTGCCACTTGCTACAGCCCTTCAAGGCTTCAGTACCATTTTGGCTCTGGCTTGTGAGCAGGTTGCCTAAGTTCATGGATAGGGGTGTGGGTGCTGAGCACATGCTCCTTTTTTTCTTTTGCCTCAGGGAAATGAAAGGATATGCATGGAAATGGAGTTCAGGAGGAAGGTCTGAAAGGCAAAGGAGGAGGAGTCCATTTTATTCTTACCACCTGGCTATCCACCATTATTACCATTATCATCATTATCTTCATCATCCTCATCATCACCATAACCATTCCACCATTGTCATTGTAACAATTATCGTCATTATTGTCATCTTCTTCATTATCATCATATTCTTTGCCATCATCACCTTTGTTACCATCAACATCCCCTTCATCATCACTATTGTCATAACTATCAGCATTATCATTATCACCATCACCAGCACCATCATCATCACCATCCTTATCGTCACCATTATGATCTCTATCACCATCATCACCATCACTATCATCATCACTATCATCATAACTATCCTCACCATCACCACCATCATTATCATCATCATTACCATCATCATCATCACCATCACCATCATCCTCACCATCACCATCATCCTCAACATCACCATCATCACCATCATTATCATCATCATCACCATCATCATCATCACCATCACCATCATCCTCACCATCACCATCATCCTCAACATCACCATCATCACCATCATTATCATCATCATCACCATCATCATCATCACCATCACCATCATCCTCACCATCACCATCATCCTCAACATCACCATCATCACCATCATTATCATCATCATCACCATCACCATCATCACCATCACCATCATCACCATCATCATCACTATCATCATAACTATCCTCACCATCACCACCATCATTATCATCATCATTACCATCATCATCATCACCATCACCATCATCCTCACCATCACCATCATCCTCAACATCACCATCATCACCATCATTATCATCATCATCACCATCATTACCATCATCATAACCATAATCCCCACCATCCTCACCATCATCATTACCATCAACATTCTCACCATCACCATCATCACCATCACCATCATCCTCACCATCACCATCATCACCATCATTATCATCACCATCACCGTCATCATCCTCACCATCACCATCATCCTCACCATCACCATCAATCATCACCATCATTACCATCATCATAACCATCATTCTCACCATCCTCACCATCATTACCATCACCATTCATCATCACTGACACCATCATCCTCACCATCAACACCATCGTCGTCATCACTGTCATTATTGTCATCTTCTGCATTATCATCATATTTCTTACCATACTTATCACGAGCACCCCCATCCTTGTCATTTCATTATCACTGTTATTGTGTTCTTCGTTATCACATGTTTTACCACCATCACCCTCATCACCTTCACTATCACCGTTGCCATAACTGTCATCATTTTCACCACCACCATTATCTCAGCCATCATGAAATATGGTGCTCCCCATGTCCCCGTGACTGCACTAGGTGATTTTCATGTTACTTCTCTATCATTATCCCAAGCCTAGAAGGTCGGTGTCATCATAATCCCCATTTTAATGATAAAGAAATTGGGCCGCAGAGAGGTTATGGAGCCCACCTAATGTCATACAAGTAATGACTGGCATCGTCTGGATTCAAACCCAGCAATCTGGCCCCACAGTTCATTATCTTAGGCACTTCCTGTACTGTAAAATAAAATCTGGGATGCCTGAGTAGGAGTGGCCTCTATAAGGGCCCTTGGAGACTCCAGCCCCAGGATGTGAACCCTGAACCACCCCTGATCAATGTGCTGATAGGAAGAACCAGTATTAATGATACCTGCTCTGTGCTGACCACACTTGTGGGAGAATTACTTATAAGACCTGCACACCGAATGATCATCCTAACAGATGGGGATTGCCTTATCTTCAATATGCAAATGAGGAAACTGAGGCACTCAGTGGTGTGGTTAGTTGCCCAAGGACACAGTCAGTGAGTAACGGGGTTGGGATTTTTATCCTCCTCATCTTCATCACCATCTTGATCCTTATCACAGTTACCCTTCCCTCCTTTCTTTTTTTAAATGATTGTCATTTTCTATATGTCTTGATTCTTTTGAGAAAGGGAGGTCATTTTTCATTGTGGTTTTGATTAACTTGTTTCTTTCTTAAACATACAGGCACTGTTCGGAGATTTACACAGAGAATATGTTGAGATATTGTGAAATTAATACCAAATAATTGTCTAAAATAAAAGAAGAAAAAGTCTGGTCATTCATTCTCACTAGTAGTATTTTTACAGCTTTCCTTCGTCTTACTTTTCTGAAAATATATGCCTTTTTTTTTTTTTTTTTTTAACCAAACAGGGATGAATGCAGTCCATGATATTTCACAACCACCCTCCCTCACTGGGTGATATGTCATAACACATCATGCCATATCATGCCACCGTGGTCCTTGTACATTTGCTTCGTGATAGGGAACCCTCATGTGTGACTATGACCAGCCCCTCCCACCTGTCCTCATGGCTGGTCAGTGGGACAGTCCTCTGTTCCCCACCTCCCTCTTTCCGTCTTCATCCCACTATTCCTTGATCATCAGCCCCTGATCTACACCTTCCAGGGGACCCTTGCTCCCTTGTCTTCTGGGATCCTCCTCCTCACAGGGGGTTTACAGCCCTTATATAATCTCATCCCACACCCATGTCACACAGGTCCTGAAGCGCTCCCACTCCAGACACTGGGCTGGGTATTGGGGACATAGGGACAGCCCGGCTGACATTATTTGACCCCTTACAGGCACCAGGAATTTACTTGTCTAATCCCCTGCATTTTCACAGCGGCCCGATGAGGTTTGTTCTGTTATGTTCCTGAATTGAACATAAGTGAGGTAGAAGTTGCACAGTGAGCAAGAGGAGAGGCCGGACTTCACCCCGGGCCATCAGAATCCAGGGTTGAGCTCCGAACTCTCATGCTAGTCCATGGCCCGAGCCTGGGAAGAGGTCACCCCGTGTCAGAGGACCCTTCCCCGTCCCTGTCTTGTGTCGTGAGGAAGGCCAGACAGGGCCCTAAGTGCTCTGAGCAGCTGGAACTCGTTGGGATACAAGTGACAGAAAAGCCAACTTTAACCAGTGGATTTTGGATTCAAGCTCCCGCACAGTCCAGGGCTAGAGCTGGCTCCTGCAAGACTAGATTCAGGCTCCATGGCGCCATCAGGGCGCGATGCCTCTCTCCCCACACCACCGTCTCCTTGCTTCTTTCACGTTGACTCCTTTCTCTGACAGGCTCCTCCTTCGTGGATGCAAAATGGCTGCAGCACCTCCGGACCTCACATTGTCTCAGCTCCAAGTCCACTGGGAAGCCACCTGCCTAGATCCCAGCATTCCCTGCAATCATCTCATTGGATCTCACTGGGTCGGATTGGGTCACATGTCCGTCCCTCAGCCAATCACAGTGGCTGGTGGAATAAACGCCCTGATTGGCTTAGGCTTGGGGAAGTCACGTGGTCTTGCCTGAGGCGTTCTGGAGCCTTTTCCAAAAGACAAATCTAAGAGCAGGAAGGGCCAGCTCGGCAGAGATGCACTGGCGTGGGCTCACCAGGCAGAGGGCAGAGACAACGCTTGGCACAGCCGACAGCACGGCTGCTCATAAACACTCAGCCCCTCCGTGTCAGAGGACCTTCCCCAGCACGGACATCAGGCTGGGCCATGCCACTGCCTTTGCCGTAAAACTGGAGAGGAAGTGAGGGGCGTGGCTTCTGGGCAGCAGCTTTAGTACTTCCTGAGTTATTCGTCACATTCTCTCTTCCTCCCTCTGAGCAGCATGAAGTGCAGATGGCGAGGACGAGACGCCCAGCCAAGGGACAATGGACGAAGAGCGTGAGCGGGGGCGAGCCTTTCCCTTCCTGAGCAGCTGGGATCGGGGATGTCTGTTACCGTGGCGCAGCCTGGCACGTCCCGGCTGGTTCCCACTTACACACACAGTGGCGTTTGCCGTGGACCAGGACCTGGGCGTCTTTGGGGCTTGTTTCCCCACACAGCCAAGTCTGCAGGGCACCCAACAAATAACCCCCAAGTCACTGTTCACGCTGCTCCTGCTCGCCCGGGCTCTGGGTGGCTCCTTCCCCCGCCAGAGCCTCCGGAGCCGCCCGTGCTCCTTGTTGCAGCCTGAAGCGCCCAGGAGGACCCAGCAGCAGGTTGGGACCGGCGACGAGTTCTGGCTCACGCTGCTGAACCGTGGAAATGAATCTGGTTTTGATCGATATCCTCGGGGCCTCTGGGCTTGGGTGTGATGAGTTTCTGCCCTGGATCAAATAGCTGGAGGGGAGAGCTTGCCCCAGACGGATGGACACAGGAAGAAAACAAATGTCTTTCACTGTTTTCTTTTTGTTCTCTCCACTATTCAGGAAATATTGGTGCCAGAATGTTCCCCAGAGTCACACAGGGCCAGGTCTGCAATGCAGCATTTGCTCAGCGGCTGACCCGTTCTTCCGCGCACTCAGAGGCATTGACACCCCCAGAAGCAGTCCCTCCTCCCTCCCACGTGACGCGGTCTGTGCATTTTCAGGTGAGGGACGGCCTGTGTCATCGTTGAGGCTTCCTAAGACTCCCAGAGGCTGACATGCCTCCCAGACTCGCCTCGGCCCCGCTCCCTGGGCCCTGCTCCAGGGGCTTCATTGCTCCCTGCCCCGGGTCCCCCCTCGGCTCACCGTCTCTCAGGTAGGCGTCTTCACATCAGATTTGTGGCTTTTCTGTTAAAATTCTTTACAAACTGACTGTGCCCTGGCAGGCGGGGCCCAGGGCTGAGCAGGGGCCTTGTGGAGAGTGAGTCCCAGCTCCTACCAGTTCGGATTGTGGGACTTCAGTCTCCTCCTCTGGGGATAAGGGGATAAGGGTGCCTTCCTCCCGCGTGGTTGGGGGGATTGCCCGGGGCCATGTGTGGACAGCAGCGCAGCCTGGGGAAACACCAGCACTCACTCGGGTGTTGCTATCCCTGGGGAGACGGAAGCAGCAGCCGACTTGCACAGAGAAGAAAGCAAAACACTCTCTCGTGGTTAAGGGCATTGCGCAGTCGCTCTCACAGGGACCGGCGTTCCCCGTCGGGAGGGATGTGGCTTTGCTGTGAACCAGGCCGAAGGAGTTTCATGGCCTCTCAGCTTGGAACGTTGAGAATTTTAAACCTACCCAGATGTTTCACGCCTGGCTGTCCCAGGAAAATTCTTTTTTTCCTTTTATTTCTTTATTCTTCAATTTGGGCAAATACCTACTTAGAAAAGCAGCTCCTACGCGGGGCGGCTGCCCTGGGGTCTTAACGGGGTGTTTGGTGCAAACTGCCTCTGCTGAGCAAAGTCGAAACCAATTCTGTCCTTAGCCCCATCGATTCCAACTGTGGAAATGTGTTCAATCAATGAATTCACACCTGAACAAAATGTACGTTCACACACAGTTGCCAGAAGATTGTTTGGAGACTGGAGAACGCTCTCACAGGGCCTGGTTGGACACCGCGTGCGCATCCACATCATGGGGCCCCATGGGGTTCTTCCCACTGGAGCCCTGCACACCTGTGCCGACAGCAGCAACCATGGAGCTGTATCTGGCCCAGGACTGGCCACGTGGTGTGAGTTCCCATCGGCGTAAATGGGGACACAGGCAGGTGCCCTGTCCACCACCTAACCTGTCCCTGCTCAGTGTCACCCTCCTTGCTGTGTGGGGTCCCACTGGAGAATTTTCAGATGAATCAAGGATGCTCCAGGTAGAGCCCCTGTTACTCCAGGCAGAGCCCCTGTCTGCGGGAGCTGCCCCTCCTCGGGTGCCTGGAGAGGGCACATGTGTTGAGGGTGGCAGTCAGTGTGGCTCAGGTCTCCACACTACCTGCCCCCTGCTTCCCTCCTGCTGAGGCCGGGTGGACTCCAGGGAGGGGAGCCAGTGTTCTTGGGTTCACAGACACAGAGCAGGATGTGGGGACAGAAAAATCAAATCCCTGCACAGACCCCTCAGTTCTTCCCACAGATCCTGTTTTCCATGCCCAAATCACCTGGACATGCTTCTATTGCCCTGGCTGGTTCCCAAAGTGGCCCTGATCCCTGCATCCAGGGCACTATCCTCACCACGTGCCTCTTCCCCCCGGCCCGCCCGATCCCTGCCCCAGCCCAGAGCTGCCCTGCCCAGGGGTCTTCAGTCCCAGGTCCACAGCGGCTTCTTGGGGGTCTTGCTGGGAAGGCTTGGGTGGGTCACTCCCATTTCCCACCATCCCACTGGGGCCTTCCTGGTTAGTTCTGGGATCCAGACCCCCGTCTCCTCATCTAGATGGGGACAATGAGGCTCTGGGAGGGAGGTGGCACTGGGGTAACCAGCAGGAGATCAGCAGCCAGGCCTGGACTTGTGTGTCCTCGGGGCGACCTGGGGCCCTGCTGCCTGGTCTCTGGGGTCTCTCAGTCCAGGTCTGCAGCCACCTGTGGTCCTGAGGTCCACACAGCTCATGGTTTGTAACCCAGGTAATTTTTTTTCTAACTCAGTAAAGCCTGACCTCTCTGGTCGCCGCCATCACTGCCAAAATCAGGTCAAAGGCAACTCCCTTGTGCACAGAGCGGGTCCACTTCTGCTATTGACAGGTGGGAGTCCCAATGCCCTGGGGTGCGATCAGCCACACTTCTGTCTCCACGGCAGGGCCATGCGTGCATCCCCCACTCTGCTGATGGACCAGAGGCTGCCTGGACACGGAAGCCAGATGACACCATGCTCGTCCCTAGAGCAGCTGTGCGGGGCGTGGAGCAGAAGAGCTCAGAGCTTATGCAGGGCTGATTCGGGGAAGCTGGGCCCCCCACGCTGCAGCCCCCATGGGGGAAGGAGCTCACCTGAAGGGGGTGCTCTCATTGGCTGGGAGCCTCCACTGACTCCACAGCACTCTCCTGAGTTGTGCCAGACACCTTCTAAACAGTCACTCAGCTGAAAAGTGACCAAAGCATGGGGTCAAGCTGTGAAAATGAGTTGGCCCTGGTTGTGGGAGGGAGCAGCCCTGGCCTGGGCTCTGGCAGCCCTGCTGAGTCCATCTCCCTGAGGGTGGGCCGGGCTGGGCTGGTGCTGGCACTCCATGATGTGGAGTGGGGCGTGTTGGGGGAGCCTTTGCTGGGAAGGACTCCTGCTGAGAGGAGCCGTGTGTCGTGGAGGCTGTGGTTCTGAATCTCTCAGCAGGTGTGATTCTCTGCTTATTCGAATTAACTAAACTATAAATCATGCCTGCCACATCCTGTTCCCATTGGCTTCTGTGGATTCACTGCTCATTGTTAGAAAGTGCTCTGGGCGTCAGGAGTAGCTCAATAAGCAAAATGAAGCAGATGCGGCAACTTCAGACAACCGAGTGTCCGCTGGGCTCTGCCTGCAGGTGTCTCCTTTTCACGAAACCAATTTGGCCCTGGTTGGCTCATTATGATAGGGAGGGTGGAGTTCGCTCCTGGGGATGGAGGGGCCGGCTCTGGCAGGATGAACCGAGGCACAAACAAGATGACATGGCTGTGGCAGGTGTTCCTGTCCAGGTCCCTCTGACATTGCAGGTACCACGCTCTGTGGTCCCGCTGCACCCACGTCCTCCTTCGTCCCATCTCAAGAGGCATCCCAGAGCACCCATCTCAAGGGAATTCCTTCCTAAGCCCATGTTCTCTCCCAGCATGCCCTTTAGTCCTCCTCCAATTTATAGCCTTGCTTTTTAATTCGTTTTAAATGGTGAGCTTTAAAAATAAATTTATTTTTACCCTGAATATGCTGTGATTATAAATGAAATGTCCTATTCCTCAACAATTACTACTTAGATAGGAATCTCCAAGTTCTGTGGGCAACCCTGTCTTTTAGGAACCTCCAGGGATATGTTAAACACATACAGAAACATGGAGATGTGTGTGTTTTCTAAGATAATATAGCACAGCATGGACTTATCTTCTTCAGAATTTTTTTCATTTTCCTTCCCCTACTGGTTTTTAGGATGGACATTCTGCATCTCTTGTTTCTTTATCTTTTGACAAGTGTGTTAAATTCATTACACTTTCATTAATAGCCATCTCTGCCTCCTTTCTGAACTATAATTATTAATATCAACAATTGCCCTCTGGCTGACAGCCTGTTAACATACAGTCTTCTAGCTGGGTTTGGTTTTATTTCCTCTGTCAATATTATTATTTAATAATTATTTAATATTGTACCAAATACATCATTTTCTTTTCTCACCATAACTTACTGTATTTCAAACTGCTTCTCAGTAAATTATCTTCTTTATGCATTTCCTTCAGGAATTCTAGTAGGGAGAGGGTCCCTGGAGTTAATCCCTCCTTTTTCTGTATCTTTGAAAACATTCTAGTCTCATCTACCCCTCATATTTTCTACTTTCCATCTGGCCCTGTTCAGAAATGTGTGGCTGCCTCCGGGATCCTGGTTGATGGTGTCCTCCTAAGAGGTTGACCTGGAGTCACTTTGTAGGGCCTGTTCCTCCCCAGGCGCCCCTCGGGGACATCTCAGCTCCTCTCTCGCCCCCACCTGTAAATAGCCCTCTGTGGGGGCTACAATAGATCCAGCTCGTGGCCCCAGGGCTTCACCCCTCCCTGCGGAGCCCCCACCCTCTGCCCTTGGCTTTGGGCTTGAGCCTGGGAATGGCTCTGGCCAGCAGAAAGGGATGGGGATGGTGCAGAATCCCTCAGGCTTCCCGTGTCCACGTCGCTGGCTCCTCACACACTGGAACAGGACTCCTGCCGGCAGTTGGGGAGACCGTTCTCTAGGGCGTCCTCTGAAGGCAGCAGGCTGCTTTTTAGACACTTACAAGATAATTCACAGCTCATCAGGAACACCACATCACTGCTTAGGGGTGTCTCACGACTGCAGTAGGGAAAATAGGTCTCTTATCGGAAGATTAAGGAAGAAAGATTCTCTCCCTACAGACTCCTCCTGAGCAGCCATGCACATGGCGTTTACTCCCAATGGGCGATGGGATTTTCATCAGCTTTTATGTTCAGAAGGCAGGGCACACCTGGAAGCCGTTGTCGGGGGATGGCCTGATTGAGCTGGTGAGGCCCTGGGAGTGCGGGTAGGGTCCGTTCCTGATCAGGAGCGTTCTCAGCGTCGTGAGCAGCACAGGACTCGGAGGCTCAGAGGCCCCCAGGAGGCAGGCCCTGCAGCGTGGGGCAAGGAATGGGCACAGATGCTGGGCGCGTGCTGTGGTTGCCCTGGGAGGCCTTGGCAGCGGCGGATCCAGTAGCACAGGCATCACCGGGTGTGCTCCCTGCTGGGGCCGTGGGGGTGGAGCCTTCCAGGTCCAGGCGAAGACACAGGCAAGTGTGTGGCTGTGAGTGCTGGGAGGGGTGGCCCATGGCCCTGGCAGCCCCAGGCCCACACCCTGCTGTGTTCTGGGGGAGATGAGATGATTTTCCTGAAATATTCTTTCTCTTTCTGGCCCCGTTCTCCAGGTGTGGAATATCCTGCTCCAGTCAAAGCCATGTCACCTGCTTTGTCCAGTGAAACGTCAGTGGACAGGCGCTGCCCGGGCTCCAGGGAGCTCCTCACTGAGGCTCACTCCCTGTGTCTCTGCCATCAGCACAGGAGGACCTGCCTGGCCGCCTGAGGGCCCTTGAGGACACGCGGTGCGGGAGCAGAGCCAGCCACACTGCAGCTGCTGCACTGTTCATCTGAGTGGCGCAAGGTCAGCTGACACCCGTTGGACCCTCAGACCCCCGAGCCAGCCCCACCGAGATCTGAGCCACTGCGGCCAAACTGCAGTCACCTGGGAAGGAAGCCCCTCGTTCCGCCCCTGAGATGTGCGGCACTTTGCTGTGCAGCAGGTGCGGATGCGTGCGCCTCCAGCCGCTCCCCTGCTCCCTGGTTTTGGAAGCTTTCCCTCTCCTGGGTCTCACGGTGCTGGGATCCACCAGGAGCCATCGCTTTGGTTGTTTCTCAAGTCCAGAGAAGAGAGTTTTGTGTGCAGTGAAAACCTTCCTTGTAACACTGAGCAGAGTCTCCGTGTGCATTTGGCCGCCAGCCATGGAGCAGGCTCTGAGCTTCTCCTGGGTGTGGTTCTCCATTTTCAGTGGATTCGGTGGGGGCTTTCCTGGGTGCGTTTGCCCCCTGAGTGGGTGCCGTGCAAATTAAATCAAAGGCATGAAAAACAATCTCGATCACAAGGCTGCTCAAACACACTCTGTCCTCTGGACTCTGGTGTCCAAGGGGTCTTTGTGTTCATCTCAGAAACAGGATCATAAATTGAAGCCCCTCTAAGACCCCTCTGTGTGGTCTAAGCAGGAGGATGAGTGGAGGTGTGGTGCCCACCTGACCTTTCCTCTGTCCACATACGTCCCGCCCCCCTGCTGATGGGCAGAGTCATGTGACTGGTCCCGGCCAATGGACTTAGGGCAGGAGGGACCTGGTGACAGCTGGCTGAGGTGGAGAAAAGCCCCCGGGGCCCCTCCAGCTGCACATTTCCTGCTGCCCTAAGAGGCCACATGCTCTCTCGAGTGTGGACCTGAGGGTACAGGTCATCAGGGCCCTGTGTGATTCTGTGCAACTGAGCCAAGCCCCAGCCCACTGTGCTCATGGAGTGTGAGTGAGAACTGAGGTTTTCCCACTGTGCTCATGGAGTGTAAGTGAGAAAGAACTGAGGTTTTGTGCTGCTGCTGGGATTTCAGGGCCATTTGTTACTGGAGAAGCTGTCATAGGGGTCCCAGACCTGGGCCTCCTCCTCGCTCGGTGCATCCTGGGAACTCCGAGTATTACCATCTTCATCTTAAAAGTGGGAAGCATCATCATCAAACCTCATTCGCTTATGGTGAAGAGTAAGTGAGTTAACATAGTAAAGCTTTAGAACACTGTGTAGCAAATGCAGTCACTGTTGGTGTTGACCATAATGAGGGGAGTCAAACTTTTGAAGGCCTTGATTGCTAGGCTCAGGAGTTTTGTCTTCATTTTAGAGGCCTGTCTCTTTCACAGTGTCTCCTGCACACACTAGTTCTATAGAATATGAAGACATTGCATGAAAACAGTATTTTGTGGTAATTTTTTTCATTTTTTACAAGCAGTGGATTAGCAAAGTGAATGCATTACTTTTTTTTACTGCAGAACTTGTCAGTGCCTTTAATATGAGGGATGAGTCTCCAGGGGAGTTTGTTGTCAGCATTTAACACTTATTCTTGGAAAAGCAATGATGTATGCTGGAAATGAACTGGGCAGACCATGCTCCCATCTCCATCTGCCCCAATCTCAGTGCCCTTCACTCCCCACCAGCAGCGCCTGTAACCAAGTCACTGCACAACATCCACAAATGGAGTTGTGAAGGAGCATCACTTTCCACCCCAGGATCATGACAAGGGCTCTGTAACTTTAACAAACATGCAGGAGATGCCTGGCCTCGAGCTTGTGCAGCAGCTCCGGAGCCTACCCTCCCTTGTCACCCATGGCACCATGACTTTGGAGGGTCTCAGCTCAGTCCTCCCTCCAGAGGGACTGTCAGTGCTGGGCAGAAAATCACCCTTCAACGACCAGGCCCAGCTGCGCTCTGTCAGAGAGCAGAGAAAGCAGACCTCCAGGAGATTCTCACTCCACCAAGAAGACGCCTCCACCCAGCGCTCATCCTGAGCAAGGGCACAGGGGGGAAGAAATGCAATTTAAAAAACTGTGCTGCAAATGATGACTTCTGCTGCTTCCGTCTCTGGAGAGCTCTGGGCACTTAACGTCCTTCCACCCACATGCCTGAGTCTGTGCAGAAACCTCACCCACGCGGAGGAGACTGCATTTCCCAATAGCAGATTCAAGTCCTGAACTTCCTGTACCACAAAGTGTTACCCACACTGGTGGGTGCCAGCCTGAGACTCAACTATCAGGAAAAACATGAAGAATTCAGTCCATGCCCTCAAATGCACCCATGCGGCTCCCAAACATCGAATCTCATCAATGAGATGCTCAGCTAGGAAAGTCCACACTGAACTCATGCAGAGGACAAAGTACACAGGCCTGGGGTTCTTGGCACCTGAGATCTCTGAGCAGTTTTCTGAATTTTCCAATTTCCTGTTGAAGACATAGGAACATGTGGCACACAGGCACAGGGACCTGGAAACCAATAGGTGGCCTCAGGGAGGTTTGTGAAGCACCCTGATGAGAAGACAGTTGGGCAGAGGTGGCTGGCTATTCCCCAAGTCCATTTTCCCTCCTGGGACCAGAGCTGACTCCATTTCTCAGTCTGCCTTGCAGTGAGCATAGTCAGGTAACCACCTTTATGCAGGGGAATGTGGGCAGAAGCGATGTGCATCACATCCAGGCCTGGGCCCTAAACTTCCCGTGGTCACCTGACGTGACCCCCTTCTTCCTGTTGACTGGGATGGTGACACCCAGATGACCCTGGAAACCACATGTTGATGGTAGCTGAGCAGCCACCAGCCTGGGTCCTTGAGTGATTGCATGGAGCAGAGTCTTCCTGTCAACTGCTATGACCACTCCACATTCCTGTGAGGAGAGAAATGAGTGTTTTCCTCATGAGGTCGCTGAGTTTTAGGTGTTTGTGTGCTGACACAGCTAAGCCTGGCCCAATACACAGGGTGAGGGCAGACTTTCCCCAAAGAAGAGAAAAATGGTGTTGGGAAGAGCAGAGGCAGGAGGGCAGGTGTGGGAGGGTGACTGTCTCTCCCTGGGGAGGGGTATGTGGGATGGGGCCATGGGCCTGTGAGCCCCTGGGTGGGGGAGCTGGCAGCTGCCTTCTCACTCCCTCTGGAAAGGCAGCCCCAGGGTTCTCCAAGCTGGAGACCCTTGGTCCAGCAGAAAAAGGCAGCCCAGTCCTCTTGCAGAGGAGAGAATACAGCCATGCCTGGGGGCTGCCTTTCTCCTCCAGGCTCGTGTGGCTGAACAGTGGCTGCAGCCCCTTCAGTCCTGTGTCCTCCCCTCTGCCAGCAAGCCCTGAGCTGCTGGGATGGCATGGGATGTGGGCCAGGAGCCCCAGTTCTCACCACTCGAGCCCATGGGCCAGAGCCGGCCTGGCTCTGTTCCTAGGTCTGCGGGAGAACTGGAGAGTATGGGAGGCTGAGTGGGGGAAGCTGTCCCCTAATCAATGGGCTGAGCAGTGGCAACGCTGTAGACATGGCACCGTGCTGACCTCTTTTTGCTTTGGGTTCCTGAACGGGGCCTTCTACCTGGACTCACACTCGGAGCAGGCTCTCCTTGGGCCCAGTGCCCTGCGTGTCCATTGGTTAGGGGATGTTGGGGTGGGTGAGGCCGGGCTGAATGAGGACAGATTGTGCCGTGACAGACATTCCAACAGCAGCCTCCTGTGTTGGCTGCAGAGGGATCGCATTTCAGAATTCATAAGCTCAGTCATGCCAAATGCAATTACTTTTATGTAACTGGAGTTATTCTCTCTTTTGCCCCAATATTCTGACTGATGCAGAAAACATAATTTAGTCAATTCTAGGAAAACTCACTCAAGTTCAAAGTAATGTGGTAGAAGGTGTGGGTGTGGGGGCTTTGCAGAAGCAAGACAGAATTAACCATAACTTTAAGAAAATACATTCATTCTGCTCTGCAGGGGGTGCAGAAAGGGGACTGGGGTACTTGGGCTGTGGGGATCACGTCAGCTTCTAGCCCTGCTCTAGGATGTGGAAGTCTCTGGAGAAGGGTGGGAAAATACCCCAGGTCCTCCCTGGCCCCATCGCCCACCAGGGCATCTCGCTGTCTCAACCCAGCCTGAGGCCAGCTGACCAGGGGTGTGGGAAGCCCAGTTCTATGGCTGTGCTCCTCCAGACCCCACAGATTCACAGCAGAGCAGGAAGGGCAGGGCATGGATGGGAGGGCATCAGGGCCACAGGCCCAGGACCGGCATGTGGGCTGCTCTTGGGGGCATTGGCAGGTACACTAAGAAGCTGCAAGAGGGACACACACACACACACATACACACACTCACACATAGTCACACACACACACACACACACACACCCCTGCCCTCCCATCTCCAGACCTTGTGGTCACGACAACCCTCCTCCTCAGCTTCCTGGCACTGCTGGACCTATCCTGAAGGCTCTTTTGGCTGGAAATGGATGGGCAGGGATCTGAGAGCACCTGCTATCGGGTGAGTCCTGCTTTACTCATGTCAGAGATTTAGACTAAAACAAACACAAAATGCAACAAAGACCTAAGTGTAAGAGCTAAAGACCTAAGTGTAAGAGCTAAAAGTATAAAACTCTTATAAAAAAACATAAGTGTAAATTTTCATGGTCTTGGATTAGGTAGCACTCTCTTAGATGTGCTATCAAAAGCACATACAACCACAGGAAAAAAATACATAAATTGAATTTCATCAAAATTTAAAACTTTTGTGCATTAAAGTTCACGATCAAGAAAGCGAGAAGAAAACCCAGAGAATGAGTGAAATATTTGCAAATCATACATCTGGGACAAGTATCCAGAATATATAAAAATTCTTAGAACTCAACAATATAAAGAAAAATAACCAAATTAAACAGTAGGCAAAGGATTCGAAGAGACCTTTGTCCAAAGAAGATACACAAATGACCAATGAGTATGTGAAAAGATACTCAGCAGCTACTCACTATGGAAATACCACTTTCCACTCATGCCAAGGGCTATAATAAAAAACAAAACAGAAATGACAAGTGCAGTGAAGATGTGGAGAAACTGGATTTCTCATAGATTGCTGGTGGGAAAGTAACATGGTGCAGCCAATGTAGAAACAGTTTGGCAGTTCCTTAAAAAATTAAACAGAGCTGACATCTGACCTGGCTATTCTGCTCCTAGGTATTTATACACAAGGGAATTGCAGACATAATGTTCACACCAACCCTAGTATGAGAATGTTCATAGCAGCATTATTCACAGTACCCAAAAAGTGGGAACAACCCCAATGCACATTGAAAGATGCATGAATAAACAAAGCATGGTGTGTTCACACCATGGAATGTGACTGTGTCCTCAGCCTGAAGGGAATGAAGCACTGACACAGGCCACCATGTGGCTGCACCTCAAAAACATAATGCCAAAAGAAAGAAGGCACACACCATGGCCATGTGTTTTATGATCCTATTCATAGAAAACGTCCAGAGCAGCCAGCGCTACAGAGACAGAAAGCAGATTCATGGTTGCCAGGAGCTGGAGGTGAGGGGTAGAGAATAGGGAGTGACCTGGAGTGTGTGTGTAATTTTGAGGGTGGGGTCAGGTACTTGTCTGTTCTCACATTACCATAAGGAAATCCCCGAGACCAGGTAATTTATAAAGGAAAGAGGTTTAATTGACTTAGTTCCACATTGCTGCGGAGGCCTCAGGAAGCTTACAATCATGGCGGAATGCACCTCTTCACAGGGCTGCAGGAGAGAGAATGAGCACCAGCAGGGGAAATGTGATGCTTATAAAACCATCAGAGACTCACTCATTATCACGAGAATGACATGGGGGAAACCACCCCCATGACTCAATCACCTCCCATTGGGTCCCTCCCATGACATGTGGGGATTATGGGGATGAGATTTGGGTGGGGACACAGCCAGATGAAGATGAGATTTGGGTGGGGACACAGCCAACCCATATCAGGTAGTGATGAAAATACTCTGGAATTAGATAGTGCTGACTATTGCATAAACTTACGAATATACTAGAAATACTAACTTGTGCAGTTTGAGATGGTGAATTCTATGGTATGTGAATGACATTTAAGTTTTTAAAGTGTAAAAAATAGAAGAATTGAGCGACTGGACACATTGGGGGTGCAGGCATGGGCAGGGCAGGCCCAGTGTTTGCACTCAGGGGGAGCAGGAAACAGCCCCCACCTCTGAGGTCCCTGCACCTGAGAGGCCCGAGTGAGGGTCTCATTTCTTCCTCATTTCTTCCTCGGACAGGGAGGCAAGGGCAGCGGTGGGTGGCCATAAATTTAGGAATATACTAAATTTATGCAGGGCGGTGCAGGCTCCTCTCCTGGGCTTGGCTGCCTCCTGCATAGCACCTGTCCCTCCCTGGCTGTCTTCTGGTGCCTAATTCCCTGGGTATTCCAGGTTCCTTCAGGAACCTGGGTCAGTCCTGTTCCTGTCCTGAGACGCCTCGCCTGGAGAGGCCTCCCCAGGCCCAGCCCCCTGGGTCAATGCCCCCAGCCCGACGCGGCCCATCTGACATCTCTGGAAAAAGCCCTGCTCCCACAGAGAGGGGCCGCCTGCCCTAAAATTTTTCCTTTTTAAATTAACTTTCCCGACATTTTCCTGTTCTAAGCACAACTCATCATTGGAGGAGATTTAGAGAATGTACACAAGGATTAAATAAAAAGAAAAATGTCCTCCTCTATGGCCAAATCTTTCCCAAGTTACACAAATACAGAAAAATGATAGGGTTTTCTTTGTTAACAAAAAATGTAACCACCACGTCCAGGTTATTCTTTTTTTTTTGAGATGGAGTCTCGCTCTGTTGCCCAGGCTGGAGTGCAGTGGTACAATCTCGGCTGACTGCAACCTCCACCTCCCAGGTTCACGCCATTCTCCTGCCTCAGCCTCCTGAGTAGCTGGGACTACAGGCGCCTGTGACCACACCCGGCTAATTTTTTATATTTTTAATAGAGACAGGGTTTTACGGTGTTAGCCAGGATCGTCTCAATCTCCTGACCTTGTGATCGGCCTGCCTCGGCCTCCCAAAGTGCTGGGATTACAGGCATGAGCCACTGTGCCCAGCCCCAGGTTATTCTTAACCCTGACTTTCTCATGGCATGGTGTTTTGTAAACGGTTCTTCATGACAATAAAATAACCCTCCCAGGCGTCTGTTTCAGCAGTTGCGTGGCATCCCCCCACGCCATCTCCATGGAGAACCTGACCCCTCATTCTTGAGGTGGAAACTCACCTGGGCTGAGCTCCAGGGCATCTCTGCAGGGAAGTGGGGTGGGTGGAGCAGCACCTGCCCTCCTCAGTGCCCCAGAGACAAACTGGCCCAGAACCCTCTTCCAGCAGAGGAGCCTCACGCCCCTGGGAATGGGGATCAGTGGGCCCTGGTGGGTGGGCTCCACTGCAGAGGGGGTGCTAAGGCCCAGGAGAGTCCCCACAGGCCAGGCAGACCAGACGGTGATCGCTTTAGTCTGGGCCACAGCAGCCTGTGCCCCTCAGTCTGCCTTTTGCTTCTCAGGAAATGCCCCACCCTCCTGTCCACCAGGGGCACTGATTTCTGCACCAGCTGCCTCCCCCTCTCCAGTAATGGCCTTTGCTTTGCCTTGGGAGGAGCCCACCACTGTTGGATGCAAATGAAGATGCCAAGGGGAGCCTGACCAACCATGGGACCATCATGGAGGGAGGCAGAGCTGAGGGCTGGGGGAGGTCCAGGCTGCATCACATGAGCCCCTGGATCCAGCCGCACCTGAAGGTAGCTACCCTTGCACCTCTGAGTTACATGAACCAATAAATCCCCTTTCTGTCACCAAGGCTGCAGTGCAGTGGCGTGATCTTGGCTCACTGCAACCTCTGCCTCCCAGGTTCAAGCGATTCTGCTGCCTCAGCCTCCTGAGTAGCTGGGATTACAGGCATGTGTCACCATGCCCAGCTAATTTTTTTAGTAGAAATGGGGTTTCATTATGTTGACCAGGCTGGTCTTGATCTCCTGACCTCATGATCTGCCCACCTCGGCCTCCCAAAGTGCTGGGATTACAGGTGTGTGGCACTGCGCCCAGCCCACTTTCATTTTCAAGCCAGTTTGAAGTGGGTTCTGTCCCTGACAAATGGAGTCCTAGTTGGTACCCTTCTCTGTCCCTGCCACCCCAACTTCAGTCTTCTCAGCCTGGGAAAATTCGGAGAGAAATGAGGGGGCCATGGAGAGCCAGGTTCTGAGGCTGTGCCCACTGCACCCCTCCCGCCACATAGGTGGGCCGATGTTTAGGAAACGCTGCTCCCATCAAAGCCTTTGGTAGTAACATCCTGGTGCCCGCGGCACCCACGACTGGAGACCGGTCCCCAGAGTTTCTGTCTGCTCTGATGAGCCCCCAGCTGCTCTCCCCCGACACCCCTGTGCTCAGCAAGACCCCAGCTCCTCTCTGATATTGGATCCCGTCCTGCCTCCCCAGCTGTGCTCACCCCTGAAGCAGGAGCTTCGGAATGTCCTGGGTTTCTTGGCTCCTGCAGAGCCCCAGGGTCCCTGATAAATGTCTGGCAATGGTGGTGCACCCGGTAACTGTTCACCCACTCCCATAAATACGCCGTTTACTGCTGAATTATAAAGGGTGTGGGAACAAGAGAGAGCTTTCAAATCACTTCTCATTCTTAGGGTTTGAATACATTACCACCATGATCTGATTAGGCTTGTATTTCATGCAGAGACCACACTTCAAAGTAAAATTAAAAAATAATTCTACTACGAGAGGAAATGAATATTTCTAATATAAAATTTCAACCGCTGCGCTTGGCAGGCAGGGAAGCTTGCGGAGCCTCCTTATCCTAATTGAGGAAGCCCCGGAAAGGAGAGCCATTAAGAGAAGTGACATTTTCCTGGACGTCTGTCCTGAGAGCTTTCCATCCCTCCCGGATGCTGTGGGTCTCTGAGCACCCCAGCCTGTGGGTTCTGACAGGAGGTGGGTGGGGACAGGATGGGGCCCCAGGCAGGTGCCCCTGCCCCGTGGCGGGGAGCAGAGGTGGGGCGGTGGGGACTTGCTCAGACCCTCCTCTTCCTACAGTCCCGGCGCCGCACGGTAGGATTCTGGGCAGGGTCCTCCCTCTCCATCTTCCCCTCGCTGGGACCCAGCATGGCACAGGAGGGGTGGCCAACACCATTTAGACACCAGAACTGTCCAGAGTGTTCTGCCTTCTGTCTTAAGTCACGACCCCGGATTCCCCAGGCAGCCACACACAGCGGTCTACACCGGGAGAAAGTTGCCGTGAGAACTGCGGCGCAGGAGGCTGTGCGTGTTTGCTTTTGTTGATCTGTTTAACTGCAGCCCGGTTTATGTTTCTGGATCCTGGAATTGAGGTGACACTATCGGTAGTATGAAAGTGACAGACACCAGGATGAAGTCACTCTTGTCAGACCCAGAGGAAACGGGGTCAGGAGGCCTGGGGGAGGGGAGGACGCTGCTGCGTGTCTGAGACCAGAGCTGTTTCCCAGGACTTTCTGAAGCCCCACAAGAAGGCCCTCTGCGGCCATCGCGCATCTCCGGCCTGGCAGGGCTTGCGTGGCTCACACGTACACACATTTCTACGGCCAGGGTTATCTATCACCAGACATTCTTGAGGACTGCAGTGATTCTGACCAGATGCTCTCAAAAGACCACTTACCAGTGACAACACCTCCTTCAAGAAACTGACAGCAGTTCTGGCTGTGGGTCCCTGGAACCAATGAACTGTGTCCGAGCAGCTCAGGTGAACTTCTCCCCTGTGCCAATGAAAGCTTTTTCTTACCCTCCCTCACTGGAGGCACCTGTTACTTGCCACAGTGCATTTGGTATTCTCATCCTCTTTTTCTATCCCCAAATAAATTCAACGTATGTGGGGATATTTCTCTCCGATGTCTTTTCTGAGGTTGACAATAGTTTATTCATACATAACCATGAGCAGCCAATCATCAATCCTGCTGGGCTGTGCTAACTGGATTTATTTTTACAACTGCTGTAAGAAAACATTTATTTCCCTAACAGACTCTGAAACTTTAGTTAATGGATTACTACAATTACACTCCCCGGCTTCCAGGTTTGTTTAAAAATGATCTAACTCAGGACACAAAACCCAGCATTTCTTTACTCTGACACTGATTTGTCTTTTTTTTGAACGGTAAGGACGAGTTTTAATTGGCTTCTGACCTAAAATATCCAGTTTTCACGACAAGTTATCTGAGAACATAATAGCTGAGGTTGAAATTTTAGCAAGAAGAAAGCCGAGGTTCACTTTTTCCTTGGGTCCTGAGACTTCCTAGTGCGTTAATCTGATTTTTGTTAAATGAATCACGTGGCTTTTTTCCCCCTGGTTCTGAGCTCTCACATCATAATAGGACCAGGCCCCTGAGAGGCACTGAAGTCCTCCATGAGCGCTTCTGGCCCCTGGACCTCGGATGGAGGGACAGTTCCCTCTTTCACTCCCACGGGGGCCTGGGGGAAGTTCACCTCCCTGCTAACTTACCTTTGCAGGCAAAGCTCCTATCCTGGCCAGCAGGAGCCCCACCTACGGCCAACTGCCCTGGGTCCCGGTGCGGGACAGTTCTGTGGGTGGCCTGGACTGACTTGGTTCTCTCCCCTGTCTCACTCGTAGTTCTCAAGAGTAGTTGTAGAATGTGCAGGAGCCCAGCACCCTCAGCTAGAGAGGAACTGCCTGAAACCACCCCCAGGACTTGCCCCTGTCCCTCTGGGGAATGCAGCACCTTGAGTTGGGAAGAGCTTCCTGGGACAGTGAGGGCTTTGTTCCTCTCTCTGCTGCACGCAGGATGCCCTTCAAAGCTTCACCCTCTGGTCACGTGTCCCCCGAGGCATGTAGCCCAGGGTGGGCCGCCTTGCAGGGCCCCTCAGCTGTGCTGAAGCAGGGCACAGTCCAGCCTCCATCCACCCTGGCAGCTTGGCTGAGCCTGGGGGACGGGCTCACTCTGGACCCAGCCTTCTGTTGTTTCTTGCTGCCTGTGAGTAATAAACTTGCAGACAAATAGGTGACCGGGGCATGGTGGCCCTAAACAGCAGCCCAGGATGCGGGGGTAGCAGGTGGACTCTGGCTTCCGGGCTTTGGCACAGCGATGACCCGCGGGCAGCGGGGGGGCTCTCTGGAATTGGTAATTAGTGAACCTGCTTCTCCACCGGGAGGAGCGGCTGCCCCGAGGCGGGGACTGATTTGTGCTGAAAACTGGAATTCCGAAATGACAATTAAATCTGAAAGCGAGACCAGGGGATTCCCAGACCTGGGCGGAAACTGCGTTTCACCCGGTCAGGCCCTGTCCTTGGCCTCTGCAGCCCAGGACAAATACTTCAGGGCAGCTTAACAGCATGAAAGCCCCCAGGCCCCACACGGGGAGAAGGAAGAAGACCACAGGCTGCCCCCGGAGCTTGTGTCCTGTGGGGCCCACGTGGGAGCAGGAAGAAAGCTGCACCCCTCCCAGGTGGAAGAACCAGGTGAAACCAAGGGGAGAGGCCTCTCGCCTCACGGGCCCCAGACCATGTGGCCTCAGACACGTCCTGCCCTCTGTCCCCACATCCTCCTCTGTCTTGCGAGTCTGCCCCAGGGCCGTGGTTTAGAACAGCCGGTGACCATGGGGACCCCCACCCCAGCCAGCCCCCTTGGCCCCACTGGGCTCTGACTTCCTTGGGAGGCTGAGGGTGACTCGGTGGGAGGCAGGAGAGCGCAGGGGGAATTCTCCGCAGGTTTAGGTGCAGGGCCTGGGGCCACCCAGAGAGTGACCACAGCCACAGCCTTGGGGCTGGGGGGCAAGGAGGGGGCATGCAGGGCCCTGCCCAGGTCCGCGGGAGGTGGGGGCACAGGGAGGGGGTGTGCAGGGCCTTCCCCAGGTCAGTGGGGGGCAGGGATGCAGAGGGCTGTCCTGGGGATGCTGGGCCATGGAGGACACAGTGGGAAACCCCAGGGCATGGGGCCCACCCTGTACCCCCTCCTTCTTTCCTCCTGCTCCTGCCTGTGCCCTTCGTTGGCCAAATCCAGGCAGGAGCTAGTGGACTCGGAACCCGGACCCCGAGGGTCAGCCTGCTGGACACAGCGAGGGAGGCTGAGGGGCCTCCAAGCAGAGCCTGGGGCGGTGGCCTCTCCACCCACCAAGGCCTGGCTTCCCGGGCTATCCCAGTGCCCTCAGGTCCTGGTCCCACCAGCCTCGGTCCCACCATGGACCAAGATGGGCCCAGTGCCGCCTGGGAGTCAGTGACCTGGGGAAACTCAGCCACTGTGAACCTTAAGAGGGGCTCCTGGGCGTGGCTTCTGGAGGCACAGGGGGTGTTTGGCAGAGTGGAGGGGATTCTTTGAGCAGTGAACGTTCCGCTGACCACCCGGGCTGAGTAGGTTGAGCTTGGCTCAAAGAGCGTCACTTGGGAACAGTGACCCACACCTGTTGGTTTGTTCTTTCATTTATTCATTCATTCCCTCACGAATTGTGTGTTACTGAGGCTACCAAGAGGAATCATGCACAGGTGACCTCATGGGGGACTGAACGCAAGTGTGGCCAGTTCAGAGCAGGAATCGAAACCACACAGGCCCCACACCACTCCCCTCTCACTCCTGTGCTCCCTGCGACAGGTTCCTTAATGTCTCTGTTTCTTCCTCCATAAAATGAGGGCAGCAGCCAGCTCACCTCGTGGGGTGCTGGGCTGACTGAGTCCTGCGTGGAAGGTGCTCAGAGCAGGGCCTGGCCCAGGAGTCCCCTCAGCTCGCAGCTGCCCTCACTGTGGAGCTGTGGGGTGGGTGAGTAATTGATTTTCTGGTTCTGCTGACGTGAGACTCTGCACCTGCGAGGCGGAGGCTGCACAGTGCTGTTCAGGGAGCCTGGGCTCTGACTGGCCATTCCATGATTCAGCAACTTTGGATTCTCACCATATCCACATGTGAGTTATAGGAATTCCAACATATGCATTTTGCAAGACAAAATGAGATAAATAATTCAAATCGAATGCCAAATTAAATTGAACACATACAGTATTTATTATCCGCTGTTCATTTCAGTCTGTATTCTGCATCCTGAATATGTTTGTGTCTGTTCTGTATATATTTTGCAGAACCATTGGGCACTGTGTTTTGGAGTGATTTGTAAGGGCAATTTTGACCAAGCAGTTTGCCCTCTGTGCCGGCGTTAGGACAGAGTCCACATATGGTGTGTGGGTCTGCCTCATAAACAAGGGATCCGTTCCTATCTCAGGATGAACATAAAGGTGTGAAATGAGAATTCTGGCAGGCCCCTCCTTCCCTCCCTCCAGGGTGGCAGGATCGCCGCCGCATCTCAGTCCCCCTGAGTTCTGTGCAGGCCTCTCTGTTCCTTTCCAAGAGCCATGGTTGAATTCAGCCCTGCCATGCGATGGGATCACATCTGGCACCTGCAGAGGCAGGGCCCTTGCTGTTGGTCCAGTGATCAGGGATGGTGGCCTGGCCCAGGGCAGGGGTCGGGACCTGGGAGAATGGCCCAGGGCAGCGTGGGTCTGGAGAAGAGCTAGGGGCCTGGTGGACAGTCAGGTGGGGCCGGGTGGGGTGGGCGGTGACTCCTGGGCCATGGTTTTCCCTCTTAGTACCCTAGGGACACCCCCGCCTCCCCACTGTGTGCTCAGTGTCACAGAGGCTTTCGGCCTGCAGCCCCCTTTTTCCTATGGCCTCAGCTTTTCCAGAGAGAAGTGCTGGCTTCCTTGGCTCAACACAGGGTCCCCTGCACGGCTGGCACAGAGCTGTGCCATCTCCAGTGTGAACAGTCCTGCAGGTGGCCCCAGCTCAGGCTCCTAAGTGTTTTCTGGAGCCCGGAAGCAGAGCCCTCCTTCTATTATTTTCTTAGGTCAGGCGCTCCCTGTGGGGCCACTGCACCCTCCTACAGGTAACCCTCCAGGGTAGGATGGAGATGCTGAGACCCTCTGGCCACACCCAGACTCCTCTCCAGGCCACTACCCCTCTACAGTCAATTAATGAGCGCCTACTGTGTGCGAGGCAGGGCTGGGCAGTCTGAGCACAGCGTCCTGTGTCAGGGACAGAGTTGAACTGGACACCAACCAGTCCTGCAGTGCTGAGTGGGTGGAGGAGGGGCCAAGGCCTGGGGGATGTGGGTGGGGACACACCCCCTGGGGAGGGGCTGGGCAGAGAGGGGCAGGGTGAGCAGGACCAGCCAGGACATAGAGGGAGCCTAGCTGGCAGAGGGCAGAGGAGTCAGGGCCCGTGGGGAGGCTGTGGTGTCCTGGGATTAATGAGGTTCAGCAGGGCTGGGGGAAGGTGGAGGGAGATGGATCCCAGGCTCAAGGGTCAGTCCCCTGAGGACTGAACTCTGACCTTTTCATCTCTTGCCCAAATTCCTTTCGAAGAGTCCTGGGGAGTCACACCCTAAAAACCATAAAATCTCATGAAATGGGTTTTTCTATTAACCTGGTATAATGGGGCTCACCTTCCAGCCTGACTGTGGTACAGCTCACATGACAGACAGCAGACCCCTTCTCTTAACGCCAGCACCCCTTCCCCTGACTCCAAGACTTTATACAAAGCTTGGCTCTCTCAGCCACCTGTGAGCTAAACAATCCCGGAAACCCACCGGTGACTGGTAAGCCCCAGCCTCCTGTGGTCCCATCTTTGCGGGCTGAGCCAACGCATCCCTTCCCTGCATGGATTCGTGATTGTACCTGCAGGCCCTGTCTCTCTGCAATGCATGAAACCAGCTGTAACCAGCCCCTGGGGCACTCTCAGGAACTGCGGAGGCTGTGTTCCCTGGGCTGCAGGCACGCATACTGGCTCGGAATAACCTCTTTCAACATCTTGGTAGAATTTGGTTTTTCTTTTTTTTTTTTTTTTTTTTCTGGTTCTACTGGTGCTATCTTTTTTTTTTCTTTTCTTTTTATAATAATAATAATAATAATTATTATTATTATTATTATTATTATACTTTAGGCTCTATGGTACATGTGTGCAACGTGCAGGTAAGTTACATATGTATACATGTGCCATGCTGGTGCGCTGCACCCACCAACTCGTCATCTAGCATTAGGTATATCTCCCAATGCTATCCCTCCCCCCTCCCCCCACCCCACAACAGTCCCCGAAGTGTGATGTTCCCCTTTCTGTGTCCATGTGTTCTCATTGTTCAATTCCCACCTATGAGTGAGAATATGCGGTGTTTGGTTTTTTGTTCTTGCGATAGTTTACTGAGAATGATGATTTCCAATTTCACCCATGTCCCTACAAAGGACGTGAACTCATCATTTTTTATGGCTGCATAGTATTCCAGGGTGTATATGTGCCACATTTTCTTAATCCAGTCTATCATTGTTGGACATTTGGGTTGGTTCCAAGTCAAGATATTTATGCAGCCAAAAAACACATGAAAAAATGCTCACCATCACTGGCCATCAGAGAAATGCAAATCAAAACCACAATGAGATACCATCTCACACCAGTTAGAATGGCAATCATCAAAAAGTCAGGAAACAAGAGGTGCTGGAGAGGATGTGGAGAAATAGGAACACTTTTACACTGTTGGTGGGACTGTAGACTAGTTCAACCCTTGTGGAAGTCAGTGTGGCGATTCCTCAGGAATCTAGAACTAGAAATTCCATTTGACCCAGCCATCCCATTACTGAGTATATACCCAAAGGACTATAAATCATGCTGCTATAAAGACACATGCACACGTATGTTTATTGCGGCATTATTCACAATAGCAAAGAATTTGGTTTTTCTATTGTCAGCCTGCCAAGCCCTGTCTGCCTCAGTGCTGAATGTGAGTGTGTGAGTGCCTGTAAGTATATAAATGGGTGTGTGAGTGTGCGTGTGTGTGTGCGTTCTGTAAGGTGTGAGTGTGTGTGCATGTGTGTGTGCATGTGCATGAGCATGTATGTGTGTTTTAGTATGTGAGTGTGTGTGTGTGTATCCTGCCGACTCAGCCACACCACCCCTGCTCTGCCCTATAAAGATAGCCTGAGGCTCCTGGGCAGAAGATGGCCAGATTCTGACAACAGGAGTGGGTAGGAACCCGAGGTGGGAGGAGCCTGAGAGGAGGGCACTCCCCAACCCCCAGCTCCCACTTCAGTGCTTCCATGTGGTCCCAACACTGGTGGTGCCCCTGCCCTACTGTCTGTCCCTAGCCAAGGTGGACCTCGCTGGGTGGGAGGTGGGTCCCTCCCTGGTCCAGCAGTTGAGGGGACTCCTGAGCCCTGCCCACTTTCCCTCCCCTTACCCCAGCCTGGGGGAGGTTACAGTGCTTCCCTGAGCCCACTGCTCATGAGGCCTCTCCTCCCTGCTCCTCCTCCCTGCGCCCTTCAGCCTGCATCCTCCTCCCTGCCTGTCTTCCCTGATCCCTCCTCCCTGCACCCTCCAACCTTTGCCCTCTTCCTTGTCCCCTCTTTCCAGGCCCCCTACCAGTCCTCGCCCCCGCTCTGTGTTTCCCGCTCTCCTGTGGGGTGGGGGGGAGGGGGGGGCGGGCCTCCCTTCTGGCCGCATCCTGTATTTCCGGCTGGGGCTAACGCACAGCCACAGAGGGGATTTTCGGGGAGCAAGTGAGCATTCAGTGAACGTAGCAAAAGGTGACTCTGGCCCCCTGCAGAGAACGGCCCGGTGGGTGAGAGGCAGCAGGGCTGGGGGACTTCGGTTCTCCTGGGAAGAGGTGGCGGTGGTGGTGGTGGTGGTGGCGGTGGCAGTGGGGACGGATAAACGAGGATGCAGCCATGAACGGTAGAAAATAAACCCAGAGCCCTGGGAGGGGCGCTCCACGAGGCCCGTTGTACAGAAGGAGAAACCGAGGCCAGAAAGGCACGTGGCTCCCTCGGCCACCGCCAGCCCTGGTGCCTGGAGAAGGGAAGTGGCCTCCGGTCCAGGGACCTCAAATACGCGGACCAGAAGTCTCCTCTCAAGGCTGCGTCTACCGACGGCCTCCCGGTTATCCTTGCTCTAGAAAATCTTCCTGTCTGAGGCAACATTGAAATAACATGAGAAATGCGGAACAAAGTTGCTGGCACCGCTGGCCTGGCTTCAATGCCTTCATTATTCTCAGTTTGCACAGCGGGGTCCTCGTGCACAGAGTGTCACTGTCTTGGTACTCAGGGGAGCTCCCGGTGGGGAGACTGGGCAGGCTGGATGTGGGCGGCAGGAGAGCTGTGGGGGACCCCATCCCTGCAGGCTCCTCCCCACAGACCAAGTGCGCTGCCTTCCTCAGGTGCTGACACAGGTGCAGAGACGCAGGACAGCTGGAGAAGGTGGGATAGACAGAGCACAGCTGTCCTAGGCCCAGAGCCAGTGCAGGCCGCCCACCACCCGAGGGAGTCAGGGTTTGGATTAGAGACGGGGCCTTGCTCAGGTTCAGGCCCGAGCAGACCCAGAGGCTTCCAAAGCGCTGGGCTTGACTCCAACAGATTAAAGCTCATTACACCCACCTTGCGATCATTCCTGCCCTCTGCAGGTGTGCTGTACTGCAGCAGTGGGGCCAGGTGCGAACCAGGAGGCAGGGCCAGTTGGAGGGGCGGGGTCAAACCACAGGGGCGGGGCCCCGGTGGGGTTGTGGTCAGGGTGTGGTCAAGCTGTAGGGGAGGGGTCAGGGTGGAGGGGCGAGGTCGATCTGCGGGAACTAGAGGCGTGGTCAAGGTGTGGTCAAGTCATGGGGGGGTGGGGCCAGGAAGGAGGGGCGGGGTCAAGCCACAGGGGCTGGTCAGAGTGGAGAGGTGCGGTTAACCATAAGGGCAGGGCCGAGGTAGAGGTGAGGGGTCAGAGAAGGAAATGGCTAGAAAGAGGGGGTGGGGACAGGATGGACAGGAGTGGCGAAGCCGTGGGAGTGGAGATAGGGGTGGGGCCAGGATGAGGGGAGGAGCCAGACAGAAGGGTGGGGCCAGGGTGAAGGGCATAGTCTACCCATGGAGTGCTGTCAAGCACTGGGGGAAGCCAGGATGGAGGGGCGGGGTCAAACCACAGGGGCGGGGCCAAGGTGGAGACGTGTGGTCAGGGTGTGGTCAGGCCGTAGGGGCAGGGCCACATTGGAGGGGGCTGGGTCAGGCATGGGCGGGGCCAGGCTGGAGGGGCGGGGCCAGGCTGGAGGGGCGGAGCCAGGCAGGAGGTGGGGTCACACTGTCCTGTAACAGGGGAGGGAGGACACACACATCCTGACACCCAGCCTTGGAGGTCTCCACGGGTCTCACAGCCCGTACCTCACTGCGTCCATCTCTTCCCCCACTTCATGACTGGCCCTCAAGAGTCAGGACTGAATGAACCCCACTGCACAGTGTGTGACACATCACATCTCATCTGTCTGCGCGTGGATTCCCTTAGGCTTCAGGCTTTATGATGTATTTTCGTTCCTTCCCATTCCTCCTCCCATTCCCCTCCCTGCTGTTAGGAAATCACTGAGCCGTGTGTAATGACGATCTTTTCATTGGGACGTGTTCTTGGAGAGTGCCCATTGCTGTTTCTGGGCATGAACATTAATGGTCTCATGTGATTCATTTCATTCTGTGTATTTTTAAACTTTTACAAATAATCATGTTTTAAAGATGCTCTTATGTCGCTCCGTGTGCCCCAGCTCATGATGTCTCATTGCTGCATGGTTCTCCGTGTGCGCCCACCCAGTTTTCCTCTCTGTTCTCCCAGGGACACCCACCCAGGTCCTGTGTCCCTCCCGGCCCCCACAGACAGGCTCAGAGGTCATCTGGGGCCTCAGAGGTCATCTGGGGCCTGGGTCAGCACCTCCCTGGGTGTCTACTTGAGGTGGGACCGCTGGGTCCAGGGCCCTCCGTCCACCCCCACCTGAAGGACGTCCCTGCGTCGCTGCCTCCCTGCCCAGGCTGGGAGCCGCCAGCTTCCTAATCACCGCCAGGAGTGAAAGGAGACAGCCTGGGTGTAGCATCTTGGCCTGTTGGGATTTCCTCTCCTGGGTGTTACCTGCTCACATCGGTCTGTTCATTCTTCGGGATTTCTCCTTGTTTCCTTGTTGATTTACAAAGTTACATTGTATATTTGACACATTGATCACTTTCCAGTTTTAAACTTTGCAAATCTCTTTTCCCATTTTGCCAGTTGTCTAATGATTTTGTTCATGGTCTTCTTCATTAAGCAGGCATCCTTTGTTTTGATGTGACAAAACTAATCATTTTTCTATGGTTTATGCTTTCCAAATGTGTTTAAAAAATTGTTCCCAGGCACAAGTTCCCAAAGACTCTATATGTTTTCCTATTTTCTGTCTTTTCATACTCAGGCTTTTAATCCATCTGGACTCCATCTTTGTTTGCAGTATTGGTTAGCGATTCAGTCTTACTTTCCTCCACACAGACAACCCGTTTTCCCAGTACCGGTTTTACACAGCCCGTCTTCTATCAACTGTTTGTGGAGCCAGTTTCATCACAGTTTTAATAAATATCATGTGAACATGTTACTTAGCTTGGTTGGTATTCCTGAAATGTTCTATTTTCTGTGGACTGTGCTCCTTGGGGAAACTACACCCAACCCACACAGAATAATGAAAATGGCATCATCATCAACAGCCAAATGCCTCCTGCTTTTCCTCCAGCTGCAGTGCTGGTTAAGAGCAGAGCTTTGGAGCCTATCAAGCCTGGTCCCCGGAAGCAGATCCTGGGATGAGGACTTGGGAACAGGTGACGCGTGAAGGGAGGGCCTGGGAGCCGGGACAGGGACAGGGTCAGGACAAGCGAAGCTGCGAGCGCCAGGTCTCCTGACTGCAATGGCTTCCTTGTGGTCCTGCAGGGGCACCCTGGAGCGTGAACCCAGCCTCAGCTGCCCTGTTGGAGGCTCCCACACCCCCATCACTGGTCAAGGCCTCCCTAGGTGGGGAGGATGAGACAGGGCGAGCTGCTGAGTGTGGAACAACTCGCTCCCAGGGGCAGCAGCAGCACAGCCCCTGTCAGGTTCCTGGGGTGTGAATAATTTCACTATGACTGATGTTCAGCCCGTGTCATACCTGGTTTATATAATTCCTGAAAACTGTAAACACCACAAGCTGGGAGGAGGCGGCTCCAGCACGGCTGGCCCCCAGACCACTTCAGCTCACTGCAGTGGGGCTGGTCGGGCTCCGTGGCCTAAGGACGGTTGTCTAAAGAGGAGTGTCAGGAGCCAGCCCTGGAGAGAGAAGAACACAGAAGCCCAACAGGGGGTCCTGGGAATGCTCAGGGCCAGAGGATCTGAGTGGAGCCCCCCTGATGTCCAGGCCCCTGGGGTCGGGATTCCTCTCCTCCCTCCAGCTCAGGCAGGTCCTAGAAGGTTATCAGGGGGCTGTATCTGTCCCACAGCAGCCTGTGAGAGCCGACTCTCACATTTTAGGGGTTTTATGAGCCAGTTGTTAAATTGGTTCCATCAGCCTGCCATGGCCGTAAAATGCACCAGCCATGCCCATCCCCTGCTGGGGACAGGAGTTCAAGCTCACAGAGACCCTCAGTGCCAAGATCAAACCCAGGTGATATGGTTTGTCTGTGTCCCCACCCAAATCTCAACTTAAACCGTATCTCGCAGAATTCCCACATGTTGTGGGAGGGACTCGGTGGAGGTACTTGAATCATGGGGGCGGGTCTTTCCTGTGCTATTCTCATGATAGTGGATAAGTCTCACGAGATCTGATGGGTTTATCAGGGGTTTCTGCTTTCGTTTCTTCCTCACTCTCGCTTGCCGCCACTGCAGAAGAAGTGGCTTTCGCCCTCCGCCGTGGTTGTGAGGCCTCCCCAGTCATGTGGACTGAAAGTCAAATTAAACCTCCTTTTCTTCCCAGCCTCAGGTATGACTTTATTAGCAGTATGAAAACAGACTAAGACACCAGGCCATTCTGCACTTTCAGCCAACAAGGCAAATCAACATTCTCAGGGCCAGGCTGTGAGGCCAGCCTGTGAGGGAAGCAGGTGTCCCCGCAGCTCTGGCCCCCACTGCTGGGGTGGGGTGGGGAGGGAGGCCTGTGCCCCAAGGAGAGGCCAAGGCAAAGGGGCCCCTCTTTCCCGAGCTGACATCAGGGTGTCAGGACAAGAGCAGAGAGAACTGAGCGACCCAGCTCTGGCCTCCACCTGGTAGGACCCGGCCTCCCTGCAGCCCCACCTGCAGCCACTGTCCCTGCTGGAGGGACAGAGAACAGCCCGCCCGGCAGGCCACAGGGACCACCCAGACCCTGAGCTGTGAGGAGACCCTGGAAAGTGGGAGCGCTGGTTACAGAGACTTCTTCTGGAAGGAGAAACCCCCTCACAGGCACCAAGGGTGCAAAGTGCCCCTGGAAACACAGCTGATCCCTCCGGCAAATAAATTTCCAGGGTGCCAGGCAGATTTGAATTTCAGACAAACAGGAATGATTGTTACTCTAAGTGTGCCCCCCGTGGGTACTGCTCCCAGCAGATGGGCCTGCTCCATCAGGAGGAGGGGGGCACTGTGGGCAGGGAGGACCCCTCTGTGTCTGCCCTGAGCCCCAGGACACGGATCACTCTGGATGGACGGGCCACACGGTCACAGGGAACACTGGGATGAAAACACTTCAGATAATCTGTTAAAAGCTTATCCTGTGCACTAATTTCCCTAGAAGATTCTCTGTGGGTGGTAAACAAGGTGTATCCTGTAGCTCAGGGATGAGGACAGCAGAGAAATGGCCCTTTTCAACATTGATGTGCCCCGGGCATGTTTATGGGCTGGGAAGAGGCAGCCAGAGGACAGGAAACAGTTGGAGGAGGAGAAAGCCTGGGGCCTCTTATCACTGAGGGGCAGGTGAGGGCGGGGGGCCAGGCTGGCTGCAGCTGTGAACAGCTCTCCTGAGCTGGGAGGGGAGAGGTGGCAGGAGGTGCTCACACCTGTCCTGCCTTCCTATCTGTACACAGATGTCTTATGTATAATATGTAAGGACATTGAACACATTGATGTGTCACATATTTAGCTCTTGGATAGATAACTTTTTTCTAAAACCTGTTATTTTGCTTTTCAGTATCCATTTCCCATCCTGTTGCTAAATGAACCCCAGTGTTCTTTTGGGTAATCAGTCAGACCCCCTGACACCGCAGTTCCCGTGGTTTAGGAGGAACTAACCCTGCCCCTCCATTCCTGGAGTCCATGTCTGACCCATCAGAACCAGTAAGAGGACAGGGAGCTTTCTCTTATCACTAGTATCCTGTTGTAAAAAGTCAGAATCGGTGCATGAAACCACCAACCAAGGACACATTTTTCATTATTTCAAATGGAAAAAATTACAACGCTTCGTCCTAAAATTTCTGCTCAATCCCCTAAAACAGTTAAAGCACAGGAAAATGCTTACATATGAAGATCCGACTATCATGTCAGGGTGCACAATACTGACAGGGTCCCTTCTTGATCGGCAAATAAATGATCAACAGGGTTGTCAGCTGACCGCCACCTGTGTGCGGATGGAGCCCCCTGCCCAGCAGTTCGTATCAGTGCGAGTGAGCGACCCTCGGCCCCTGCTGGCATCTGGTGCACTTTTCAACACAGGTCTACGTGATCACCATAGGCGTATTCGGAAGTCATTTGATTTGTTCCTGGATATTGTTTTTTTACATGTATATTAAGATTTGTTAATGGGAGTTGGATTCATTCTTATGTAATCAGCCACTTTTTCAAGGAGACATCTGCACATTCTATGAATTTTGGATATTAAAACCAAGAGGTGATTCACTGCAATCCCAGCCAAGCCCAGGAAGGCATTCTGCAGATTATGTCAACTGAGTCTGACATTATATGGAAAGGCAAAAGTCCTGAAACAGCCAACACCGTGAGGAAGAACAGAGTTGGAGAACCCACATACCTGACTTCAAGCCTTACCTTAAAACGACAGTAATCACGACAGAGTGGTATCAGTGCAAGAATAGACAGACCACTGGGATGAAACAGGGCGCCAGGAGTAGGCCCACAGAAGCCCTGTCAGCTGATCTGTGATGGGGAAAAGCCGGCTCTGGTGTGGCCTTTGCCCAGCGGCCACGGTTCAGGATGGGGGAGCAAGGACACAGGTGACGCCAGGGCCCCACAGGGAAGAGCTGGGCCAGCAAACATCTTCCGTCAAGACCCAGAGCCCGTGAGGCCTGCAAATGTCTTTTCAGGGCACACAGACTCTGATGCAGCTACTGAAACCTGCCATTGTTGTGTGACAGCCACTCGGGAAACAAAGACCCAGCCCACGTGCACACCCCTCTTCATGGGCCCAGCAGAGGTGAATGGGCCCCGAGAGGATCCCATGGGCCTTCCCCAGAGGACGAGGCCATGCCGGGGCCTCATTACCCACAGATGTCACACGGCTCCTCCTCCTCCCCTCCTCCTCCTCCCCTCCTTCTCCTTCTCCTCCTCTTCCTGTTGCTCTTCTTCCTCCTCTTCCTCTTCCTCCTTCTCCTCCTCCTCTTCCTCCTCTTCCTCCTCATCCTCCCCTCTTCCTCCCCTCCTCCTCTTCCTCTTGCTCTTCCTCCTCCTCCTCCCCTCCTCCCCGACTCCTCCTCCTTACCTCCTCCTCCTCCTGTCCCTGGTGGGTGAGCCATCAGCAGTGACCAGCCACACACTTTGAGTCTGGGGACAGCAACCTGGATTCCGGTCTTGCCTCTGTCTTAGCCTCACTCTGTGGCCCTGGGTGAGTCCTGTCCCTTCTCCAGGCCTCAGTTTCCTCACTCATAAAATGAGGAAATTGGACTTGTTCTTGGCTTCCCAAACTCCAGTCTTCACTTCCAACCTTCCATGTTCCATACACATTACTTATTCCACGTTTTTCTTTAAATCATCTCACTTTCAACTCCACTAAATTCCTCTAAAGATGAAACATCATTTCACTACCATAAGCAGAAAATCGTTCTCCCTTACCATAAACAGAAGGTGGCTTGAACGTGAAATGAAGACAAAATGATGTTATTCACAACTAGCTAAGGCCTCGTCTGCCCAAAGTTCTGAGTCCGATGCCCACTCACAGGGGTTGAAAAATCAAATACCGCCAGGGGCCAGGATGGGATTTTATTTGCATGTTAAAGTGATAATGATGAGGAGGAAACTTAACAATCTATGTTCTTCAGGTGTACAGGCTCACTCAACCCTCGTAAGAGCCAGAAAAGGGGCCGGATGAGGTGGCTCACCCCTGTAATCCCAGCGCTTTGGGAGGCCGAGGTGGGTGGATTGCTTGAGCCCAGGAGTTTGAGACCAGCCTGGGCAACATAGTGAGGCCCCATCTCTATTAAAAATTGTTTTTAAAAAAGAGCCAGAAGTGGCAGGTGCTGTTCTCATCCCCACTTCACAGACGAGGAACCTGAGGGTCCGAGACACAGGAAGCTGCTCAATCCTCCAGCCAGGATGAGGCTGAGGGAGAGCCCAGGCCAACCCGCTCTTGGAGTTTGGACTTTCAACCGCGAATTTTCCACAACCGTACAGAAATGTTCATCCAGGGGTTCTGGAAACACTCAGTCCCCATGGTCTGTCTTCTGTTTTCCTATTTTTGGTAAGCATTAAAAACAAAACAAAACAAAACAAAAACTCTTCCCTTTCCCTGTTGTCCATTCTGAGGAAGCGTCACCCAATGTGGTGACAAACAGTAAGTGGCATCAGCCCCAGTGTGGGAGTGATAGGGTGTGGTGGGGACTGTGGCACGGAGAGTCCCCACCAGAAGGGAAGCAGCGGCTCCACCCACAGACGCCACAGCAAGGAGAGCCCCGTGCCAGCTGCCCAGGCTGTTGGATCCAGTCAGGGATCCAGCTTGAACGTGGGCCCACGAAGGGGGTCTGCACGCAGGCAGGGTCTTTGTTCCCCGAGCATCTATCCCCAGCACCCACAGCAGGGCCCAGCTCAGCTAGGGTGCGATAAATGATGTGTGAACTGGTGAATTCATGGAAATCTCTCACTTTTTACCTATTGGGGATTAATTCCATGTTTTAAGTCTGGGCTGGCAGTGCCATGTGGTCCTCCAGGTGTGTCCTCTGTCGGGTGCTAGAGAACACCCCAAGGTCAGCAGGGGCTTCTGCTGGGTCTCTGAGCCGTTATTCTCTCTCCTGCCTCATGTGGACACAGGTTTCCCAGGTGGGGTTTAGTTGAGAGATCTCAGTCATTTGCAGGAGGAAACCTGCTGCTCCCTCAGGGGCACAGTGAGTTTCAGGCATTAGGACGGAGCCAACACCCACACTTCCTAAAGCCCTGAACATAAATTTCTCTCGACTCCCTTTTCTTGGGAATTAGCAAATCAAACACTGTATTTTTCAGTGTCTCAAATCTCCCTTGCTCCCAGCTGAGCCCAAGGAGAATGAAGGGCAGAGGGTGGCACAGGGTGGACATTTGAGAAGTTTAATTAAAGCCTCAGTTTCAGGCGTGGGGTGATCCTGATCCATCACCAAGGTGTGGCTGCTCCCACTTCATGAAAAAACAGCCCAGCCCTGAGGATCAGAGCCATCTCTCAGATGGAGGAGAAATCAATGCCTGACAGCCTTCGCTCATTTGACAGATGCTTCCCCTGAATTTTCCTCTTGGTAATAAAGTGGTCTCCATGGTAACTGTTGAGGCCTTGATGATGGATTAGACAGGCTATTTTTAATCATCCTGAAAACAATGTTGGCAGGCACATAAAATCCTTCCAAAATCTTCCAGCTCAGCCGAGCCACCAGCAGGACGCAACTGAGGAAGTGAACCCAGGCAACGCCACAGCAGAAGAGCCACCCGGCTGGGCCCTGCCCAAGATCCTGACCACAGAATTGTGAGAAATAATGGATTACTGATTTTGTTTGAAGTGACAGCATTTTTTGGGTGGTTTGTTAAGCAGGGAGACATGAGTCAGGACAGGTGGCACAGACTGGGCATGGCTGGGACTTTAGTCAGCCAGGAGAAGCTGTCCGGCATGGCTGTCCACCAGTCTAGGACCCAGGCCACGCCGCCCTGCAACTGGTTACCTGTAGCTCATGTTAATGCTGCCTGGCTGTGTGTGTCCCCTCTTTCTCATTAGGTGCTTTAGTGCCCTCCTGGAATGTCAGGATTTAATTTCCATTCAGCTTTAATAAGTACTCCTGGACCGTGTGCTCACACACTGAAATTAATTTCTCCAGCCTGGCTTTGGCGATTTTCATCCTTAATTCCTCTGTGTTCCCAGTGCACCTCCAGGCATGCTGTCTTAATTCATCTTCTGTGATTCATCAAAGGGATTGTCCCAGCGTGGGGCAACTGCATGCCATGCACGTCTCACCACAGCCACACCTGGGCCAGGTAGGATTAGTTCAGAGCTGCTTTTGAGGGGCTGTTGTCATGGACACCAAGGGGCAGGTCCATTTCTGGTCACAGATGTGCATCCAGCTTCTGTCTGCAGCCAAATGGAAGCAGCTGCATTTGCTGAAGCCACAGGGGCCTGTGGTTGCCGGTCCTGGGTCATTTTGCCTGCCTGGCATTTGTTCCCTCTCCTTCCAGTAACAAGCCCTGACGGGATCTGCACAGCCACACCTTCCCCCTCAGCTGTCACAGCCCCGTTGGAATTGCTTTCTCCCGGCCCAAGCATTTCACAGAGGCTGCACCACTCAGCCCTTCCTAGTCCCCTGGAGAAAGTGGCTGAGGGGGTGGTGGGGGATAATTGCATTTCCAAAGTCCAGGCAATCAGCCAATGTAAACAAGCACCTGAGTCACTGTGTGGGCTCTCTAGGAAACAGGTAAAATAAATTCAATACACACAATTTCCTGACATTCCAATGCATTTCTGCATGAGCTGGGATGGGGGAGGCCACTGTTCCTCTGGGCTGTTTCTCCTCTCAACTCTGAGCCGAGCAGCAGGTGGGCTCCTGAATCCCCATCTCCTGGCTCAGGGCTGCTGGCCACCTGCCTGACCAGCCCCTTTCTCACCCAAGACAGGCGCTCTCTGTCCTGCTCTGCAGAAACCTCCCCAGCCTGGCCAGCAGCCTCAGAGGCCTCAGAAAATGTCCTGGCTGCAGGTGAAAGAAGACGAGGGTGCAGCTTCCCCAGTGTGCTCTGAGCTCAACCCACCAGACACAAACCCTTCTCACGGTCACACGGGCCCCCGGGCTCCCCTGTGGGAAAGGCCAGTGGAAATGGCAGCATGGATGGAGGCATCCATGGCCCTGTGATGCATGGCTGTGTCAATGGCTGATCTGAGAATTCACCCGGTCCCCAGTGCCCCATGTCCGTCACCCCATCCTGCTGCTCTTCTCCTTCTCTCTCGTGACCTTCTGCCCCTCTGGGCTCCTCACTGAGGACCACCAGGACTGTCCCCGACACTGATGCCAGCTGGGATGTCCGGGCGTCCCTCCTACAAGGTCTGTGCCTGGACAGGGATGGGCGCTGGTGTGAGGCCCACTATGGGGGGAGATCAAGGGCGGGCAGCTCACCCAGGTGCCGAGGGAATCCAGGCAGAGCACAGTGTCCTTTGCTGCAGGGTCTGAGGGTTCTCTGCCCATAGAGCCGCTGTGGCTATGCCATGTTACACCTCCAGAAGATGTGCCTTGTTATGCTCTAGGCACTTATAAAGAAAGGAATTCTCTTGGGAGGCCGAGGCGGGTGGATCGCTTTAGGTCAGGAGTTCAAGATCAGCCTGGCCAACATAGTGAAACCTGTTTCTACTAAAAATATGAAAAATGAGCTGGGCATGGGGATGTGGTGGCGGGCGCCCGTAATCCCAGCTACTCAGGATGCTGAGGCAGGAGAATCACTTGAACCCACCGGGAGGTGGAGGTTGCAGTGAGCCAAGATCATGCCATTGCACTCCAGCCTGTCAAGAGCAAGACTCTGTCTCAAAAAAAAAAAAAAAAAAAAAGGAATTCTGTGTCCACAATGTATTGCTGTGCTTTAAAAGTTTGAATTTACAGTGGAAAAGCAGCAGGAACACATGAGCTTCAAGGACAGCCCTGGAGATAGGTCTGATGATTGCACTTGGTCCACCAAAGCTTCCCACGAGAACAATAGGTTGCTTCTGCTGACACCCCCAGCCCCCAGCTCATCTCTCAGGAGGCTGAGGGTTCACAGGTCCACAGTGTGCCCCAGGGCTCACCCTCTAGCAGGAGGCCTGCCTTCCTCAGTGAGTAATTCTTACCACGCAAGTCAGGTGTAGGGCACTATATGACACAAACCTAATGGGAGCTGATGAAAAGCACAACGATTTCATCTGCATCTCTCCAGTTCTTAGCAAGCTTCCACTGGGCTCTGAGTTCCAGGCCTGTTTTGCATACACTCAGTGTCTGTTAGGCGTTGAATTTAAATTATGACTTTTGAGGATTCTGAACGTTAACAGGCATCCATACCCTGTCTATGTGTATTCCTCAGCCTTATTGCTGCATCAGCTCCACCAAAGCTCATTTCTTGAGAAATGTCAAAATGCAACCTCCCCTTCAGTTTACTTTTTAACCCTCTTTTAACTATGTTTTCTAGACCGGAATTTCCTCTTTCAAGAAAGGTTGATGTAGAAAGACATGCCACCTTGACGGTGTTCTTTATCTTTGTCAAAATGGAAGGGCTTTGAGCACTTGTGTTGCAAAAAAGAAAAAGAAAACAAAACTGAAGGACATTTTCTTTCTCTTCCTTCTATTTCAGTCTACTGTAGGTCAAAAAGCATTTACACATTTTGGTTCTCCCATGCTGTTTGTGTACATTGTCAGTGAAAAGAGCCAAACTCTGTAAAATATTTGAAGAGATTTATTCTGAGCCAAATATAAGTGACAAATGTCCTGCGACACAGCCCTCAGGAGATCCTGAGAAAATGTGCCTAAGGTAGTTGGGCCACAACTTGGTTTTATATATTTTAGGGAGACACAAGACATCAATGAATACACATAAGATGTACATTGGTTTGGTCCAGAAAGGTGGGACAACTGGAAGTGAGGACTTCCAAGTCATGGGTGGATTCAAAGGTTTTGTGATTGGCAATTGGCTGAAAGAGTTATCATCGATAGAAAGGAATATCCAGGCTAAGATAAAGGGTTGTAGAGAGGGAAGTTTTATCGTGCAGATGAAGCCTCCAGTTAGCAGGCTTTAGAGAGAATGGACTGTAAATTTTTTTTTCCTTTTTTTATTTTTATCACACTGAGTCTGTTCCAGTAGTTCCAGAAGGGAGGAGGGTATCATGAGGCATGCCTGGCTCCCCCTTCCCATCATGGCCTGAACTAGGTTTTCAGGTTAACTTTGGAATACCCTTGGCTGAGAGGAAGAGTCAATCCAGATGGTTGGAGAGGCCTTAGAATTTTATTTTTGGTTTACAACATGTACTTCAGGCTTCCTGGATGGTCCTTTTAAATAACCTTGTACTTCCCTGAGGGGGATGATCATGTTGTAGTTAGCATTGTGATACAGGTGCTAGAAAGAAATTGTTTAGGCAGTTAGTGAGGGGAAGAGAGTCCTTGGCAAGTTTTCCCTTTTAATAAAAAGCAGCCCCCAAATCATTTCTTTTCTAACAAAGAGCAGCCTGAAAAATCAAGCTGCAGACATAGAAAAGCAAGCTAGAAGCTTGCACTGGTGAATGCCAGCAGCTGGGCCAAAAGAAGAAGCCTACCTGGGAGCCAGACATGTTCAACATGGAGGCTCCATCTTCCCTTTTCTTTGTCAACCACGTGTACAGTAAAGAAGCAGGCAACAAGGCACCATCCAGATAGAGATGCCATCTGCATAATAAAAGATTAGGGTGGGATGGCCAGCTTCTTCACGTGTTATGCAAATGGCACACCTGGTCAGACCCAATCTCTCGTCCCCTATGCAAATCAGACACCGCCTCCTCAAGCTTATCTGTAAAACTCCATGCATTTCACCACAGGACCAGAAGACCCATTTGGGAGCCCCTCTCTCTCTGCAGGACAGAGAGATTTTCTCTTTCTTTCACCTATTAAACCTCCACTCTTAACCTCACTCTTTGTGTGTCCACCTCCTTGATTTCCTTGGCATGAGGCAATGAACCTTGGGTATTACCCCAGACGAATGACATAACTTCCATTGCAGAGCCTGGAGTCAGACAGCTCAGGTATGGTCCTGTCTCTACCCTCACCGGGTGTGGACTTGATGCAGTCATTTTGTCTCCCTTAGCTTTGGTTTTCACATCTACATTATAGGAAAAATCACATGAAGTAGATGGAATAAGTCAGAAAATACACATAGTTTAGCCTGGCACATAGCAAGCACTCAATGAATGTCATTATGGTCATTATTATAATTGCTAAACTTTTCCCTTTATGCTAATTTGTTCCCTCAGGGTACATTGCTCTCCAAGAACATTTGTATAGTGGCTCCTGGTTATTTATAAAAATCCAAAATGACTCAGGCTTTGTCAGACTGGAACCAAGGGAGGGACACAAGAGGAGTCCTTGCTGAAAGGAAAATAAAACAAATCAAAACAAAACAGTAGTCCCCACATCTGAGACACATACTATGTGTCAAACACTGTGTTAGGTACAATTGTGTCTGTCTGTTAATTCCTGCAACATTCCAGTCAGATATGTACTATGACTATCTCCGCTTAACAGCCAAAGAAAAGGAGACTCAGAGAGGCTCAGTAACTTGCCTCAGGCCCACAGCACAGACCTCAAAGCTGACCCTGAAGTCCTTGCTCATTCTCTTCTCACCATTCTTCCTCATTTCAAGCTCAATTCCCAAATCTCTGTATCACAGTATAAACAAGATAGCTGCAAACTTTTCACTTTAATTCATATTTTTCTGAGCCCTATTTTGAAGCAAAGATTTTTTTACATCTTTTTTTCTCTTTTTAATTGGGTTTGTTTAATGTCTACTGCTCTATCTTCTAGTTTACTTATTCTTTCCTTAGCTGTGTCAAGTTCACTGACAAGTCTGTGGAAGGCATCTGCATTGCTGTCACTATGTTATTTTCTCTTGCATTAGCATTTAATTCAGTACAGTTGCCATCTCTTTAGTAAAATTCCTGACCTGTTAATGTATGTTTTTCATATTTTTCATTAGATCCCTTAACATAGTATCATCATTATTTTAAATTCCCTGACTTATAGTTCCAACATCTGTGACATATTTGTCTAATTTTGTTGGTTGCTTTGTCTCTTGACAATGAACTCTTTTGTGCTTTTTTTCTGTGTCTTGTAATTTTTGGTTGGAAATTGGACATCAGCATATATAATTCAAAATTAAGATAAACACTGGACAATACAAATTGAGATAAATAGTATTTATGCCTGGAAATTGGCATGCCTCTTCTTTTAATAGGCCTTTATTTGAGAGTTGAAGGATAAGTGAATCTTTTCCCTCTGCATGGAATGTAGCATTTGCTCTTCCCTCTATCTAGAATGTTCTTCCTGATACATCCACATGTCTGATTCCTTCTCAGCTTTGAGTTCTCAGCACAAAAGTTGCTTCAGTGAGAACTTCTCTGACCCTATGGAAGTGGCCTCCTCAAGTTTTTATCTATCTTTTCACTTTTTGGTTTCTTTTGTAGCAATTATCACTATCTAAAATTATATTGCTTTGCTACTCATTTTGTCATTTTATGTCTGTTTTCTAAGACAGCAGAGCCCTTATTAACTTTGATCTCCCTTGGTCAACAGTGCATGGACAGTGTCAGTGATGTAGTAGACAAAACTCTCCTGAAGCAATGAAGAAACCAGTGCACAAATGAATGAATTAAGCAACTTTTTATGAGTCTAATGAAGAAACTCTGCTGGGTTTTCCTCCTTTGCTATGAAGCCTTCCTCCCTCCTCCCTGGACTGTAAGGAGGTAGTGCTCCCAAGTTATGAGGCTGAGGAAAGAATCAGAGCTTCACCTGTGGCTTCCTCAATGCAGTGCTTCTTCTCCCAGTCCAGCCCTGTCTCTCTTCCTCTTTCCTACATTTGACTACTGCTTCTGCTATCTCCTCTTCAGCCCAGCGGCACCCAGAACTTGGTTGAGCAGTCCTTGTGCCCACCCTGAAGTCTGCTCACCCTGAGTGTCCACCCTAACCCCTACCACCCCAAATCCAGAGTGGTATCAGACTCACATCAGTTTTGTTGTTCCTGGGTCAATCTTACTTCCTGGTTAATAAAAAAAATCTTTTTGTTTCTCTTTGGCCTTAAAAGAAATTTGACATTTGTTACACTGAATTTAACCTTCTCTCCCAGAGCACTCTTGTAAATGCAGTGGGCATCTATTCCCAAGCCATCAACTCACATGTGCAGAATCGCCTGGTTCCTTTATAACTGAGTATAGTTTTTCTCGACAGCCCACACATTGCCTAATGGCAGAAAAGAGTAGACTCAATTCCAGGTGAACGGTGTCAATTTGGGGTGGTAGGTTTTTTTTAGACCATTAAGGATTTTCTCCCTTCCCTGCTCTGTTGCCTGTATGTTGCCGGTTCTCATGGGGCCGGGGTGAGATCCTCAGCCATCCCCTCTCATGCCAACACCTGCTGTTCGTGCATGTCCCATTCAGGGTCTGGCTGTGCGGTATTCAGCGTGCCTGGTGTCACCTCCTCTAGCTCAGAGCGGCCCTGCTGCCACATCCCTCCCTCCACTGCCTGACCTGGTCCTCTGGGGCCCAGGGTGCATCACTCCCTCGCCCACGTACTGGGAGATAAGAACCCAGTCTCTCCTGAGTCTCTGTGCCCTGAACCCTCACCAGCCACATTTTCTCTGTCTACCTTCATTTGGCAGTGTGGGACCCACTGTGAGGTCACTGCTTACAGATTGCCAGGTAGGAAATGAACCCAAGTCCTCTTTGCTTTCAGTCCCCAGATGTCTCAGGGTCATGAGTCATTTTCCATTTTAGGACTGAGAGATGGCGTTTGGTGCAGGGCCCCTTCTCGCAGACCCTCCCCAATGTCTCTATTTCTTCTCTGATTCTTTTCTCTTCCCCAACCCAGAAATAATTTCTACCTATTTTAGGACTAGGAAAAAAACTGGCTTAGAAAACATTTTCCAAGAGTCTCTGCATTGCAGCATGTACTTGAAACACACACATTCTAAAAGCAGTAATTTATTGCTTTGTTCTCTATTTTGGCTGAAGGGCTTCTTCTTGGGAGCTAAAGCCTCAACAGTGAGGACCCTAGTGGGGAAGGGTCAGGTAATAAAAGAGACACCCCAAGGCAAACATACATCAGTCAAAACTTCACAATATTATCCTGCTGTGTGGGCATTGCTGGCCTTTCCTGGAGGGGAATCGCCAGCCCTGGAGACTCTGCTCTTGAATGGCCCAGCACCGGGCATGGGGAGCTGCTGCTCGTACCTCCAGGCCCCACTCAGAGGGACCCTGATTCACTGTCCCTAGGTCAGCCTGCCACAGGGGTTTCCTCAAATCTCCTGAGCCAGCAGGGAGGGGAGACCCCAGAAGGCTCAGTGGCAGCACAGCCTGAGCCCCCTACTGCCCACCATAAGCACACTCCCCCTTCCTCCTGTCCTCTGCCCGTGAGGGATGCATGGAAGGGCACGTGAACATGTTGCATCCACAGACCACTCTGCAGGTGGCTCAGAGGGGACAGGTGGGGGAGGAGGGAGGACGGAGATAGGGAGGAGGAGGAGGAGAAGGAGAAGCGGGGGGAGGACAGGGAGGAGAAAAAGGAGGAAGGGAGAAGGAGGAGGAGGTGGGAGAGGAGGGTAAGGGGAAGAGGAGAAAGCTACAGAAACCTGAGCAGGCCAGACTCCTCTGAGGGACTCATAGGAGTGAGGATGTCCCAGTGAGGCCACAAGGACAGCCACACCTGCGCCAGTTGCCCTCCCAGACAATGTCACGGCATCATATGGCCCCCAAGCATGTGTCAGAGCCCTTACCTTAAGAACAAACGATGACATTGGCTGATTAAGTCAACATGAGCTCCTGTAAAGGGTCTCAGGGAGTGTGCAGAACTGTCCTCGGGAGGGCTGGGGACCAGGGCTGGGAGGATGCACAGAGCCAGCCAGGTGAGGAATCAGCCCTCGCTGCAGCTGCCGCCAGCTCCACACACACCTGGGTGCAAGGGGAGGAGGTGGGATTTCTGATCCAGCTCACATTCACATGTCTGCAAATTTGCCAAACATATGTATTTTAAAAATGCTCACTTTACCCTTGCAGAACTTAGAACACCAGGGAAAAGAGTGAGTGGAGACCCTGAACTGGCTGGGATGACCTCTCCACCAAGGACGCAGATGGGAGGAAGAAACGGAAGTGCATTTCCATTATAGAAAGACAATTTCAAAGTTACTTTCTTGCACACGGGGTTGCAGACTGAGCTTCCTAGTTAATGTGTCTTTTACTCCGAATCAGCCAGGGTGATGGAACTTGTTTTCCCAGAATTCTGGCTCTCTCTGCACAAGCTCCTGCCCAGCCTTCAGACTGGGAAGGCCCTGTGCAAATGCCTGGGAGGGAAGCAGACTGTCCTGCAGTAAATTCTGTTTAGCAGCTGCTGTTCCTGGCTGTTGAAAGGCGGTGGGATTTACTGCTCCATGGAGGATAATTAATCTGAATAAAAAGAAAGAAGGCAGGAAAGGTTACTCCAGCCCACCGTGGAGGGCCGAGGGCAGGGTTTGTTTGCACACCGCGGGGATACATCCTCCTTCACTTAGCAGCTGCCACCAGGTCCCTGGTCACCCTTACCCTGGAGGAAATGTCCTGTAGCCCTCAGGGACACAACACGTGTGCCACCCGTGGTTAAGCTTTGGCCCTTATGCCCTGTGAATTCATGCCATGTCTTGTTGTAATTAACTTTGCACAAATCTATTGATCTGAACTGTCAGTGAGTGGACAATTGCTGCATGACAGTCACTCATGTCCATTTCCCTCCTTCAACCACAACATCCCATTTCCTGCTGGGAAGAGACCTCACAGACACTGTTCAATCCAGGTGAAAATGCCCCTCTTAACCCAAGCAGCCCCCCTCATTTGGGTCCTAAGTGAGACCCGCGTGGGCAGAGTGAATCGGTGGGGCCCATGCACTCCAGGGAGACCCCGAACAGGCTCCTTGAGCCGCTCCTGCTTGTGGACCCCGAGCTGTCCTTTCCCAGCTAGGTGTTCCACCCTCCCCTTCGGTTTCTATTGCTTGTGACCCCAAAAGTCCTGACTGCTTTGGTCGGCCACCCCAAGAACACCTGGATACTGGGGTCATGTTAGCGCTGCGCCAGTGAGCCATGGGGCCTGGATGGGGAATCTGGCTGCCTGAGTCTTGAGCAGAGCCCCTGGATGGGATAAACTTGCTCATCCAAGAACCATTCACTGAGCACCCATGCTGTGCCAAGCAAGCACCTATTAAACATGCACGTGATAATCAGAGAAGAAGCTCAATGTTAATAGTGAACTGGTGAGGGCAGAGGGCTGGTGTGGAGGGTAGTAGTGTTAGTTCACTTCTGGGTTGACAAAGGAGTTGTCCTTCATCTATCCCAAGACTTAACCCTGGAGATAAATAAACTACATGTTTAACACCTTCAGTACCGAAAGGGGTTTATTGACTTTGGGTTTATGTAAGTCACAGCTATCGATAGCAGCTGGATATCTTCATGTGTCTTATTTTATCTGATGTGGGATTTTCAGTCGGAATTGTTAGAAAAAAAAATAAAGACCTCTAATCCCAGCACTTTGGGAGGCCGAGGCAGGCAGATCGCAAGGTCAAGAGATCGAGACCATCCTGGCCAACATGGTGAAACCCCATCTCTACTAAAAATACAAAAATCAGCTGGGCATAGTGGCGGGCACCTGTAATCCCAGCTACTCGGGAGGCTGAGGCAGGAGAATTGCTTAAACCCAGGAGGCAGAGGTTGCAGTGAGCCAAGATTGTGCCAGTGCACTCCAGCCTGGTGACAGAGTGAGACTCTGTCTGAAAAAAGAAAAAAAAAAAAAAAGATACCTCAAATGAAAATGAATAAATGTCTCATTAACAATTTAATTTGAGCCTGGAGTTTCAGGACAAATTTTGTGATTGTGAGAATTTTAGATCACTCTGATGAGGAGACATTTCTGCACTGTTGGTCCATACATATGGCCTAATCTAAGTTCTCATTGACTCCTTGGCTAGAAGTCTGGATGGAGGGTGTAGTGGGTTGAATCGTGGTTCCCAAAAAGATATGTCTATGTCCTAATACCTGGAAGCTGTGAATGTAGTCTTATTTGGAAACAGGGTCTTTGTAGATGTAATTTAAGGATCTCAAGAAGAGATCATCCTGGATTAAGGATGTAAATTCAGTGACTAGTGTCCTTACAAGAGAAAATCACAGGAATATTTGAAACCTGAAGACACAAGAAAGCCATGTGAAGACATAGGCTGAGATTGAAATGATGCATCTATAAGCCAAGGAATGCCAAAGGTTTCCAGCAGCCACCAGAAGCTGGAGAGAGACGTGAGATGGATGGTCCCTAAGAGACCCCAGAAAGAACCATCCCTGCACACTCCTTGGTTTTGGACTTCTGGCCTTCAGAGCTGTGAGAGAATAAATACCCACTGTCATGAGCCACCCTTTGCCCCCTAAGGAAGAGCAGCAGAGTGGGGTGTCAGGGGCTGGAGAGAAAGAGCAGGTGGAGCTGCCTGGGCCCCAGCTGGATGCTGCTAATCTCCACCTCCTACCCAGGATGTGGCCGCCCAGAAGTGCACAGACACTGACCACCCCATGGGAGCTCACTGTAGCCCCACGTCCATGGCTGTGGCCTCAGTGCCAAGACCAATGTCTCCCAACATAGTACATGCTCTGAACAGGCATTAGAATGAATGCACGGATGGATGTTATCAGAGGATAGGAACCCAATGTATCTTCTTTTCTAATTGTAGTAAGAACACTTAACTAGAGATCTACCCTCTTGTCACATTTTTAAGTGTGCATTACAGCATTGTAAACTATAGGCACAGTGTTGTACAACAGATCCCCAGAACTTACTCATCTTGGAGAACTGAAACTCATACCAGCTGAAGAGCAACTCCCCACATTCCCTTCCCCAGTCCCAGGCCACCCCCATTCTACTGTGTTTCTATGAGTTTGACTATTTTAGAGGCCTCCTACAAATGGAATTGAAGGCAAAAGACCCGAATACACATTTCTCCAAAGAAGACATACAAATGACCAACAGGTGTGTGAAAAAGATGCTCAACATCATGAATCATGGGGGAAATGCAAATCCAAACCACACCTGTTGGGAGACCGTTATCAAAAATACAAGAGGTAAGTGCTGGTGAGGAGATGGAGAAGTTGGAACCACCGTATACCCCAGAAAGGAATGTAAAATGATGTAGTTGCTATGGAAAACAATATGGCAACTTCTCAAAAAATTAAAACTAGCACTATTGTATGATTCAGCCATCCCACTTCTGGGCAGTTATCCAGATGAACTGAGCTTAGGATCTGGAAGAGATATCTGCACTCCTCATTGCAGCATTGTCACAGTAGCAAAGATATGCGAACAACCTAAATTCCCATCGACAGCTGAATGGATGAGGAAAATGTGAATGTACACACACAATGGAACACAAGCCAGCCAACAAACAGGGAAATCCTACCATTCGCAATAACACGGATGAACCTGGAGGGCATCATGCTAAGTAAAAGAAGCCAGAAACAGAAGAACCCACTGGGTCTTGAGCTCAGAGTTGTTCAGCAAACTCTTCTCTGCAGAAGCAAGTTTGAGAGGGGAATGCAGGGAGCTCCTTACCTAGGAGATATTGACATGGCTCTGGGCAGTGATGTGGGAGAGGCTTGCCCACCCAGCCTCAAAGTGAGGTCCAAGCCTGGGGTGGACATAGAGGCTGTTGGGTTTACACCATGGAGAGGTGCAGACAGAGATCCCCTACAGGCTGCCGTGTGCACTCCAAGGGGAGCCCTAGACAGTCCCTCCAGGCTCTTGACGACCATTCTTGGAGCTTGGCCCAGTAGGACCATGGCGGGCCTGAGCTGGTCAAGGCTCTGTGGCCAACCTCCCATACATTTCCAAAGGGCTGTGGGGACGTCACAGTCTTGGCCACACAGGCCATGCCCTCAGAGAACATCTAGTTCTCCCACACCTTGCACAAGTGGGGCAGTCAGGAGAAGCCACCTGAAGTATTGGCTGAGAGCATCACTGGGGGGGACCAATGGCTTGTTCCATGGGGACATATTATGAAAGGAACAAATCCTGAACAGAGGCTGGGCTCCTCTGCTTGACAAGGGGTAGTGAGAGGATCTCCCTGTGCAGTAAGGTCAGAGGGCTCAGGAGCCAGACTGCCCTGTCCACACCCTGCCCACTTGCCAGCTATGTGCTGGTACTCAGGACCTGAGCCTCAGTTTCCACAGCTATAGAATGGGGAGGCAAACATGGCCTCCCCCATAGGCCTGCCATGAGTATCAGTGAGATCATTCACACATGTTAGCACAGTGCCTGGTGAAGGGTGTGCTCCATAAATGGCCAGTGTCATTACCTGATACTTTCATTGTGCAAGGAAAAAAGAAAGAGAGAAGGTGGATGTATTAGTTTGTTCTCATACTGCTATAAGAAATGCCTGAGACTGGGTAATTTACAAAGGAGAGAGGTTTAATTGACTCACAGTTCCGTATGACTGGGGAGGCCTCAGGAGACTTACAGTCATGGCGGAAGTTGAGGAGGAGGCAGGCACCTTCTTCACAAGGTGGCAGGTGAGAGAATGAATGAAGGCGGAACTTGCAAACTTATAAAACCATCAAATCTCATGAGAACTCACTCACTATCACAAGGACAGCATGAGGTAAACTGCCCCCATGATCCAATCACTTCCCACTTCGTCCCTCCAATGACAGCTGGGGATTATGGGGATTGCAATTCAAGATGAGATTTGGGTGGGGACACAGCCAAACCACACCAGTGGAAAAGCGGAGGTGGAGGATGCATTTCTGTGAGTTGAATATACTTGAACTTCAGACAGCAGAGCCAGGCTTCATAGAGCATCCTTGGACCACCATGCCTGGGACCTTCCCCTCTCTACTTAGGCCCAAACAAACCTGCTTCTGGAACTGGCCCAATTTCCCCATAGAACTGAAGCTTGAGAAGATTGTTATCTGAGTTCATGTCTCAGGAAACCAACCGTCAGGACTTCCAGATAGTATCAAGGAACTGAACTTTCCCAGATCACTGCATCCAACCAATGAGACCTGCTGCTTGTTGGCCAACTCCTCTTCCTTACTCCTAACTAGTGGGTTAGAAAGATTCATTTGGGACTGGTCTGCATTCAAGCCTTTCTTCTGTGGCAGTACTTGTCTCAGTGATTGGCTTTCTATGTGATGAGTAACTGGACCTAACCAAACCCTGGTGCTTGGCAACACATCCCTGAGGATGCAGGAATCTGGGCTGAGGAACAAGGGGAGGGGAGTCCACGGCTCCAGTGTGGGAACAGGTGCATCTGTCAGGAGGGTTCAGCTGTGGGAACAGGGACCCCCGTATAAGAGTGGCTTAAATAAAATGGGGATTCTCCTGTTACAGACACTCTGAGAATAAGCTGTCCAGGGTCCTGTGGTGACCCCAGGGTGTCAAGGTCTCAATTTTTCTCCACCAGCCCTTGATGCCTCTTTACCCTACTGTGATCCAAGATGGCTCCAGGCATCCACTTCCCTTCAGGGCCAAGGGGAGAGGAAGAAGAGAGCAGGCTTTAGGGGCATGACCTGGAGGTGCTACGCACAATTTTTTCTCTCATCCCATTGGCCAGAACATGGTCATGTGACCACACCTTGCTGCAAGGGAGCATGGGAATTGTAGTCTTTATTCCAGGAATTCATGTGCCCTGCTAAATCCTGGGGACTCTATTGCCACAGCACAAAAAGGAGGAAAGCACACTGGGGGCCGTAGTTGCTGCCCCAAGGTTGTGCCCAGGAGGAGTCTCAAAGCCTTGAAGGCCCTTCCCATTTATAAATGTCAATAATTAGAGATGAACAAGGCAGAACTCAAGAGAGAAATCTCAGCTGGGTCGGGTGATCACCCACAAGGATAGGGAAAGAAAAAGAGGAGATATCAAGCAAGCTAGAATTTTAAGTTCATGAGGCTTGTTTTCCTAGAAGTAATTAGATAATACAAATTTAAAAGTTAAAAAGAAAAAGACAACAGCCAGCTCCACGTGGGAAGGATGTGGAAATTGCTCCTTAAAACATTTATGCTACAGCAGCCAGAAGAGACCGCCGTGAATGCCTAGTGATATTTTTAAGTTGCTTTTGTGCTGTTGGACTCTCTTTAATAGTTATTGCTCTTGTTATTTGCCATGACGACAAGTCATTTAATGCATTTCATAAGATCCATGTGTCAACTGTCTTCCCTTTGCAATGTGAATTCAAACACAGCAATCTCGCTAACAGCTATTTCTTTCCGTGGTCTCCAGTGCCACCCAGGAAGCTCACACTGGGGCAGGCGGGGTGCCCTGTCCCTCTGCCCGTGGAGCTCCAGGCAGCAGGCATGGGCAGTACCGCTGCTCCATGTGCACACAAGGCCCAGACTCCACACAGCAAAACTGCCATCTGAAAGAAGAATTGGAACGCACAGCCAGTCTGACTCTTGTCTTGCTGAGACGTTAAACATGAACATTCCCCATATCTGTATGCACAGAAGACAATACCGCCAGCTGTGTGAGGACAAATCTTTCTCTCTCTTTTGGTGCACAGTTTTCCTGCACAATAACCACTAACTTGTCTTTCATTTCTGAAGACAATCGTCCACCCGAGTGTCAGATGAAGGGAGAATTATCTCCGAGATACAGTGCGGGAGCACGACCATGTTTCCAGTGCTGAGGCTTTCTCTGCAGCTCTCCGAACCTGTGTCAGTGCGTCTACAGGCAGACACCCGAGTCTGTGCTCGGGAGGCGGCTCTTGAAAGGGAGCCAGGAGGCCCAGACACACACAGGCACCTGTGCCCAAATCTGGGCGACGATCCAGAAACTAAACGCCCAGGTCTGTCTCTAATTGTACGTTTCAGCAGCGCCGCCCACCTAATACATCACTCTCTGATGTGAAGGGAGGGGAAATTGCAGCCAGCAAGTCTGGTCTTTCCTCTGGAAAGGTTGGGAGATGTCAGAGGAGTGGCAGCAGCAAGTCGTCTCACGTGAACCCGGAGGTGCTCTGTGCTCCTCAAGGGGTGGAGCCTGCAGCTGCTGGGGTCTGGGATGGAGGGGCTTTGCACTGGACCACCTGAGCTATCCAGGGTGTGGGGCTCCATAGAGGCCCAGACAGGGGCTCAGGGACCACCAGCCAAGGCAGAAGAGCTCAGGGGTGGTTTCCTGGCTCTCTGCAGTGAGTAGGGTGTTAGAAGGCACCAAAACAAGGCCCCTCCCCCTTGGATCTGCAGGGCATGGGCTGGTCATATATTAGCTGTTGCTGCCACAGAAGTCAGGGTTCCAGGGGTGGAGTGAGCCCTGGGGTGACCTGGTGATTCTGCAGCCACTGTGACAAGGCATGGAATGTCTTACGGGTCCCCTGTGGTCCAGTGTTAGAGCACCAAGTTACGTAACCCATGTGCCCCTGGGCTTCCCAACGCGGCGCAGGCTTTCCCGTAGACCCTCCTTCACGCTGGAGCCCCTTTGACAGGAAGGGTGAAATCAAAGGAATCCTTCTCTCCATGAGGAATGCCAGCGCTTGCAGCAGCTGCTCTGCAAGGGCTCACATGTTTGCAGACCCGGACCTCAGGAAGGGAATGCAGGTGACCACAGCAGCGCATTCCGGAAGGTTCGGGGCCAGCTGGCGGCCACATGAGGAGCCTGCCCTCCCAGGTCAGTTGGTCTCCTGGCTCTGGTGCTTCAGGCCAGCGTGGCACAGCTGCCTGTGCCCTGCTCAGAGGACTCCAGGTTTCTTCTAGGACTGCCCATCTCTCTCCCTGCAGATCCCTAGGTCAGGGATGGAGGCTTCGAGGCTGCAGAGTTACTCCGTCTCCACTGTCCAGGCCCGGCCCTCAGGGGGCGGGACAGGAGCCTCCTGTATCCATCACAGGACCCTCCCTTCCCAGGAGGAGCCCCAAGTGTTGCTGAGGGCACCTTCAGAAAGCGGCAGCCGCTGCCCACATGGGACTCTAGGAGGCTGGAGACAGGTGCTCCAGGGCCTCCTTCTGTTGCTAGTACCTGCCCTCTGTGCTCTGGTCCCCGGAGCTGTAGGAACCCAGGGTGAGGGATCCGCACATGCCTCCCCAGTGCAGGCAGACAAATCACAGTGTCCACGGGGCAGAGATTACAGCATGGCAGGGACTGGTGAAGAGCGGCCCATACCAGGTGCAAGCAGTGAGGGGGCCCAGAAAGACTGGGATACAAGCATGGGCTGTGATTCTCAAGCACATCAGGTTGCCACTCAGGGCAGGTGCCTCCCATCCTGGGCTCATCACCTGGCACGGCTGAGTTTGGCTGCATGCATGGCTGAGTCTGGCTGCTTGCCCACTTCTTAAATCACTGAGAATCTATTCAGTAATGAGATCCTGTGGCAGCTTCATGAGGCAGGCACTGTCATTCTCCCTTTTGTGCAGAGGAGGAAACTGAGGCACAGGGAGCTTAAGTCTCCTGTCCCATGTCTTATTCCTAAGAAACATCTGGGGCTGGGTGGACATCCAGGCAGCCTCACCTCAAGTCTCTGCTCTCAGCCTCAGTGCTGGGAAGATGCCGCCCTGACCATGTCAGGAAATTGTCTGAGGCCCATTGCTCTATCCTTGGAAACAAGGCCCGGCTGCACATCTCCTCTGGAATCCACCCCAGATTCTGGCTCCTGCAGTGGCCCTGGAGATCCTCATCCTCCCTCCTCACAGGAGAGTCCTCCCTCATCCTGCCCCCAACACATGGCAGCTGCGTCCTCCCCAGCTTCACTTTCTATCTTTGCCACATCGGCCTTTTATTATCCAGCAAAACAGCTACATCTGTTTTCCTCTGGCTCTTCCTCTGTTCTCCACTGTTCTGTTCCCTCTTCCTGAAGCTGTTCCCGCTTCTGTTCTCCCACTTGGGGATGGCAGCTCCAGCGTTGCTCTGACCCGGGCTGAGGCTGTGTCCCAGGGACATTTGCAGCAGGCCCTTCTCCCGGCTCTGTTTGCTTTTCTAGGCTGATCCTCACCTGCTCCTTTCATGACCCGGTCCTCTGGGTCTCCAGACTTTACACGGCCTGCGTCACTGGCATTAGTCAGTCAGGTTCATCCCTCCTATCGACAGGGCTGAGTCTCCAACCAGTAATTGGGCTGCGTCTCCCGAGGTTGGTCAAGTGGCTTCTCCGAAATCACCCTACAGGGTCCCTGAACTGACATTAATCAGCTTCAGCCCCAGTTATCTCCTGGACTGGGTCACCTGTCCAGGCTGGACAGGCTCCCAGCTTTGGCCAGACTCAGGCCTCTGATATTCCTCAGCTCACCCTGGTCATTAACCAGACTTTCTCTCTACTCAGCTTCAGGTGTCTAAATGTGAGTCCTCCCCACTTCTGTGCTCACAGAAGTCGAAGTGGGGCGCTGCGGGGAATCAGTCTCTTGTTTTTGATGAGATATTTTCCCTGTGAAATGGCCTGCACATTGCCTTCCATTTCCAGGAGTAACGGTCCATCTGCCTGTCAGATAAAAAACCCAGACGCGGTCCCGGATGCAACCATGACTCTCAGCACCCAGGCGTCCCCACTTCAGCGTTCAGAATGTGAGTCCATGCTTTTCAGACACTGACATCTGAGTCTGTCCATCAGCAGCAAAGCAGCCTCCTTAAGTAGCTTCCGCAGGACCAGGACACACACACACACACACGCGGGCGCGCGCGCGCACCCAACCCCATGGCAGTGATCTAGAAGCCAAAACCCAGGTACCTCTCAGTCAGACATTTCAGGAGTGCCGGCAACCCAGTAATCACCCTAGATTCAAAGTGAGGAGAGAAACTGCAGCTTCCGACCTCTTTAAAATTGCCAGAGGATGTCAAAGGCACGGAGTGGGGTGGGCGGTCTCGGTTCTCAGTTACCGACGCTGTGAGTGACCCGTGTTCCTCATGGGAGCCGAGCCTGGGACTGCTGTGCATGCCAGGTGGGAAATCCAGACTGATGGTCTGAGTCCTCCAGCAGTGCGTGGGGTGCAGAGCCCCAGGGGACAAGGGCAGGGCTTCAGGATTATCGATCTTCGAGGGCAGATCCAAGGCTGGGTCACCCTCTCAGGGGGTGGCTGTCCTGGGTTTACCTGCCGTGCCTGGGGATCTGAAAGCCCTAAAACAAGCCTCCTCTACCTCTTAGATCTGGCGCTCAGGGCACCTTTCAGTACTGGGGCTGTTGCTACCATGGGCATCTGGGCTTCTGGGTTAAAAACAGAATGGGCAGTTTTTCAAATTTTGATAAGTGCTGTCCGTTTGATGACATATCACAATGGCCACAGGTAATGGAATCCACATAGGGGCTTCACTTCTCATCATTCCAGCACCCCCCACCGTGTGTGGAAATGCACCTTCTCTTCTCCTGGGAGACATTCCTCCCATCCAACCGTCTGGTTCCAGGAAGATACTGTGCTCATACATGACTCCGCCCCCATAGCCACCACTGATTGGTCTATGGGTGGTCACCTGACCCCAGATTGGGCTTCCTCGGATTTTTCATACTGGAACTGACACGAAGCCAAGAGGAGGAAGAGACCGCATGTTTTCTGGCATATGGAGAAGGCTGATCTACCATGACAAAGAGTTAAGCCAATCTCATTAGAAGACAGAGGAGGTGGGGCTGGACCATCCAGGGCTGGCTGCTCTGACGCTCACCTGCACATCTGACCTGCTCTTTGGCTGCACAACCTGAGTCCAAGAGCAGACCCACAGGGCTCCCTGCAGAGAGTTCAATGCAGAGGCTATTTACAGAGGTCTAGGTAGGGGTGGGGAACCTGCACCCCATGAACTGGAACAGCAGGGAAGCTGTTATCCACCGTAAGCCCCAGGGCACAGGTGTGGGGCTTTGTTTCTGGAATGCAGTGAGGGTTGTAATTCTGGGAGAGGTGTTATCTGGCAGGATCGGAGATCTTATTTGAAGGAAAACCTCCACTGCCAAACGTCAGTCAAGCAGGCTCCAACTTCTGTCTCCTCCCACCCTCAGGCTTCTCCTGTTGACTCTCATCAGCCAAATCCAACAGAATCCAGAGGGCAGGGAGCCCAACTGGTGCCATTTATAGAGGTCAGCCTGCTGGGCACAGTGAGGTCAGAGAAGGTCACAGAAGCGATGCATAAGGGCAGTCAGAGAATAACTTGTGCAAAACAACCCTTCTTCGATTCCTTGAGTCAGTAATTGTTCCCATTGGTCTTAGCATTTCTGACTTGCATTTCTCTTATTTGACTCCAAAAGTCCTGTTCCTGTGACCAACTCCCCAAAAGAGAATAAGTTCCTTAAGCCATTTACTAAATCAAGTATAGGGGCTGGTGAAGCTCAGTAATGTTTGTTGGATGGCTGGATGAGAAGGCAAGAAAGCACTACAGAGGCCCCACCACTGCTAGATAGATGCTGCACTGGGTCATCAAAATGCTACCCAACCTTAGGCGGCATCTTTTTCAAAGCATCTTACGATCTTACCCAAGATTACTTCTGATGGAGCATAGAGGCTCTTGGCAGCAGAATGTCTCTTTTCATGGTCTTTTATAAAACCAGCTGCCCAGCAGTGCCTGAGACTGAGCAGACATTTGATTCATGTTTGAATGAAGGGGTGGATGAGTGGATGATAGATGATGGATGGGTGGAGAGATGAAGAAGTAAATGGGTAGATGGATGGATGGATGAACCAGTAAATGGGTAAATCGGTGGATGGATGAATAAGTAAATGAGTAGATAGGCAGATGGGTGGTGGATAAGTTACAAACGGATGGATGGGTGAATGAGTAGACGTGTGGATAGATGGTTGGATGATGAATGGATGAGTGTGTGGATAGGTGAATGAATAAGTAAATGGGTAGATGGGTGAATGGATGGATGGATGATGGATGGTGAATGGATGGATGGATAAGTGAATGGGTATATAGGTAGTTGGGTGGATGGATGGATGATAAGTGAATGGATGGGTGAATAGGTGAATGGGTGTATGGGTATATGAGTAGATGGGTGGATGGATGGATGATGGATGGATGGACGGATGGATAAGTGAATGTGTATAGGGGTTGACGGATGGATGAATAAATGAATGATGGATGGATAAATGTGTGGATGGGTGGATAAGTGGGTGGAAGACGGATAGATGCTAGTGACTGTTTCCACACCATCAGGAAGCCACATGCTCCCTAAGAGAATTAGCACTGGGGCTGAGACTTCAGAAAGGCAGTGTCCCAACTCATCTCTGTAACCCTTACAGCTCCACTCCCACACTCCAGCAACTTCCCCCTGGGAGGACTTTGACCATGAGGAGTCCTTATTTCATGATCTCACCAGGATGAGCAGCTGACCATCCCTGGAGGGTTTCATGTTGAGTAATTGCACTTATAGTTCAAAAACATCCTCTTGAACTGAGCTTCACCAAGGGCTGTTTCTAATTCCAGTTCATATTTTACTGCATAAGTTTAACAAGTGCTGGTCTCTCCCAGCTCTAGTACGGAAGTCTATGGGATCTCAGAGCAGCTCAATGGGCAATTAAAATCCAGGAAGACGTGAGGCGTCAAGTGTGTGCTGAGGTGGGGAATGAATGGACCCAGGGGCAGAAGGTGAAGGGTCCTTCACAGTGGACCTGAACCAAGGCGCCTATTCAAGCTCAGATTCTCACTCACTGTAGGGGCTTTTAGAGCAGGCATTTAACAATCACCTTTTTACCTTTTAAGAACAGACTAGAGTATTTGCTTTCCCTTCTCCCTCTGGGACACAAGAGCTTGAGTCTCTCAACGTTAATCAGGCTAAGTCACCTGGTATGAAGATTTATTCCTCTTCATGGACCACACTGATTCTCCAGCCACTAACCAGGCTGACTCCAGACTACCCAGGCTGAAGCTCCTGGAAATATCCAGGGAAGTCCCCGGATGTTAATTATCTCTGTTGCCCAGTCATTTGCAAGACTGAGTCTCCAACCATGAGCCCATGCCAGGCTCCCAGACTTCTTAGAATCATTCCCCAGGAGCCGGGCCAGGAACTGTGGTATCAGCCAGGCCCACATGCTGGACGCTGCCTTGCTTGACTTCCCATCATTCACCATGGTGGATCTCTAGATATGAGGCCACCCCAGGCTCTGCACGTGGGTCAGCTGATGGGACAGCATTTCAGTCCTAGTCCTTTGAGGATGAACCAGCCTGGATGAACCAGGCCATGAGGCTCCTGAAGCCACAGGGCTTGGTGCCTGGGCCTCTGGAGAAGTGCTGCTGTGAGTTGGAGAGGAGACAGTGGAGGCAGCTTCCGGAGGAAAGCTGGAGAGATGCCAGGAGTGCACGGCAGGCAGCCCTGGTTCTCAGGGGAGGGTTGCAACTCTGTCCAGGAGGGATTATTAACCATTCTTAGGTGGCATCTCAGCCCATCAGGGTGCCTGGGCATCCTGGCATTGTCCTCCCAGCAGTTCCTCTAAGAGACTGGTCATGTTCTCTGTGGAAACCTCCCAGCCTCAGACAGCCTGGGATCCAGTCCCACAGTCCCGTGCAGGGTCGGCAGTGCTGCCCAGGCTCCGGTTCCCTCTTACCTGAGATCTCTGTGTTAGGACAGACAGTTCTTCTGCAGAGGAGTAAGGATGGCTCAGCCCTTGCACATGTCAGTGGGCACCTGCCTGGCACACTCGGCCTTCTGTGCATCAGGTGGGATGATCTGAACTCATCAGAGAACCCGAAGCTGAGTTGTGCTCAGGACTGACTGGAGAGCTGCACACACTGGCATCTCACTGTAAGGACACGAAGCCAACCAGGCCATGCCGCCAGAGTCCCAAATCTCGGACCGTGTCCCCACCACATGTACCTCTGACTGAGAGTTGGCCCAGCCTTGAGTGGTGGGTAAAACACAGGGAGACAGAAGCAGGGCCAGGTGCCCCTGGAATGTGTCTGTCAGGATCTCTCCAGGGCCAAGAGAGGGAAAACCCATTGAACCTGGATTAGAGCCCAGCGCCTGTAAGTGTTTATTTAATTTCTGTCCCTGTAGTAGTTCATCTAAGTGGGGTCCTCCCGCAGATGGCCGCCCAATCTCTAGCCCCCACCCCCACCCACATGACTCTGGTGAGGCAGAACACAAATCAGCTTTATCACTCCCAGATAGACAGCAGGGGACCGCAGAATCCTTGGATCCATGGCGCAGCAGTCTCACGAGCTCAGGCGAGCTGAGCTGCCCAGGGTTCAGGGAATCTCACCTGTGTGTCTCCCTTGTGTGGCACTGCAGCTGAGAACTTGGAAAAGCGCCCGCCCTGGGTCTACACCGGGGACACATGATTGATGGGCTAACTCGAGGTAGGACATCCTGTTCTAGGAGGGGCAGGAACAGAGGCTGGGTTGCTCTAGTCCCTTCTTATCCGGGGATGTTGCATTCTCAGCACATTCTTCAGTTGTTTGAAACCACAACTGAGAAGGGGAAGGCTGGGTCAGCCACACACATGCGGGGACCATCCTGCACCAGCGAGGTTCTAGGATCAGGTCCCTCCCTTCCCTTCCCTGCCTGTTGTCCTTTGAGGGGAAACACAGCACTCTGTTGGATTGTACAATGAGGCACAGCCCTTCTGGGGTATAGACAGAGACCACCCACTGTTGGATAACAGGGCTTCCTGGTTCCTTTCTCCCGGTTTCCCTAAATGAGTGATTCCAAAGCTCTGCCACAAATTGGGGTCACCCAGCAGCTCTAACTGCTCCCCTACTGCATGCCAACTAGCTCTCAGAAATTTTGGGGGTGCAAAGCAGACATTGGAACCTTTTAAAGTCCTCAGGAGGCTGCACTGTGCAGCAGGTGTGAGAACTGATTTATCAAAGTAGCAATTCTCAAGCTTGATGAGCACAGGGACTCCTGGCAGTCTTGTTAAAATGTTTTCTCTGATTGGATAGGTGAGGGGGAGGGCCCAAGAATTCAAATCTTTAATGAGTTCCAGGTGGTGCTGATGCTGCAGGTGGAGACAGGGGGCCCCAGAGTGTCCTGAAGCCCGTTCTTGATGCACCATTTATTTTGGAAGGATTTTGGAGGGAGCACTTGGAATTTAAACTACCTTAGTTTAAACAGCAGCAACAAACCACCCTCAAAATCCCACTACTGATGGGTAAATGCTGCTCCTGCTTTTCAGGGGATGAGCTAAGGTGAAGCCAGCTGTGGTCTCAAAGCACAGACACACGATGAACAAGAGGCACGTGGCAGAGAAATTCCTACATCTTAGTGCATCTCAGCGCTCCCAGGTGGAAAACTCAGCCAAAAGATCAGGCAACCTTACTCTTATTCTACCCTCAGAGTCTCCGGGTGATCTCAGGGAAGAATCCTTGCTAGGAGCCCATAAGGAATGGGGAACAGACCTTAATATTCGTAAAACCCAGGCTCTTTTCTGGAGAGAAAACAAGACCCAGGGCTTCTCAGAGCTGCTCCTTATTGGGCGGTTCTTGTTCCTGAAAAAGGACTCTGTAGACACAGCACAGCTCTGAGCACCTCCGAGAAGTTTGCAGCAGTCAGCGGTAGTTTGGTACAGCGCGTGACTCAGACCTAAAAGCCATCTATGGTGAGTGTCCAGAACCAAAGAACAGAAAGAAACCAGTGGCTGGGGCAGCGCAGGTGTGATCTGGGGAGGTAGGTAGGGTCGGCTCATGGGGAGAGGGCTCCTCAGCCTTGATAGAAATTTTATTCCAAGGATTGCGGAAGAATCAGAAGTGTCCCACTGTGGGAGGGACACTATCTGGCTACATCTGGGGAAGGTTTGTCTGGAGGATGGTAAGATGGGGAGTAGGGGAACAGAAGAGAGACACAGATTACTTCATCTCAGTGGGAGAAGCAGGGTGACTTGGGCATCTCCATACCCACTTCCCCATTTATGTTTCTCCACAACACATCGTCTGACATGGTATGTATTTTACCAATGTATTAATTTATTGCCTGTTTCTCCCCATTAAAATGCAGTGCTCAGGAGGGGCCATGTTGCTTTGTTCACTTTTGTCCATGGTACCTGCAACAGTCACTGGCACACAACAGACACTTGTCAAACATTCGCTGAATAAATGGATAAATTAATGAATGGATGATAGATGGATGGATGGGTGAGTGGATGGCTGGATTGGTATGTGGGTGGATGGGTGGGCAGGGTGGGTGGATAGATGGGTGGATGGGTGGATGGATGGATAATGGATGGATGGATGATGGATGGGTGGGTAGATGGGGGGACGAATGGGTAGATGGGTGGACGGATGGATGATGGATGGATGGGTGGATGGATGGATGGATGATGGATGGATGGATGATGGATGGGTGGGTGAATGGATGGATGGGTGGGTGGGTGGGTGGATGGATGATGGATGGATGGGTAGATGGGTGGATGGGTAGATGGGTGGATGGATGGATGATGGATGGATGGGTGGATGGGTAGATTGTGGGTAGTTGGGTGGATGGATGGATGGATGATGGATGGATGGATGATGGATGGATGGATGGATGAATGGATGGATGGGTGGATGGATGGATGGATGACGGATAGGTAAGGGGGTTGATGGATGGATGGATGATGGGTGGGTGGGGAGGTTGATGGATGGATGGATAAGGGATGGGTGAGGGGGTGGATGGATGGATGAGTGGCTGGATGATGTATGGATGGGTGCATGGGTGGATGGGTGGATGGATGGATGGATGGATGATGGATGGATGGGTGGGTAGGTGGATGAATGGATGGATGATAAATGGGTGGGTGCGTGGGTGGGTGGATGGATGGATGATGGGGGGATGGGTGGACAGGTGGATGGGTGGATGCATGGATGAATGATGGATGGGTGGGTGGATGGATGGATGGATTGATGATGGATGGGTGAGGGGGTTGATGGATAAATGGATGATGGATGGGTGGTGGGGGTTGATGACCTAATGAGTGACAGACCAATTACTGGACCTTCTCCACAGAGGCAGTCGGGAAATTTATGACTTGGCCTTTCATTCTTGATTTTCTCCTTCTGGATATTTCTTGCCTTCTAAACCCCTGCTCAGGGGTCTCTAGGCTCAGACAGTCCCCCACTTTGTCCCCACTATTGCCACCTGCCCTGGCAGAAGGTCCTTCACAAGGTCCCCTTGCCTAGGCTCTTAGAATGGAGGGGAACTTGGGCTCCATTCACACAGCTTCTCTTTGTGCAGATGGAGAAACTGAGGCACATGGGGGTGATAACTTTCTCAAGGCCTCTTGGCTGAGTGCTGGTGACCAGCAGAACAGACTGTCAGCCAACTCCTGCCTAGTAGTGTCCTGTACCCTTCATCACATGCCCCACCTGTGTCCTGGCTGGGGCTTTGCATCTGCCTCTGACCAGTGGAGCTTCTCCCCTGTGTCACACGGCTGCCTCTCAGTTATCCCTCTGTCTTCTTCAGAAAGCTATGTCCTGTCTGCATCTCATTGATCCTGCATCCCCAAGGATGATAAGCACAGTCTCCAGGAGGATTCATGGCCTGGTGTGGCCTCCCTGGTAGGGGTCCAGTGAAGGCTGAGCGGCTGTGATGGGGCTGGGAGGGGCAGGAGGGACGGCTTCTGGGCGCCTGGATCCAGCTTTGATCCAGGAGCCCATAGACTCAGGTGTCTGCACCAAGGCAGGGACAGGCACAGGGGCATGTCCCAGGGGACCCAGGTGTGGTGACCATCAGGGAACACACCCACCCTGAGGGCACCACCCGCCACTGGAAACAGTTGTTTTCCTGTGGGCACCAGCCCTCCCTCCATAGAATCACTGATGGGTAATTTCTTAATGTACATTATATTTACTTCTGTTCCCTGTTTCCCTTGATAGTTTCTGCTACACTGCATGACCCCTGACACAGAGATTTGGGCTCTTCAGTTCCCCGTGGGAGTCCCAGTCCCTGGAACCTGGCCGGCACTCAGCGAGCACTCATTGATGAAGGAATGAGTGAGGAGTGAGTGAGTGAGCGGCGGGGTGGGGCTTTGAGGTCAGGGACATTCTCCCTGGCTGGGTGTCTGTGACCTTATGTCAGCCCCTCTGCTGTGGTCAGTCCAGCGTGCTGCTGTCCTGGGAGGCTCCACCACTCTGTCCACCAAGTCCTGGCCACTGACACAGTCTCCAGCAGACCTTGGTCTTCCCACACCCTGTGGGCTCTGCAGCTCCACTGTGGCTGTGTAAATGGGGCTGCCTCTAGATGGCTGTGGCCCGGGGCTTCCCCAATAGACCCTCGGCCTTCAGGACTCATGTGTCCAGCTGCCAACAGGAGCTGCCATGGCAGACTGCCCAGTGGCTATCCTCTCCATTGCCCGTGCCATGGGGGGCCTGGCCACGTGCTGCCTTCGGGATTCTGCAGGTGGGATGTGCCACTGGCCTCGCCAGACATCATCCCTAGACTCCTGGACGTGCACCCAGCCCCCCACACACCCCCAGGCCTCCCAGACGTGGCTTTCAGTGTTCTAGCTGCTCCCAGGAAGACACTCTCCTCCAGGCACCGAATCTCAACCAGGGCGTCTCAGGCCCCCTCACGTGGCCGGGACACACACCCTGACTTTACTGTGGTTGCTGTGCTATCTGCTCCCGACACCCTGCAGCTCTGCAAGCCTTGCCCATGAGTCTCCTTCGGGCATCAGGCCCATCTGACCCCCATCGCGGACAGGACATTTGACTCTGAGGTAGTAGGGGTGGCGGCTCCCCCCACTGAGTCCCATCTCTGGTGATGGAATGTTGGGCTGAGTCTTTTCCTGGAGTGCTGGGTGGTGATGATGGGCATCTTTCAGCCTCCCTGAGAACCAGTGTCATCGATGGCACCATTTAGACCTGATCCATGCCCCTGACCCCTGTGAATGATCCTGAACTCCAGGACACCCCCACGGAGTAAGCCCAGAATAGCAAGCATGGTTAATGAGCCTGTGAATGAGAGTTTACCTTTGCAGGAAAGAAATGGCAAATGAACAGCGGAGATAAACAAGTCCATTAGGGAGACATTAAAAGAAGAAAATAAAGTCAACGTTACCTTCCCTGCTAAATTTCCTGGAACACCCCTGGGTGTACGTCCCTGAGGGCACCCAAATGAGGTGCAGAGGGCTCCTGCCAGATCCTCCACTGGCGTCAGCAGTGATGACTCAGCTCCACAGGACTGGAGAGGTTCCCACTCCAGCAACAGCATGGAATCCAGCAAGTTAAAGGGCAAATGTTCCTGGGTTTTGCGAAGCATTTGCTGCTTCCAGCTTTTCTTCTTAAACTACATTTGTCAGGGTCTTTTTTGTGGCAAGTGACAAACCCAACTGAAGCTGGCTTAGGTGAACAAACAAATAAAACCCATGCGCCCTTTCGTGTAACGGGAGCTTCTGTCCAGACCTCAAGGGCAGTCGTTTCCATCCTCTCAGGCTCTCTCCAGCTTTAACTTGCTTTCCTCTGTTGCCTTTACTTGCAGGGTTTTCTCTGTGCGATGCTCTCAGCCATCCCAGGCGGACACCCCACCAGCCTCCCAACTGCAGTGGAGAGAGAGCTCCCTGCTTCTGCCATTTCCCACAGAGGTCTGGAATTCAGCCTCCTGGACTGGCAGGGGCCATGAGCCATCTCTAACCCATCGCTGAGTCCAGGGCCAAGGCTGACGCTGACGAGGCCTGGGCTACAGGAGCTACGGTGGAAGATGGATCAGCCTCCTTCAAATCACAGGTGACAGAGGCAAAGTGGGGGAAGGGAAAGGTAAGAACTGTCTCAAAGGGATGGAGAACAGACGTTTGGCAGAATCAAACCAAGTGTCCACAAATGAAGTTAATTCCTGTGCACTGCGGGGTGAGATCCTCAAGTCGGGAGAAAAGAGGACGCAGGTCGTTCCAGCCAGAATTAACTTCGGGCCCTTCTCCTGCAAGGAGGCCAGTCTTCTCTCCTTTGTCCCCATATCGGAATCCCCCAGAGCATGTCCCCTGGAACAGGAGAGCTGATACACTCAGACCAAAGTGAGAGGAACTGAGTCTGTACTCACGGCTGTTTGGTCAGAGTGGGCAAAAGACCCTAACAGCAGACCCCACTCCTGCAGGGACTTCAACCAGTATGAGTCGAAAGTTTATTTGGGACATTCCAAAGTGGGGCACAGGATCACCCACCCCCACAGTCAATCAGGGCCCAGGCTCCTGCATCGACTCCCTCCACTGTTCTCTGAGCCCCTGGAGTCCTCTCCGTCTGACTGGCTCATAAGGAAGAGAAATGTGAGAATTTCAGGGCCCTTCTTCATGGGCCTGCCTGGAAGTGCTGCCCTCTGGGCAGAGCTTGGTCGCCTGACCCCACCTGACACAGGGAGACTGGAAATGGGCTCTAAGTGTACCCAGGAGGGAGGGGGCATGGGCCCTGTGGCACTGCAGGCTCTGTCCCCATGAGGACCTCCCTCTGCAGGCACCCACTGTTTACCTGGGGACACAACACTGGGCAAAGGACAAAGCTGTCCTGGAATAATTTCAAGCATTCCCCAATGAGGCCAGTGAAGGGGGGAAGAGGATGAAGGGGGCGGGGGTGTGGGCTGGTGCATGCTGGTGCCTCCCTCTCTACAATGGCAGCCCCATCCATGATATGAGTGTCAGAGCACCCATCCCCCAGGACTCAGCCAGGCTGTCATGGGGGTTGAGGACAGTCAGAGCTCAGAGAACTCACCCTGAGGATCTGAGATTAGGTTGGCTCAGTGCCAGGGACGTCTCATTAAGACAGTCACACACCTCCTCATGAGAGCACAGCCTCCTGGGACGGCACAGTTCATGTACAAAGCTGAGCAGCATCATCAGATGAAGGCAGGGTCCTGAGGAGTCTGGGCACCCCACCAGCTGCATTTCTGATCATTGATTTTCCTGCAGGCAGTCCTGGAGCGGGAGCCAGGGCAATGAGATGTTTAATTGCAGCCTTGCCCCTGACAACAAAGCTGCCCACCCCCTGTCTGGTGGTCTTGCCTGCAGAGATGTGGCCCACCCAGGCCTCCAAGATGTCTAGGATAACTTCATAATGGCTCAGCTGCCTCTACTTATAAATTCACCCCAAAGTCTCCTGATGACCTGGGAAGGGACCAGAGCTTCCATGGTGCTGTTGACTTGTATAGAGACAGAAACTCTCACAGAAGCACAACCTTGATCTAATTCCCAATGCTGGGCCCCACCCTGGCTGCTGCAATCCACTCAAATGAACACACGTCCCTTGATTTGCACAGTGGTGTCCTAGGCCAGGTCAAGACATTCTAGGTCCTGGAAATGGGGTGTGTTAGGAGTGCCTTTCCCAAACATGATCACATCAGAGAGGGCTCTTGCGGTCTTGCTTGTGATGTGTTTATAATTGCTGGGAGCAGATTCCTCCCATTGCCCCCAGGACACAGCAGAGGCCCCAACCTGCTCCATAGCCCAGAATCAGCATCACACACTCAGGCATCATGGAGTGACTGAGGTGATTCCCTGCAGGGGCTCCGGGGGCTTCCACCCACTCACAATAAACCCACACCATGTCCCATGGACTGTGAGGCCCCCATGGCCCGGGCTCCGTCTCCCCCTCTGTTTATTTTGCTTCAGCCTCTCTGGCCTTCTTGCTGTTCCTTGAGTGCTCCAAGCTTACTCCACCCCAGGGCCTTTGCACTTGCTGTGACACCTGTCTGAACACTTCTCACAACCCTCATCCTTCCTATCTCCAACCAGTGTTTACTCAGAGAGGCCTTCCTTGACCTCTCATTGAATGCAGCCTCCTCCCCCCAAGTCACACTTACATCACCCTCTTGAGGGTCTTCATGACACTTGTTACTGTCACTGAAAGTATTTATTTATTAGCTCAGGGCATTGTTTCTGAGTCCACTGATTCTGGGATGAGGTGCCTGCTCTGAATCCTAGCACTGCCACATCCTGTGTGCCCTTAGGGAGGTGACTTGACTTCTGTGTGCCTCAGCTTCTCATTTGTCAAATGGAGATCATGAGCACTTACCTCAGGTGTTGTGGTGTCAGTTGAGTGACCTGACATATGTGAGGTGTCTAGAATAGTGTCTGGTACAAATAAGGGCCGTGTAATGTTTATTTGGGTTGCTACTACAGTGCCTGCTTCCCCTGCTGATACTGTCATGATCATCATCACCATAATTATCACCACCATCAACATAATCATCACCACTATCATCACCATCACCATCACCATAATCATCACCATTACCTCCACATTACCATTATCATCATCACCACCATCATCACCATCACCATCATTATCACCATCACCATCACCATAATCATCACCATCATCACCTCCACATTACCATTATCATCATCACCATCATTACCAAAATCATCATGATCACCATCATTACCATTATCACCAACACCATCATCATCACCATCAAAATCACCATTATCACCATCAATATCACCATCACCAATATCATCACCATCATCATCACCATCACCATTGATATGATTTGGCTCTGTGTCACCATTCAAATCTTATTTCAAACTGTAATCCCCATGTGTCGAGGAAGGAACCTGGTGGGAGGTGATCAGATCATGGCAGAGGTGCTTGGTTTCCCCATGCTGTTCTAGTGATAATGAGTGTGTTCTCATGAAAGCTGATGGTTAGTTAAAGTGTGGCATTTCCTCACTGTCTCTCACTTGCCAGCACGTAAGATGTGGTTTGCTTCCCCTTCACCTTCTGCCATGATTATAAGTTCTCTGAGGCCTCCCCAGCCATATGGAACTGTGAGCCAATTAGATCTTCTTTCTTTATAAATTACCCAGTCTCAGATAGTGTCTTTATAGCAGAGTGAAAACAGACTAATACACAGAATTGGTACCAAGGTAGTGGAACATTGCTAAAAGATATCTGAGAATGTGGAAGTGACTTTGGAACTGGATAACTGGAAGAGGTTGGAACAGCTTGGAGGGCTCAGAAGAAGATAGAAAGATGTGGAAAAGTTTAGAACTTCCTAGAGACTTGTTCAATGGTTTTGACTAAAATGCTCATAGTGATATAGACAATGAAGTCCAGGCTGAAGTGATCTCAGATGGAGATGAGGAGCTTATTGGGAACTGGAGCAAAGGCCACTCTTGTTATGCTTTAGCAAAGAGACTGGAGGCATTTTGCCCCTGCCCTAGAGATCTGTGGAACTTTAAACTTGAGAGAGATGATTTAGGGAATCTAGCAGAAGAAATTTCTAAGCAGCAAAGCATTCAAGAAGTGACCTGATTTTTCCTGAAAGCGTACAGTTATATGAGCTCACAGAGATGGTTTGAAATTGGAATGTATGTTTAAAAGAAAAGCAGAGCATAAAAATTTGGAAAATTTACAGCCTGACCATGTGATATAAAAGAAAAACCCATTTTCTGGGGGAGAATTTCAAGCTGGTTGCAGAAATTTGCATAAGTAAGGAGAAGCTGAATGTCTTAGAATCACTAAGGCAATGGGGAAAATGTCTCCAGAGCATGTCAGAGATCTTCAAGACAGCCCCTCCCATCACAGGCCCAGAGGCCTAGGCAGGTAAAATGGTTTTTTTGGGCTGGGCCCAGGGCCCCACTGCTGTGGGCAGCCTCAGGACATGGTGTCCTGTGTCCCAGACACTCCAGCTCCAACTGTGGCTAAAAGAGGCCAAGGTACAGCTCAGCCTATTCCTTCAGAGAGTGCAAGCCCCAACCAAGCCTTGGCAATTTCCACATGATGTTGGGCCGATGGGTGTGCAGAAGACAAGAGTTGAACTTTGGGAACCTCCACCTAGATTTCAGAGTATGTATGGAAATGCCTGGATGTCCAAGCAGAAGTCTGCTGCATGGGTGGAGCCCTCATAGAGGATCTCTGCTAGGGCAGTGCAGAAGGGAAATGTGGAATTGGAGCTCCCACACAGAGTCCCTACTGGGGCATTGCCTAGTGGAGCTGTGAGAAGAGGGTTACCATCCTCCAGATCCCAGAATGGTAGATCCACTGACACCTTGCACTGTGCACTTGGAAAAGCCACAGCCACTCAATGCCATCTTGTGAAAGCAGCTGTGGGGGCTTTACCCTGCAGAGCCACAGGGACAGAGCTGCCTGAGGCTGTGGGAGCCCACCCCTTGCATCAGTGTGCCCTGGATGTAAGACATGGAGCCAAATGAGATTTTGGAGCTTTAAGATTTCAGGCAGGTTTCCAACTTGTGTGGGCCTGTGGCCCCTTTGTTTTGGCCAATTTCTCCCATTTGGAATGGGAACATTTTCCCTATGCCTATACCTGCATTGTATCTTGGAAGTAACTAATTTGCTTTTGATTTTACAGGCTCATAGGTGAAAGGGACTTGCCTTGTTTCAGATGAGACTTTGGACTTGGACTTTTGAGTTAATGCTGCAATGAGTTAAGACTTTGGGGAACTGCTGAGAAGGCATAATTGATTTTGAAATGTGAAAGGAGGTTGGGCATGTTGGCTCATGCCTGTAATCCCAGCACTTTTGGGGACCGAGGCGGGTGGATCATTTGAAGTCAGGAGTTTGAGATCAGCCTGGCCAACATGGTGAAACCCTGTCTCTACTAAAAATACAAAAATTAGCTGGGCATGGTGGTGGGCACATGTAATCCCAGATACTTGGGAGGCTGAGGCAAGAGAATTGCTTGAGCCTGGAAGGCGGAGGTTGCAGTGAACAGAGATCATGCCATTGTGCTCCAGCCTGGGTGACAGAGTGAGACTATGTCTCAAATTAAAAAAAATGATATGGTGTGGCTGTGTCCCCACCCAAATCTCATCTCAAATTGTAATCCCCATGTATCGAAGGAGGTACCTGGAGGGAGGTGGTTGGATCCTGGAGATGGTTTCCCCCACACTGTTCTTGTGATAGTGAGTGAGTTCTTGCAGGAGCTGATGGTTTTAAAGTGTGGCACTTCCTCACTGTCTCTTGCCTGATGCCATGTAGGACATGCCTTGCTTCCCCTTTACCTTCTGCCATGATTGTAAATTTCCTGAGGCCTCCCAAGTCATATAGAACTGTGAGTCAAACCACCTGTCTTTATAAATTACCCAATCTCAGGCAGTATCTTTATAGCAGTGTGAAAACAGGCCAATACAATCATCACCATCACCCCATCACCATCACCATCATCAGCATCATTATCACCACCAACATCATTATCATCACCATCATCCCATCATCATCATCACCATTATCATCATAACCATCACCATCACCAACATCCTCCCATCATCACATTACCATCATCACCACCATCATTGCCACCATCATCCCATCACCATGAGCATAATCATCACCACCACCACCATCATCACCATCATTCCATCATCATCATAATCCCATCATCATCCTATTATCATCACCACCACCACCATCGCCACCATCATCACCATGATCATCATACCATCATCGTCATCATCATCACCACCACCACCATCATTATCATCATCATCATCACCGTCACCATCATTATCACCACCACCATCATCATCATGATCACCATCATCAGATCACCATCATCATCACCATCATCATCACCATCATCACATCACCGCCACCACCATCATCATCATCACCATCATCATCATCACCGTCATCACATCACCATCACCATCATCATCATCATCACCATCACCATCATCATCACCCTCACCATCACCGTTATCATCATGATCACCATCATCACATCACCATCACCATCATCACCATCATCACCATCACCATCATCATCATGATCACCATCATCACATCACCATCATCATCACTGTCACCATCACCATCATCATCATCATCACCATCAGCATCATCATCATGATCACCATCATCACCATCACCATCATCATCATGATCACCATCATCACATCACCATCATCATCACCATCATCACCATCATCATCATCACCATCATCACATCATCATCACCATCACCATCATCACCATCACCATCCCTCCATCACAGGACCATAAGCTCAGTGTGACCTGTGAGCTGTTAGTTCACTCTTCTCAGCATCTAGATCTGTGTCTAGCACTTAGGATACAGGTAGGGTATTTACTGAATGAACATGGGAGTTATAAAATGAGTACCTGGGCAAATATCCAGGTTGTGGTGGAATTCTGCTGCAGTGCCAGCATTACAGGGAATAGACATCTCATTGCTGGAGCCTGACATTACAGGATCAAAAATAAAAACCACCCTTCCACCCACTCTGGATGCTCTCCTCGCCTGGCCTTCACTCCTAGTGCCTTTTGAGTCACGCGGGGCTCCCTGCAGCCTCATTGATTAAATGCCCAGACACACTAAGTGATGGATTTTGTATCAATACATCCTGCCCTGGAAGCAGGCCTGGACAGGAAAGCTCACTAAATAAAGACATCCAGTGACGGGTTTGTGAGCCTGGGCACAGGGAGGCAGGGGAGGGAGCTTCCAACTCATCAACTGAGGCCAGAGGAGGCCGAGCAGGAGGTGTGGGGACTGAAGCCTGTGCTGGTTCTGAGTTAGAGAAGCCTAGCTCAGAAAGCTGCCTGAAGGGTCTGCTGGGCACAAACGTGAGAGCCGATTCTGGTGAGGAGCCCTGAGGCCTCTCAGAACTTCAAAGGAGGCTGGGAAGGTCAGTCAAGCACTGAGTTTCCATCCTGTCTGCCTGGAGAGGGCCAGGAAGAAGAGGTGGGGAGGACGTTGGGATGGCTGTCCACAGTGCCTGGCAACCAGGACATCAGGCAACATTGTTCATACAATTTAGTCCTCTGGGTTACAGTAGGAATTTGCTTATCTAATATCAGTAATATTTTACTAAACCAGATCAAGAAAAATGTCTATGTCTCATTCATGCTTCCAATAAAAAATTATCACTAAAAATGCTACTTATGCCTTTCTTTGATGTGTGTTTGTTAAATTGTTAATATCCTTGCACATCGTGCACCCTGGCAAATGATACAGATCTTTCCTCGGGATTCTCTTCTTTGGATTTTGAAAGTTCAGTGGGGGGATTTCACATATTCTCAGGGGCTGGTCTCCTCCGGCACTCAGTTCCCAATCATTTCATTCATTTCTTCAACTCACACAGCCGGCTTTCATTCTGCTCAGGGAACACCAGGAGTTGGGAGGGAGCTTTGCTCTTGATTTTCAAAAGGAAGGTGGGGAGAGAGGGAGACAGAGAGAGAGAAGGAGACAGAAAGGAAACTGGGTTTTCCTTGGGGGAACATAGGTACTGTGGAAAAATGCAGCTGACTATTCTGCTCTTGGCCTTGAGAGATTCATAATGCTGAACTAGGGGCTATAAGATTCATGCCAGGCAGGTTCCCCATCTGCAAATCAGATGAATTGGCCAAGACAGACAGGGAAATGCAGGTTGGAGAGAAAGCCAGAGAGAAGGGACTTATACTGTGATCCTGAGCTGGGTGAAAAGGTGGGGTGATCTGATGAGACAGGGGCGGTGGCTCTTCCCAGGTGGAGCTCCATATCACACCCACACCCACCCTCCATATCATACCCACACCCACCCTCCATATCACACCTACACCCACCCCCCACAACACACCCACACCCACTCCCCACATCACACCCACACCCACCCTCCATATCACACCCACACCCACACCTCATATCACACCCACACCCACCCCCCACATCACACCCACACCCACCCTCCATATCACACCCACACCCACACCTCATATCACACCCACACCCATCCTCCATATCACACCTACACCCACCCCCCACATCACACCATGTCCACCCCCCATGCCCTGGCCCCTGAGATGGAGGGTGGGCTGGGCAGGGTGACTCTGACTGATGGATGCTGCTGGTCGTTCTCCATGTGCTGCCTCTTAGTCCTGGTCTCTGACCTGGAGACAGAACATAGGGGCTGCTGCCCACAGATGCCACTAATCGTTTCTGTTGAGTTTGGCCAAGGGAGGCCCCAGTTGGAGATTGGGAGAGGAGGAGGTGGAAGCTGGTGACTGCCCCCAGCCCTTCCTGCTGTATCTGTGGTTCCAGCAGCATCCATCCCTTTATGGCCAGGACACCCCCTCCTTCCCTGTCCTGGAGCCTAAGGGAGGGGCGCCTCATGCCCTTGCTAGTCCTGGGGACACCCACATCCTTGTAGGATCTCTGTTCCCTGGCCGCTGTTCTGAGAGCAACCTCATTACACCATCCCTTGCGAAACACTTGGGCCAGTTCTGCTTCCTGCAGGGTTCTGCCTGCTGCCTGGAGGAAACTGCACCAACGGAGACACGAGGAATTGACTGTTGAGGGATCCACCCCTGGGGAGAGGGAGACTCACAGCAGATTGCACTGACTCCCAGACCCAGGGAGCCTCCCTCTGCACACCTGGGCGTGTGGTCTGGGGCCACCCTTGCCCCTGCTTCCCAACACCTCCTCTGCCCAACTCCCTCTCCTCCCCTAGAAATGGACTCAGAACTGCCTGAAACTGCAAACAGAGTTCCCAGAGCACCTGACAGGCACTCACAATAACAAGGGCACAGCTCAGGGATCAATGCACCATCGTGGGGAAGACTCTGCAGGGACAGGGCAGACCCAAGTCCAGTTGGGTCCCAGCCCTGGCCGCCTGCCCTGCATCGGAGGTTCCCAAAGTGGCAAGACATGGACACCCCCGGGAATGTGGGAAAGTCAGCCTCCATCTCGGCGTCCGGCTCTGGACAGGGATGAACAAACATATGCATCCGAAGCCCTCCCCTCCCCTGCCAAGCTGTTTCTAAGGCAGGTGGTCTGCAAGCCACCCCTGGGGAACACGTCCCTGGCCACACCAGGGCCACACCTCAATACCTCCTCCCTGGGACTGAGCCGGGAAGATCTCTGGGGCTGGTATGGAAGAGCATGGGCCCAGGAGCCATTTGTCATCTGGGTCATTACAAGGAGGCGGTGGCATTCCTTGGTAATGTTTATACGGTGAATGCCCCAGGAATTTATAGATGGCAAGGACAGCTATCAGCACAGGTAATTTTCCTCTTGCCATCATATTAACTGGGAGCACTAAGTGGCCATGTAAGTCACAGCCGTCGCTGGGAAGGACAGTGTCCTCACCCACCCGTGTGCTCTGGAAGGCAAAGCAGAACATGATCTACCGTGGAAGGCAGCCTGAGCTCCCCACTGTTACTAAATTATCGGCTTGACGGTGAGCGCAAGCTTTGAATTATTAAATACAGAAATGCTGGCCCCATTTAAGCAGACTTCCTGTAAACTCAGTGCTGGGGAAAAAGGTCACAGCAAAAACTTTGTGTGTAGATGAAAAGAAACCTACACAGAGACCTGGCCCAGTGGTCAGATGTCACAGCCAGAGGTGTAGGGGGAGGGAGCCTGTCTGTCCCCCGTGCCGGGAAGGGCACGAGGTGGTGCAGAGCCAAGAATACCAGCTGCCCAGACTTCCCAGTGGAGTTTTTTCCCGGGTCAGCCTTTGTTCTTCCTATGAGGTTTGAAGACATTAAGGAGTGGCTGTCCAAAGCAGAAGGCAGAAACAGACGTTCACTCCAGAGCCGCCCATAGAAATCCTCTGTTTGCCCGTGTCTGCCCTGAATAAAGTGACCTCCAGCCTCCCACACCTGCATGGACCTCTCCAGGGTCCTGAAAACGTCCAGGGCTAGAGCTGCAGACAGCTCCCCATGCTCAGGGAATCCAGCTGTGTTACTAAGCGCCTAGGGTGTGTAAGGCCACCTGCAGACACCTGCAGATGAATGAGACAGAGCTGCCTCTGCTCTCAGGAGGGAGCTCATGAGTGAGGGAGGCAGAAACAGAATTATGAAAGTCCAGAGTAATCGTCTCTGAATCCCATACACAGGTTCACGATGCACACGTGTTTACACACCTGACGCAGGATTCATCTAAGGCAGGGACTTGAACCGGGCCCTGAAAGGTAGGCATGAGTCACAATCCAAGCAGGACATAGATGGCACATGAAGCCAGGAGGCTGAGGAGCGTTAATAAGACGTTTGTCAAGGAGGGCACAGACAGGAGTCAGGAGTACAGGAGGAGGAGCTGGAAACAGCAGGCCTGCCCTGCAGCCCCCAGGCCAGAGGGAATGACGGGGGAGTGTGTGGGTTGGAACCAGGAGGAGAAGGAAACAGACAGACAGGGAAATAGAAGATCAAAGTCTGCAGCAGCCACCATGACCCCACTGGTAGCCAGGGACATAAATACTCTGACCTCATGCTTCCCCTTCCCTCTGATCTTACCAGGGCTCCCATGGACTAAACCCAACCAGAGGCCCAAGGGCAAAGGCAGTGAAGAGATGGAACCTGCACAGGTGGGCATCTCTGTGGAGAGAGGAGCCTTTGGGGCAAACGGGAGAACCGGGCACAGAGGTGCAGAATTGCAGCCAGCAGAGGAGGGCGGGTCTTTCCATGGGAAGCAGAGCCAGGGGAGGACACAGGGTAGCTGGGGAGTCAGGGTGCACGTGGGGTGGAGTGTGGGGGCAAGTGGAGCCCTGGGAGGTGGGACAAAGGAACCAGAGGGGGACACATTGTGAGGACCTGGACACTACAAAGTCCCTCAGGCCAAGCACCCACTGACCATCAGCGTCTCACTCTCTCTCCACCTGTGCCAACCCCAGGTGTTTCTACACTAACCTGGATGTCTTCCTAACCCCCAGGTGTGTCTACACTGACCTGAGTGTCTCTCTAACCCCTCAGGTGTATCTACACTGGCCTGCATGTCTCCCTAGCCCCCCAGGTGTGTCTACACTGGCCTGGATGCCTCCCTAGTCCCCATGTGTGTCTACACTGGCCTGTATGCCTCCCTAGTCCCCAGGTGTGTCTACACTGGCCTGTATGCCTCCCTAACCCCCCAGGAGTGTCTACACTGACCTGGATGCCTCCCTAGTCCCCATGTGTGTCTACACTGGCCTGTAGGCCTCCCTAGTCCCCAGGTGTGTCTACACTGACCTGGATGCCTCCCTAGTACCCATGTGTGTCTACACTGGCCTGTAGGCCTCCCTAGTCCCCAGGTGTGTCTACACTGACCTGGATGCCTCCCTCATCCCCCAGGAGTGTCTACACTGACCTGGATGTCTCTCTAGCCCCACTTAGGTCCTGGAGGGTTTCCAGGGTCAGGGTCACCTCCAGCTCATCCCGGGGACCCAGGACACCAGTGTTGTCTCTGCCCTACAGTGGGGTCACCTCCAGCCCAGCCTGGGGACTCCAGGACACCAGTGTAGCCTCTGTTCTGCTGCGGAGTCACCTCCAGCTCAGCCTGGGGATTCAGGACACCAGTGTAGCCTCTGCTGTGCTGCGGGATCACCTCCAGCCTAGCCCAGGACTCGGGACACCAGTCCTGAGTCACGCAGGGCTTGTTGCCTGTGCTCTGCGGCTGTAACTTCCAGCTTCAGCTGCAGGAGGAGGAGGAGTTGGGACATCAGGAAAGAGGAATTGAGCTCCTTTGTAGAGAAGCTCAGAGGTTTCCAGAATGCAAAGCAGGCCTCCTGCCTCAGAGCACACCCTGCAGTTGGAATAGCAAAGCACTGGCTTCCTGAACCCCAGCCCCAGTGGGCGCTCTGCCTTGGGGAGCAGCAGACTCCAGGCTTCAGGGTGAGAACTCTGTTCTCTCCTTGCATTATAAATGTGGATCTAACAATTACAGCTGATTAGCATGCAAAAGTCAAACAACATTTGGCAGAGCCTCCTTTCACCTCTAATTGTTCTCATCTGAGCTGCCCAGATGGTCGCCTGGCACCTGATTTGAGTGGGCCCAAGGGGTTTGCTCAGCCCTGAGGCTGCAGCGGGGAGGCAGCGGAGGCAGCAGCTGGAGCTGCTGGCACTCCCTGGGCACTTGCTCTGGCCAGAGGGGACTTCAGAGGCAGGAACAGCCTGGTGGGAAGGTGTCAGCTGGAGAAGAGATTCAGGGAAAGTTTGCCCTGGGCGGGGGAGTGGAGGAGTGGGCAGTGCGGTCTGCAGGGCTGGGCTGACCTGCAGCAGGAGAAGGAAGGGGTTTCTCCCTGTCCCCTGGAGGGTGGTGAGCTCCCTGTCCCTTGGAGGGTGGTGAATCACTGGGAAGATTCAACCAGAGACGAGATGACTGATCCACGGCCAGGAAGCTCCGTCCTCCAGGAGAGGGTGGTGAATCACTGGGAAGATTCAACCAGAGACGAGATGACTGATCCATGGCCAGGAAGCTCCGTCCTCCAGGAGAGGGTGGTCCCAACCAGAAATCCCCAAAGCTGCCTGATAGAAAACAGCATCCAGGTCCAGGACGCTGCAATGCTTTGCTTCCCACGTCCCCCTGGTGAGTCTGAGTCTGCTGGGCCTGAGGACCCCCTTTTCTCTGCTGTCCCTCTCAGGCCTGAGGGCCCTGATTCTGGGTGTCTGTGAGCCCTAGGCCTGAGGCTGGCCCTGGATCCTGTCAGTGCAGGAAGGGGCTCTGGGAGGGCAGGGGTCTCGGAGCCTCAATTCTCCACCAGGGACCCAGAACTCAGGACTGCTCCAGGCATGTGGCGAGCTCTCATCTGGCATTTGTGGAAACACTGAATATGAGGGAGAGAACACTGTCCCCCTTCTCATCTCCCACTCCTGGGCTAGGAGACAAGGAGCCCCATCCTGGGGCCTGGGTCACGTAGCCTGAGAAAACGAGCACTGCACGGTGGCGGCACCGGCGAGGACACAGCACTCACACTCCCCTGGTCCCCCAGCCCACGGCGTCACGGGTCACGAGGGGTCTTCCCTGCACCGTGGCGGCACCGGGGAGGACACAGAGCTCAGACTCCCCTGGTCCCCCAGCCCACAGCATCATGGGTCATGAGGGGTCTTCCCGCTAAGGACTAAGCTGACCGATTCCCTCCCCTGCCTGAGCAGCTGGCGGAGAACGTGTTTCAAAGCCTAACTCAGTTTAGGAGCAGCCCTGGCGTCAGGTGTGTGCTAATGGGCGGACGTCAGGCCCACACTGCTGCTTCCCACTCGGGAGCCCCATGTCAACCGCTCAGCAGGTGCGGCTTCACTGAGCCAATAAGCATTCACGTCCACCCAAACACGCGGGGCCCTCCTGGCCTCTTAGAGCAGTGGGGGTGGGGAACCAGCAGGAGCAGCTTCATGCAGGACTTCCACTCTGGGGGAGGCTCAGAGGAGGGGGTCCCTCAGAGGCAACATCCCTGGGGGTAACAGGAGGACATGGGTGGGTGCTGCAGCCGGTGGGGTGTGGGCGAGACCCCAAGGCCTCCAGACACGCATGAGTTGGCGGGAGGGGGTGTCTGGGCTCTGTGGGCCTGGCCAGGCTTTCCCCTGCTGGGGATCAGTTTCATCAGGGTGGGGAGCGGGCTCTGTCTGACATGAGGCTCAGGACTCTTCAGGCGCCTGATCCTGGAAACCCTCCAGGGGCACGTGAGCTTGATGCCCAGGAATGAGCTCTCCCGGGAGTGAAAGCCATTTCCCACCCACCCCCACCTCCCGCCCAGTGCTGCCCTTTAGGAGCCTAAGGTCGGGGGCTTGGGGGCTGCACTTGCAATTTGCAGACAAGAGCCCCCTCCAGGGCGGCTGCTCTGACCCCATGGGAACCCAGGATCCAGCTCAGAACACCTCTTCCTGGTACTTTAGTGAAACTCCCCAGTACTCCAAGGGTGCAAACCCGCAGTGACCCCCACTGAAGCTCTGACCACATAGGGTCTCCGTGGACTCCTTCGGCTGGGGGAGGGGCAGCGTTCTGCGCGGTCAGATGTGGTCATTTATGTCAGAGCTTTGCGGAATCATTTGAAAGTTGCTTAAGAATGTTATTTGCCTTGAGTTTACTGAACTTTCAATAGAACATTAAACCCATGAGTTTTACATAAAAATTTAAACTAAAAAAGGATTCTGGAACTGTAGAAATTAAGCATATTTCCTAACAAGTGAGGCAAGTTCATTTAAATAAGCTTGGAAACCAAGCTGAAGACATTTCCGCCTAAGGACAACAAATTCAGAGACTTACGGGTTATTTATTCCTTTAATTTCCCCTCAAATGCAGTCATAAATCCATATTATATTATTTTAATGAATATTTATTTCTCAAATGAAATATGTGGCTGTTTGGATTTTCTAATGAAAGGCAGGGGAGGAGGGAGGCTTGGCCTTTTGCAGGCTTTACCGGCCCCGACGACCTCAGATGCTCCCAGAGCCCCCAGTGCAGGAGGTCCTGACCTATCAGGGTCTGCAGGAGGCTCCGGAGAAAGGAGCGGCCGCCCCTCACCCCACAAGGAGCAGAAGCAGGTGAGGGTGGCAAAGGTGCTCCCACCGCCTGCCAGGGTGCGCCACACTTCACAGTTTGCAGAGTGCCTGCCCTCCCCTCCCTCTCCATGCACACTCACGCCTGTGGGTGTCACAGGAGCCACACCATACCTGGACCTGTGAGTTCTGGTGTTCTCTTGAGTTCCAGGCACCCAGGCCCAGCTGCCGGCCTCTGAAGGTCTCTTTGGCTGGGCTAGGTAGTTCCCCCAGTGCAAGGGCTGCAGCCTGCCTACTCCTACTCTCCAGAAGCTTCTACCTGCACCACCCCTGGGCTCTCCAGGCAGCCCCAGCTGAGGTTTGTGCCTCTTCTTGCCCACGCAGGTGACTTTGCCAGCAAGATGCAGAGGCTCCCGGGAGGGCTGGGGTCTCTCAATGCTGTGCACAAACTGCGGCACCCAGGGTTCTCAGGCTCCCTCAGGGAGGGGGCAGGGGTTGGGAGGTGTGGACCGTGTGAAGCAGTGGCGGAGGCCACCGGGGGACTGCGGGAAGACAGGAGTCCCTATCCCCACCTGCCCCCATTGTGCACATCGATGTGGACACGGTGCTCATGGAGGACATCTGGCTGCTCCTGGGGACACCATCACCTGAGGTGAGCCCAGCCACTGGGCTCATTTGGGCTGTGGAGGGAGCAGCACCCACTCAGAAGCTGCTGCCAGGTGAGGTCAGCCAACAACAGACACCAGGGCACAGGGACGGCTGCTCTCCATGGCAGGTTGGGGCTCCGAGGCTGCGGGCTGTGGAGTGTGGTGTAAGAGATGCCCTGTACGGACCTAGCTCAGGACTTGCTTATAAGTAAAGCTCAGACACTGTCAGTGCCCCTGGCAGGTGAGTGCAAGTCAAGGACAACCACACTCTGGGTTAAAGGGCAGTGGAGCTGGCGAGGTGGCTGACGCCTGGAATCCCAGCACTGTGGGAGGCTGAGGCAGGTGGATCACTTGAGCCCAGTTTAAGACCAGCCTGGGCAACATGGCAAAACCCTGTCTCTACAAAAAATACAAAAATTAACCAGGAGTGGTGGTGCATGCCTGTGGTCCCAGCTATTCGGGAGGCTGAAAGATGGGAGGATCACCTGGGCCAGTGGCCAAGATCATGCCACTGCACTCCAGGCTGGGTGGACAGAGCGATACCCTGTCTCTAAAGAATAAAAATAAATAAATAAATAATAAATAAAGGGCCCTGGAGAGGCCCCCCAGGAAGGGAGCGCACCCACTTGTCAAATGCAATTTCATGGAGCAGCTTGCTCAGAAGCCCATGGAGCCAGGTGGGGGAATGGGGAGGGAGTCGGTGGCAGGCTGGATGCGGGATGAGGGAGGGGTGCAGAGTTCACCCCATCTCCTCCCCACGTCTCTCATCTCTGCCCTGCTCTGTCCTGACCTCTACAGCCGACCTCCACACCCAGCATCCCTGGCCTCCCACAGCCTGGATGCGGGATGAGGGAGGGGTGCAGAGTTCACCCCATCTCCTCCCCACATCTCTCATCTCTGCCCTGCTCTGTCCTGACCTCTACAGCCGACCTCCACACCCAGCATCCCTGGCCTCCCACAGCCTCTGGCTTCTGTCGGGCTTGGACGAGGAGGGAAGAGGGAGAGTGGGGGCTTTGCTTCCAGGCTTCTCGCTGCTCAGGGCTGTGGCTCCATGGGTGGGGGGAGGACTGGCAGGGAAGGGGCTGCTTTAGACAGAGGATGGGGGCCTCCCCAGGAGGGGACATTTGTCTGGGTACCCAGTGATGGGCAACAGGCATCCATGCAGAGATCCAGAAATGCCGCAGGCAGGGTTGAGCCTGGGTTTCTGGGGGCAGTGGGTAGGGGCAGGAGCATGGTGGGAGCAGGGAGGGGGACCGCAGGGTCGGCAGAAATAAGGTGTGCAGTGGCCCCGTGGCCCCGTGGCCCTGGATAATTGAAATGTAATCTCACTGTCGTACATCACAGTGGTTATTGTTGGGCCCTAATCACAAGAATACTCCGGGCAGCCTCTGTTCAATTCCTGTTCCCGAGCCCCAGCCCAGCTGTATGAGCTGCAGAGTGGAAGTGAGTCCTGGAATCCTGTCATCCCTTAATTATTAGCAGCCCAGAGACAAGGACCCTGCATTCATGGCAGGGCCCCTCCCTGTGTGTCAGTCCCTTCCAGGTACAGAGGATGTCCAGGAGTCCGTGCTGAGCCGGTGAGCCCAGTCAACCTCCCACAGAGAAAAGGAGGGCAGGGGTCTCTCCCTGCAGCACACACAGTGGTGTAGGAGAGGGTGGCAGGGCTGGCAGAAAAGCCAAATTCTCTCTGGAGAAGTGGCCACCCTGGGAAACAGGGACCAAGCCCTGGGGTCTAGAGTTCCAGGTGGCTCCAGGCACTAGGGTGGTTTGGGGCGGCCCAGGGAGGTGAGCAGGGTGGTCCCAGTGCGGGCGGGGTCTTCTGGCTGGCAGGCAGCCTCAGGGGACAGGAAGGGCCACTGCGTGCTGTGGTCAGGGCCACGGGCTGGACCCCAGCACTGCTCTTTGTTGGAGAGGGGTTCTCGGGTTTGAAGGGTTCTGAGGCCAGACACTTGGGGGGTTGGACCTCCACCTGGGGGGCCAGGTGGGGAAAGGCTGAGGTTCAGAGCTCCCTCCCATTCCTGGGATGGGAAAATGACAGGACCAGAGCCTGCCCCACCCCTGGGTGCGGTTGGGTGCCTGAAGACCCTCCTGAGTCCTGTCTGGTCAGCGGCCGCCAAGCCAATGACTAGGACTGAAGCTTTCACTTCCTGTGAATTGGAAGCCGGGTGCGGCCCACCCTGATCAAATGTCTGGGCTGGAAGCTTCTAGTAGTGAGACAAGTTAGGGGATTTCCAGGCCAATCAAGGAAAAGACAGGACCCAGGGTGGTGGGTGGTGGCCCCCACAAAGAGCTTTACTGGCAGTGAGGAGAGGCTGTCTGTGGGTGAGGCCCCCCCAACCCTAGATAGGGCAGGCTCACCCCCAGGAGGGAGCAGGAATCAGAGAGGGCACAGCGCCCCGGGGAGGTGGCTCAGCAGCACCAGGGGGAGCAGGAATCAGAGAGGGCACAGTGCCCTGGGGAGGTGGCTCAGCAGCACCAGGGGGAGCAGGAATCAGAGAGGGCACAGTGCCCTGGGGAGCTGGCTGGGCAGCACCAGGAGGGAGCGGGAATCAGAGAGAGGCACAGCGCCCCGGGGAGGTGGCTCGGCAGCACCAGGGGGAGCGGGAATCAGAGAGGGCACAGTGCCCCGGGGAGCTGGCTCGGCAGCACTGGGCGTTTCAGGGCTCGAGTTCCTTTATGCCCCCGGGCTCTTCCTCCTCGGTGCTGGCAGAGGCTGGGGCCGTTTCCCTGGAGACGCCGAGTTCACAGCCTGGAGGTGGGGGAACCCCTGCCTGTTTGGGTTGTGCCTCAAGTAACCAAGGTGCAAGGTGTGGGCCTGAGCCAAGGGCGTTCCTGCTGGGAGGTGGGCATGGAGGCCGACACCGGGCCAGCACCAGCCCACTGGCAGGACAGGCTGGCCTGGGGGCCAGGCAGAACCCCGCAGCCTGGACCCAAGCAAATCGCCCTCAAACCTGCTGTCCAGTGAGCCCTCCTTCAGGGGTCAGCCACACAGGCTGGCAGGGTCCTGCTTGAGGGTGGGCACTGATTTTCCCTGGTCGCCGGCGACCACCCAATGACCTTTGCTCTATAGCCTTCCCTGGGCTGGGAACCTCTGGGCTGCTTGATCAAGGGAGCAGGGAGACCCCGAGCTCTTCCCCTGGGTCTTTCACGTCTGTGGGTGAAACCCTCCAGGCCGTTTATCTTTCAGGAGGGTGGACGGCGGGGTATAGGGAGGGGTCACAGCAGGGTCCAGCTTCAGTTAGGAAGAACATGAGATTCTGTCCGCTCCCTCCCCTGAGCCCTGAAAACAACTTGGTTGTGCCTGTGGGGTTGAGGCCTCCGTTCACCTCTGTCCTGTGAGTCCCACTCCTCTGGCCTCAGGGGGCCAGGCAGCAGGTGGGGAAGCTGCTTCTCAGCTGAGGCCAGGAGATTTGAGTCTCTTCTCTGTCACTCTTGTGTGACTCCACCTTAGCTTCCCTGCCCAGCCATGGCCACCATGCTGGGACCCTGGCAGTCTGAAACAGGCAGATGGGGGACAGGCCCCTCTCCCCACTGGGAGTCTCGCTCCCCATGGGTCTCGCTGCCCATCAGGCTAACTGGTAACAGCAGTGGTGACTCCGGAGAGCCCCAAGAACAGTTCTCTGCCCCTGAGCCAGGTCTTCTCCCTTGCTCTGGAGCGCACAGACCTATTCAGGGGCCTGAGGCTCCCCTTTCGTAGCCTGCCCAGTCCCACGGTGGAGGCTGCTGGGTGTGGACCAGGCTTTAGGAGCAGGGCCTGAGACAAGCACTGTCAGGCTCCAAGTCCCCTCATTTATTCCCCACATGCTCAGTGACCGCTGCGGGGAGTGGCAGGGAGCCTGTGTCCTCCCCTGGGGCTCACCATGGCATGTGCCAGTGCCCAGACCATGTCCCTCAGAAACGGAGGGAGAGGGAGAAGTGGAGGGGGAGAGGGAGAAGTGGAGGGGGAGAGGGAGAAGTGGAGGGGGAGAGGGAGAAGTGGAGGGGGAGAGGGAGAAGTGGAGGGGGAGAGGGAGAAGTGGAGGGAGAGAGGGAGAAGTGGAGGGGGAGAGGGAGAAGTGGAGGGGGAGAGGGAGAAGTGGAGGGGGAGAGGGAGGGTGGAGGGGGAGAGGGAGAAGTGGAGGGGGAGAGGGAGAAGTGGAGGGGGAGAGGGAGGGTGGAGGGGGAGAGGGAAAAGTGGAGGGGGAGAGGGAGAAGTGGAGGGGGAGAGGGAGAAGTGGAGGGGGAGGGGGAGAGGGAGAAGTGGAGGGGGAGAGGGAGAAGTGGAGGGGGAGAGGGAGAAGTGGAGGGGGAGAGGGAGAAGTGGAGGGGGAGAGGGAGGGTGGAGGGGGAGAGGGAGAAGTGGAGGGGGAGAGGGAGAAGTGGAGGGGGAGAGGGAGAGTGGAGGGGGAGAGGGAGAAGTGGAGGGGGAGAGGGAGGGTGGAGGGGGAGAGGGAGAAGTGGAGGGGGAGAGGGAGAAGTGGAGGGGGAGAGGGAGAAGTGGAGGGGGAGAGGGAGGGTGGAGGGGGAGAGGGAGAGTGGAGGGGGAGAGGGAGAAGTGGAAGGGGAGAGGGAGAGTGGAGGGGGAGAGGGAGAAGTGGAGGGGGAGAGGGAGAAGTGGAGGGGGAGAGGGAGAAGTGGAGGGGGAGAGGGAGGGTGGAGGGGGAGAGGGAGAAGTGGAGGGGGAGAGGGAGAAGTGGCGGGGGAGAGGGAGAAGTGGAGGGGGAGAGGGAGAAGTGGAGGGGGAGAGGGAGAAGTGGAGGGGGAGAGGGAGGGTGGAGGGGGAGAGGGAGGGTGGAGAGGGGAGGGAGAAGTGGAGGGGGAGAGGGAGGGTGGAGGGGGGAGAGGGAGAAGTGGAGGGGGAGAGGGAGGGTGGAGGGGGAGAGGGAGAAGTGGAGGGGGAGAGGGAGAAGTGGAGGGGGAGAGGGAGAAGTGGAGGGGGAGAGGGAGAAGTGGAGGGGGAGAGGGAGGGTGGAGGGGGAGAGGGAGAAGTGGAGGGGGAGAGGGAGAAGTGGAGGGGGAGAGGGAGAGTGGAGGGGGAGAGGGAGAAGTGGAGGGGGAGAGGGAGGGTGGAGGGGGAGAGGGAGAAGTGGAGGGGGAGAGGGAGAAGTGGAGGGGGAGAGGGAGGGTGGAGGGGGAGAGGGAGAAGTGGAGGGGGAGAGGGAGAAGTGGAGGGGGAGAGGGAGAAGTGGAGGGGGAGAGGGAGAAGTGGAGGGGGAGAGGGAGAGTGGAGGGGGAGAGGGAGAGTGGAGGGGGAGAGGGAGAAGTGGAGGGGGAGAGGGAGAAGTGGAGGGGGAGAGGGAGAAGTGGAGGGGGAGAGGGAGAAGTGGAGGGGGAGAGGGAGAAGTGGAGGGGGAGAGGGAGGGTGGAGGGGGAGAGGGAGAAGTGGAGGGGGAGAGGGAGAAGTGGCGGGGGAGAGGGAGAAGTGGCGGGGGAGAGGGAGAAGTGGAGGGGGAGAGGGAGAAGTGGAGGGGGAGAGGGAGAAGTGGAGGGGGAGAGGGAGAAGTGGAGGGGGAGAGGGAGAAGTGGAGGGGGAGAGGGAGAAGTGGAGGGGGAGAGGGAGGGTGGAGGGGGAGAGGGAGGGTGGAGAGGGGAGGGAGAAGTGGAGGGGGAGAGGGAGGGTGGAGGGGGGAGAGGGAGAAGTGGAGGGGGAGAGGGAGGGTGGAGGGGGAGAGGGAGGGTGGAGAGGGAGAGGGAGAAGTGCAGGGGAGAGGGAGAAGTGGAGGGGGAGAGGGAGAAGTGGAGGGGGAGAGGGAGAAGTGGAGGGGGAGAGGGAGAAGTGGAGGAGGAGAGGGAGAAGTGGAGGGGGAGAGGGAGGGTGGAGGGGGAGAGGGAGAAGTGGAGGGGGAGAGGGAGAAGTGGAGGGGGAGAGGGAGGGTGGAGAGGGGAGGGAGAGTGAGTCACAGAAATGAAGGGAGAGGGAGAAATGGAGGTGGGGGGAGAGAAAATAGAGGGAGGGAGAGGGAGAGGAGAGGAGCTCTTAGGACAGGCGGTAGCTCCGTCTCGCATTCAGAGGTCAGAGCAGCTCGCTGGGCCCTGGAGGCCCCGATTTGGACACACGGTCTGTCCGCGGTGAGCAGCTCATAAATGGAGCGTGGTCCATCACAGTCCCTCTCATAAATGAGAGCTTCCTTCTCAGCTCAGGGAGTGACCTACATTTTACCTTTTTATTGAAGTTCAATTTACCAATTGTGAGTGTGTGCCCGGGTAGATTTTCACAGTGAACACAGCTGGGCAGCCCGCACCCCACACAGGAAACAACTCTGCCGGCACCGTAGAAGAGCCTCCCGCCTCTCCCACCCACCACTGCCCTTCCCTCAAGCCCAGCGGCGGCCGCAGTGAGCCCCGAAACTGAGGATGGCACAGGTTGGCAGGGGTGGTGAGGGCCAGGGCTAGGGACAGCTGGCTGGGGATGCTGAGGCAGCTGCTGCGAGGGGGGCGAGTCGGCGGTGGGCTCTCCTGCACCCAGGATGGGCTGGTGCTGATCACAGATAGATAGGAGAGGACTCTGCCTCCGTTTGCCGTGGAGTTGCTCATGCTTTTGGCTTTGTTTACGTTGCTTTGTGTTTCTCCCCTTTATTCACAGGGAATCAGTCCACTGGAAAAGCCAATTAAAAACAAAAAGATTAGAGGCATTTACTGTTACCCTATGAAAATTTCAAATAGCACTGGGAATACACCGCTAAAAATTGACTCCCATTAAAATTAAACAAATAGTTTACATTGGGCATTCACTTCCTCGGTCAGGTTTTGTGCTGTTTCCATGGGAACACGCAGCATTTGTGTGAATGCGGTGCCCTCCCTGGCTGAGGTCCTTTCATGCCTGGCTTTGAGTTCTTCCAACGACGCCCGAGCCCTTCTCCGGCAAAGTGAGTCTCTAGTGAGTGGACGAGTCGTCTGGTGCAGCATCTTTCAAGACCAGCTTCATGGTGGGTCCACAGGAGTTTTGCCTCAGGAAGCTCTGCACTCAACCTTTGGGGGGAATAGAACAGGACAAAATAGAACAGAGCAGAACGGTGTTTCCCGAGATGCAGTCTGGTGCTAGGCTTTTTATATCTGCAGTGAATTGGAACAGACTTTCCAATGAGCAGCCTCCAGGAGAATTCAGGGCTCTGTGTCTGTTCTCACTCAATCAGCAAGAAATGCCCTGAGTTCTAATGAACAGAGCTGAGATCAGACGGGACACTGGAGAGAAAAATCCGAGAAATAAACCCCATTTGCGGCCATGCCGCACGCCTCACGGTTGCCTCTGAGACGGAATTTGCGCTCTGTTGTCTCAAAAAGCAAAGACTAGAATCAGGAATGGGGCAGCCGCGGCAGACCCTGAGAGGCCGGGCGGCTGATGGGGGCATCCTGGTGGGGCAGCCCTGAGCCGCCCGCAGCAGTGGAGGCCACCCGGGGAGGCAGCTGGTCACCACCCTGGTGTCTGTGGTCACGATGGCCTCAGACGCGGGGCCCCGGGGGAACTCTAGGGCTCGGTAGGTAGCAGAGTTAAGCACGTCATGCTGGCCTGAACCAGAGCGCCATGTGAAAGCTCCATGTCCGCGCTAAGCTGAGGTCGCCTGTCAGGCTGTGTGTGTGGGCGGGGGACGCTCTGCGACCCTGTCTGCAGCTGGGATCTGGAGTCTCCAATGGACAGTTGCATAGATGCCTGGCGTGCTTTGTGGAATCGCAGTGCTGAACGCACCTCCTCACTGCATCAGGCTCCCAGAATAAAGGGCTCCCACTGGCCCAGTCTGGGGGGTAGCCACTGAAAGGGTGTCTTGAAGACGTGGGACTACAGACACCCAGGGTGGGCCGGCTGCCGAGTGCCTGCAGTGAGACCCTGCCCATCAGGGACAGTTGACTAGGTCTTTACCAGCACCTGACAGGAGCCGGCCCAACCCCAGCCCTTTCCTGGGCATTTGGCCTTAGAGCCAGAAGATTCCAGGACACTCCAAGATGCTCAGACAGAACATCTCCTCTGAGGTAGAGGAGATGTCATCTTAAGGGCTGGGGGATTCATCTGCCTAGAAGATTAGGTTGCAGAGAAATCCGGTCATTGGGCGAAGAGCAAAGCAACCATAAGGATCGTGGCAGGGGCGGGCTGGCCCTTCTCTTACGGAAACCCTCCCTTTTCCTGACTTGTCTCCTCTGTCTCTCGGGACACCCCTGGGGCCCTGCACCGGCCCCTCCTCTCCTCCTGTAAGCAACATCTAAGCTGAAGCTCCTGAGGCCTCAGACTCCGCCCCTCCTCTGCGTGTGCTCCTGCTCAGGAATAGAATCCAGCTGTTGGCAAGGGCTTCCTGGGAAAGGATGGGCAGTAGGGATTGGAGTCTTTGTGGCCTTACTATCTCTGTTGCAGTCACTCAACTTTGCCGTGGTAGAGTGAGGACAGCCACGGGTGACACACACATGGGCAGGTGTGGCATGGCTCCAGGGAGCCTTCATTACGGCAGCCAGCAGAGCCAGCCAGCAGGACACCTTGTGGACCCTGGTCCGTTCCCACCTCCACCGCAATCACCACGGAGATCACGAGCTTCTACGTCTCCGCCCTGGAGCCTGTGGTCATGTCTCTGGTGGACACCTGAACGACCCTGGAACATCTGACATTCATCATGATGGCATTACTGAGCGCTTGCTGTGTACTTAGTCCCTGATGGAGTTGTCTCGTGTAATTCTCCGATACAGAGTCTGCAGCTTTGTCCACCACCCTGTACTGCCTCTCAAATTTATGCAGAACGAACCCTACCTATATCCCCTCTACCACGCTCCTGCAGGCTCAGTGACGCTGAGTTTCTCGTGTCTGTAATGCGAGAGTTAGCGTTGGTTCTCCCCCTCTCACTCCCACACTGACACATGTCGTCAGATCTCCTTCCAAATATTTTCCACATCTGCCCCCCGTTCCCATCTCTCCTGCCGTGGCAGAGAAACAGCAAAAGAACGGGCATCACTCACTCCATCTTTGTTTAAGGGGCCCCTACCCCTTCCTGCACATAGGCTGGGATAATTTTACAGCGCTGAGATGAAATGCAAAGATGGCAATCACTTAGTTTTAAACAATAAGTCTGAGATTAAAGGAGAAGCATGTAAATCACTGACTATGTTTTGTGAAAGATTTACAGGAGATTGTGACCTGACCAAGGACAAAAGAAGTGGCCAAACTCTCTTTTCGCTCAGCAGTTCTACCTCTATGTATCGTATTTACTAGAAAACTCTTCACCAGTAATAAACTGTGCTCAACACTTACCACGCACTTACTGGGAAGTGAGCACTGCTCCAACATCCTGAGTATGTTACTTTAGTCTTCACACAAGCTCTCTTATGTAAGCACTTATGTAAGGACTGGCAGGACAAATTTTCCACACTTAGCAGATGAAACTGAATGAAAGTGAAGAGGAGTTGAGTAACGGGCCCATGGTTGCTATGGTTTGGATGTGGCTCTCTGGTCCCCACCAAAACTCAGGTTGACATGGGATCCCCAGTGTGGTGTTGGGAGGTGGGAGGTGTGTGGATGGGGATGGATCCCTCACAAATGGCTTGGTGCTGTTCTCTTGGTAGTGAGTGAGTTCTCGCTCTCCCAGGAATGGACTTGTTTCTGAGAGAGAGGACGTTTTAAAAGCCTGGTTTCCTTCATCTCCCACTCTCGCTTCCTCAGTCTCCCTCTCTTTCTTCCTTGGTCTCCGTCTCTGGCTTCCCCACCCCCCACACTGTGTGATCTGTTTGCACACACCTGCTGCCCTTTCTCTTTTCTGCCATGAGTTGAAGTAGTCTAGGACCCTCACCAAATGCAGCTGCCCAAACTTGGACTTTTCAGCCATCAGAATCGTGAGCCAAATAAACCTCTTTTCTTTATAAACCATGCAGCCTCAGGTATTCTCTCAGAGCAACACACAATGGACTAAGACAGTGCTCATGTGGGCAGTAAGTCCTTGAGCCTGGATTTGTGCCTCTAACCCATGCATCCAACTCCCAAGTCTCCTCTCTCAACCATGGCAGGACAGAGCCACTTGTATAGCTACACAAATGTGTATTTTTAGGATTATTCATGGCAAAATTATAGGAGCACAAAGTGAAACAAATTTATGAGAGTGAAAATTCTACCAATAGAGAACATATTAAACAAATCACAGCACAATTATACCATGAAATGTTGAGCAGCAGTTACTGAAGAAGTGACCATCCTGTGTGCCCTGGAAGACTATATGTGCACATGTATGTATGTGCAGTACACCTATCACACACACACATTCACATGACTGTGTTCGATGGCTCTGAAACACTAGCGCTGACCTGTTACGGGGCTCATCCCTGAGGGCTGGATGAAACGAGGCCTGTCATCTCTTTCAGTATTCCTCAAACTTCTGCAACTTTTACACAACTTGTTTCTTTGAAGAGGAGAAAAAAACCCCTAAAAATAGAATAGAAAGAAAAGTGAGAGAGATGATCAATGCAGTCTGGCCGAGCTCATGCCCATGGGACTTTCACTGGGATGCTGATTTCAAGATGGAGAAAACAGCTGACAATGGCACTCAGCAGTGGCTGTGGATTGAGCTTCCCCAGGAAGGTCACCAATTTCAGTCAAGCATGTCTCCGCTTCCTGCTGCCACTCATCATTCCTAGTGACCGGGCGCCTGCCCACACCCTGAGGGGGTTGGCAGGATGCAAAACTCCTAGCAGGCCCCTCCAGGGCGGGCTGGTGGCACACAACAAAGGCTGGCCCCCTGACCTGGCCACTGCGAGTGCACGGCCTGGCTCTCCTCCCCCAGCTGTGATGCTATCACAGCCCCCGAAGCTGGTGGGGAGGGAGTCCCTGTGCATGCTCATGCCCTAGAATGAGGGGGTTCCACACCACCGAAGAGGGGGTCTCCTAAAACAGCTTCCAAAGTTCTCTGCATGGTAAGAACCGGGGATGCAGATGTGTGCTTGACATACAGGTTCCTGGGCCCCCAGAGCTCCCGAACTTGCATCTTCGTGGCCGGAGCTCTAGGTCTGGGTGTGCAACGATCATCCCAGTGCATCAGGCAGGTTGGGGAGTGCTGTTGTCAAGTGATTGCTCTTGAAGGCAGTGCCCCCACAGGGCTCCTTGAAACACAGACCCCAGATCCTGGGCCTCTACCTAGAGTCGGACTCTGCAGAGATGGTGCCAGGGATATGCATTTCAACAGTGTCAAGGTGACCCTGCGTGAGGCAGAGGCCTGCAGATGTGCTTTGGGGAACGCCACTCCAGAGAAAAAGAATGCTCCACTGTGTGGGGGCAAGGGGTCGCCTGCTGACAAGGCCTTGTCCCAGCTGGAAGACCTCAGAGAGGAAGATGACAGCAGCACAGGACGGGCCTGTGACCTGACCGCTGCCCAGAGACATTCTCATGCCAACCGTGGGCTGAGAAATGTGGTCTCGCTGTGCCCAGAAGGAAGATGGGCCAAGCCTGCTGAATGGCTGGCAATCTCAGCCACATCTTCCCACCCCCATCTCTAGCCAGCAGCTTGTGTTCCTGGAGGCACAACCCTTAGCAGCTGTTTAGTGTCCTTTAAGAGATATCTTAAGATTAGGCACATATATCTCCTACACATGCCACACATACGCACACACACATGCGCACACGCACCTATACACACATGCACATGCATCCACACGCATACAGATGCAGCTCCTTTCTGGAAGGCACTGGGCCTGTGTTTCCCCGTCTTCCCTCCATCCCTCTCTTTCCTGTTCTTTCCTTCCTCCCTGTCTCTTCTCTCCCTCTCTCCCTCCCTCCCGCCCTCCCTTCCTTCTATTTCTCTTTCTCCCTCTTTCTTTCTGTCTCATTCTCCTTTTTTCTTCACTTAACAATATATGGGTCCACAATTGTACATAGGGAATATGGACCAACCTCATTCTTCTTAATGTTGCCACAGTATTCTGTGATATGGATGCACCATAGTTTATTTACCAAGTTCCTTATACACAGCATTTAGATTATTCCTCATCTTGTCAAACAAAGATACTATTAAGATCCAATTAAAATAGTTTGTGAATCTGAGTGAATCACTAGAATAAATTTCTAGAATTGTTGGCTAACAGAGTAGTGCACTTGCTATTTTAATAGACATTGCCAAATTGCCTTTGAAAGAGGTGTTTATAAACAGTATTTAGTGGGCTACCACCACCACAACAGATACCTATACCCTCCCAAACCATCCTTAGCTTGAAAGGATCTTGTCCAGATGACATTCTCCTCAAATGTCTCTATGCATTCAAGGCAAGCTTATTCAAAATCCTGGAAGTTTGTTCTTGCAAAAATAAATGTGTTGATTCTAACGTGTGTGTAACCACACAAGGAAAGAGGACATCCAAGATGAGCAGAACAGCAGCCAGCGAGGTGCAGGACTGTGCCCTCAGACGTTACACCGGTGATGAAGCAACAATGTCAGAAAGACAACCAAAGTATTGGTCACCCAGAGGGCCTAGGAATCGTCACATGTGTGCACCAAAACTTCATCTATGACAAAGGTGACCCTGCAGGGTGGCAGGAGTCTTTCCCATAATGCCATGCCAATTGGATACCCATAGGCAAATAAATGGATCTTCCAATGTTCCTTATTCTCCCCCAGATCACTTCCAGGTAGAGCATAGTCCAACTGTGAAACAACTTTTAGAAGATAACAGGGGAATAACTCTTGGCCTCGTGGCAGAGATAGACGTTTAATAGGAAACAAATTTAAGGGTTAAAATGTCTTGATTGCACTTAATTAAAATTAGGAATTAAAATTAAAAAACATGTTTTATACTATCACAGTTGGGATTAAGTTAAAAAAATGTTATACACTTTGGGAGGCTGAGGTGGGAGGATCGCTTGAGCCCAGGAGTTGGAGACCACCCGGGGCAACATAGAGAGACCCTGTCTCTACAAAAACGAAAATTTAAAAATTAGCCAGATGTGGTGATGTGTGCCTGTAGTCTCAACTACTCTGGAGGCTGAGGTGGGAGGATGGCTTGAGCTTAGGAGATCAAGGCTGCAGTGAGCTATGATCTTGCTGCTGCACCCCAGTCTGAGTGACAGTGAAACCCTGTCTCAAAAAAAAAATTGAAAGTAGAGATATAAACCACCCAGGAGGAGAAACTATTTATGCACACGTAACTGGCAAAGGACTCATATCCAGAATATATTTTGTAAAGTCTGTAAGTCAGTAAGAAATAGACAACCCAATTGAATAGTAAACAGGTACCGTACAAAAGTTGTCAGTAGTGTTATAACTTTGTTTTGGGTTTCCACATTTTATTTTCTACATAAAGAGACAGATACATTTAAAAATTATCTGTTTCTGTTTTTGGACACACAACATATAAAGATATAATTCTTTGACATCAACAACTGAAGGAAGTGGGAATGGAGATGTGAAGGAGTGGAATTTTTTGTGTTATTGACATTTAACTGGGATAAATTCATGTTAGAGTGTAGCAACTTTATTATATCAGCCACAAAGAGAATAGCTGCAGAGTAAACACAAAAGGCAATGAGAGAGGAATTTAAACATTTCACTACAGAAAATCAACTAAACACAAAAGAAGACAATGCAGTAAAGGAGGGACCAGAAAAATGATAAAGGATGTAGAAAACACATTCCAGAAGGACAGAGGCGAGCCCACCCCACCCCCGTTTATCAGTCACCTAAGAAGGGAGGAAGTTCCAACACATGCCACAGTGTGATGCACCTGGGGGAGGTGATGCAGGTGCAGTGGGATCCCACTCACAGGATGGAGGGAGGGATTGATTGGTGGATAGAGGGAGGGATTGATGGGTGGATGGAGTGAGGGATTGATGGGTGGATGGAGGGATGGATGGATGGAAGGATGGAAGGATGGATAAAGGGATGGATGGATGGATGGATGGATTGATGGAGGGATGGATGAATGGATGGAGGGATGGATGGAAGGATGGACAAAGGGATGGATGGATGAAGGGAGGGATGGGTGGATGGAGGGATGGATGGAAGGATGGATGGATTGATGGAGGGATGGATTGATGGAGGGATGGAGAGATGGATGGAGGGATTGATGGATGGATGGATTGATGGAGGGATGGATTGATGGAGGGATGGATGGAGGGAGGAATGGGTTGATGGATGGAGGGATGGATGGATGGAGAGATGGATGGTGGTGATGGTTGCACAGCAAAAGCAATGTACTTAGTATCATCAAATTGTACACTTAAAAATGGTTAAGATAGTCAATTTTATGTTTTGTGTATTTTACCACGATAAAAAAAATCGGCCCCCAAGCCCCACAATATATTAAAAACAGCAAACATTTAAACTTACCTTCCAGGAACCTCAAAGATGCACGGACATGTGGGCCACTTGCTTTTGCCCTTGAACCCACTCGCTGACCTTGCTTTGCTCTTCTTTGCTTCCCAAGGGTGCTGTACTCCCTGGCCTCCTTGTCCCCCATTTCTGGGCAGTTCTTAAGCAGGCAGTTACCGAGGCAACAGGCATGATTATCTGCAGGCGGCTAAGAGCAAGCCAAATGGGGCCAACAGGTTAGCACAGGGGCCCCTGTCAGTAACGGACGCTCCAGAAAGGGGCTGGGACAGACATCTGTGGTCACCCGCAGTGGGCAACTTCCTTGCTGAAGGAGGAGTGACTGTTGGAGGAAAAGTCCCAAAGGCCGAGCCAAGAACCATGTCCTTATGTTGAACTTTGCTCTCTATAATAGTGAAAAACACATGCCTGGGCAGAGATTTAAAATGCTAATGAGACATGCAATGTATGAATCAGCATGTACAGTGACGGCGTCTGTAGGCCCAGGAACCCACCCACAACATGCTTAGTTCCTGCTCCTTCAGGAATAATCATGTGAGACTCCCATCAAAGGAATTTCCCAGTGCCAGTCTCACTGTCTTATTCTGGAGCAGCCCGCTCTGACCCAGCTAGTGGAGCGCACTTTCGCTTTGCAATAAACTTCTTTGCCCACTCTTACTTTGGACTTGCTCTCAAATTATTTCATGCACAGATGTCAAGAACCTGAACAGGCCCACCCACAGCATCCCTGGCCAATGGGAGACCTCAGCAGGACATGGCGGGCGGGAGAGGTGGGGAGGCCACTGCCTGGTGCTTTTCTGTCTCACTCCCTCCGGTGTGTCTGGCTTCTCTGGGAGCCCCTGCTGTTACTGAAGTCCCAGCTTTGCCTCCGTCTTTCTCCCTCCAACCCAAGACAAAGAGCAGTGTGCTGGCTTCCTGCTGTTGCTAAATTCTGGGCTGCTCTACGCCCCTGGGTTTGGCTTCCGTGTTCTTCCACCCATTCTCTGCATTACATTTCCTCCCTGTGAAATGTCTTGAGTCAGTTCTGTCTCTCGACTAGACCACACCTGCAACACTATCTGTTCTATCTGGACAGGAGGTTCTTGAGAACACACTGGTGCCGCTGCGCTCCACAGGGCTGCTGCTCACAGGTAAGATGCAGATGAGAACTGTCGCCACAACCCTCTCAATGTCCAACAGAACTTTCACCGTGCATGCGGTGATTTATTTTCTTTCTCCACCAACTTGATTGGCCTTCATGCTACGGGGATGAGCAGCCTAGGACCCTGGTGAGGCCACGGCTCCAGCAGACCCTGACAGTGAAGCTGTGGTCCCTGGTCAGTGGTCACTGCCTGCCACTTAGGGTCTCCCTTCATTCCTCCAGGGAGCTGAGGTGCATGTTTGTGCCATAGAGAGACCCACGCTTTTCAGGCAACACGGCCCTTAAATGCAGACTCACTCCCTGGCCTGGGGCTTAGCTGGAGACACAGGAACCTGGTCCCTGACTGCAGAAAGCACCGCCCGTGGGTCCAGGGAGGGGTGTTGTGTCCATCACTGTATTTCAAGGGCTTATGAAGGTGTCGCCGTTGGTCATTCTGCTATTTGTGACTTCACCCTATGTACTAACATTAGGATGCTACTTCTGAAAAGGATGTGACTCACTTACTCCATCAAAAAAAAAGAGTAAAGTTTTTTCTTTAAGGAGCCTGCTGCCTGAGGGAACCCTGTACAGTTATGGGGTCAGGAGTGGAGCCTCGGGCCAAGTGATTAAGAACAGGAAGAGATTCTGGGCAGAAATGATCGACGCATTTATAAAGGAGATTGTATTCGTTCCATGTCTGAAGGATGAAAATACAGAATGTCAATTCACACAGAGCATACACTCTGTGCCTGCCCTGTTCAGGTTAAATCCACACCAAAGCTCATTCTGCAAAAAACAAAACGAAGACACAGAGTGAATAATCAGCTCCCTGCACCCCACGCTCTGTAAACCCCGACACTGGCCCTCTCACTCCCGAGTCCATGCTGCGAGCACTGCCTGACCCTGCCTGACCCTGCCATAGAAGCAGGGCTCCGGGCTGTTAATTTCCAGTAGGAAATTCACCAGCTCATCAAACCCATGGTTGCCTTGGCCTGGCTGGAAGAGACTCTTCTCCCCTGAGGAGTAAGAATGAAGGGTTATCAGATTCTAAGAGTCTTGGGAGGTTGCTTTATTAAGGAAAGTCACCTCCTTCGTGGGGGTCCCTCCTCCCACATCTATTCCTGGAAACCCAGGTTGGCTAGGGACCCAAGGGGGCATCGCTTGAGGTAAGGAGACCCTCCAACACTGTTTTTTTGGGGTGGGCCACACTCTTCTGGGGCCACATTGGACCCCGACGGTCTGCTTCCCTCTGAATGGCCTTGGTTCTCGCTGCTTACGGTGAAGGAGACCTCTGAGCCAAGGGAGGCTCCCTGCTGGCTCTCCCCTGCCTCATCTCGAGCAGCCCTGCCCATCGCCCCTGCCCTGCTCTGCCTGACATGCCAGAGGTGGAGGATTGTTCCATGAGCAGCTCCACATTGATTAGGTTTCCATGGCCAACAACCCAGGTCCTTGTCACGGACGCTGGCATTTTGTTGTGCTGCTGGTTTGATGCTGGCATCCACTGGACAAATCGATGGTCAAAGGGAGGCAGGGAGTAGAGAGAGGGCACCGTGCATTCTGCAAGTGACTCCAGAGCCCCAAAGACAGCCGGTTCCATTCAAACAAACAACTCACTTGCCGACGTCCCTGTGAGTTGTGTAGGCAGCGTTGCAAAAGTTCCCCAAATCCTTATGTATGTGCACATTTGGAGACTGCGAGTGGATCTGCTCCAACATTTGGCCAAGATGGGAGCACGGGGATGAACATCCACTTCTCCTCCCAGCCAAGTTTTCAGTTTCCACATAGGTTCCTGGGCAGAGGGGCCAATTCTGCTGAAATCAGGCCTAGGAGAACTGTCTGGGGCGTGTTGTTAGAACAGAAATCCTGCAGGTGCTGCCCCGACTCATTCTGTCCAGGCCCTCCAAGGTTAGTGCCCTGGAAAGAAGAGCCCTCTCCAGCCCTGGCCCCGCTGGAGAGAGGCCAGGACAGTGCTCGGAGGGCAGGAGCTGGGGCTCCAGTGAGGTGGATTCCAGGCTGAGGGAAGGAGTCCTGAAGGGGATCAGGTGAGGAGAGGAGGAGACCACGAATGGAGAGCAAGTGTCTGCAGAGGACCTGGGGTCACTGGATGGCACTCACTGTGCTGGGACTCTGGAGCCTGGCAGGGCTGCCTCTGGGGTCCAGGGGAGCCTGACCCTTCCCACGATCTTGGCCATCCATGGGGAGGACAAGAACAGGGGCCTGCTGTTCACCTGGAGATCCTGGATTGAGGAGGGGGCTGTCAGCTCATGGACACCTCCCTGCTTCTCACGCTGGCTCCACTGAGCCCCCAGATCCTTCCTGCCCTGCCGTGGGCCCTGCAGGCATCTTTCCTGGCCAGGAGACCCTCAGCAGTGAGTCCACTCCCCAGAGCAAATGTCCAGGTCCACTCTGTGTGGTCGCCGCTGGCATCCCCGCCCCCTGAGCAGCCAGCTGGGTGTTCTGAGTCCAGAGCCTCCTCCATGCCCCTTCCTCTGTTCCCATCTGTCACCACCTGGGCCAGGGCCTTAGTGAGGGACCCTGCAGGCATGCCCTTGGGACACGCACCAGGAGTGAGGGTGGGTCCAGTTGCCATCAGTTGCGCCCCAGGGCTCCTGGCCGTGGTGAGGGTCTGGTCTAGCCACCACCAGCTCCCAGGGTGCCTGCTCTGACCCTGGCTGAGTTCAGGAAGGGGCCTCTTCCAAGTCCTCCCCTAGAAGGGGTGGGCACCTTCCCATTTCAACAGTCCTAACAGGGCACCTTTTCCTTCTTTGCACACTTGCTGGTGGCAGCCCAGGCCCCGTGTGCCCGACAGGCCATGCTGTCACTCCAGGGCCTGTCCCCTCTGTGTCCAGTCAGTGGCTACGTCTTGCTGTCCACGCTGCACACAGGACCCCAGGCTTTTGCTGCTCTGTGACTCTCCGGCCTCACCCCCAGCCCCAACCTCAAAGGCCTCATGCTTGGGGACCTTGAGGACTGAGCATCCAATGCTCTCTGGATCCTCTGCCTGACCGGGGGTCGCCTCTGCCACAGGGACGCATCCCCCAGAGTAGTCTCTCCCTGGTAGACTGGCCCCCTGCCCCAGAAAGCAGGCCAGACCCATGGCTTGAGATAGCACACTTTCCAAAATTAAATTCCTCTGCCAGAGGTGTCTCACTCAGACAGTGAGCTCTCATAATTGCTCATTTTGGGATCTGATCAGATATTTCTGTGACAAGAGCCTGTGGATATAATGTTAATAGAAAAAAATTGTATTTGGCATTTTTGTGCTCTTCCCTGCCAAAGGCTCTGAGCCTCAGCGCTTATTGGTTTCCTGCGGCAGATTCATTTTGCATTTCCTCCTTATTACTGGGCTTAGTGGGACCAGAGCTGTTTGAGGGAGAGATTATCATTTTCCACCTCCGCGCTGTGCAGTTCATCAACAGGGTGCAAATGACAGAGGCTGGGTGGGGAGTGGCGGACTCGGAGACAGAGGGCAGGCTGGAGACCAAGTGAGGGAGACCAGTGGCCATGACAGCCAGTGTGGACAGGAGCTGTGGGTCACAACTCTGTGGTCCCAGCCTATTACCCCCAGAGTCCAGAGTTGCCAAAATTTCCATTTGTTCAAGAGCATCCCAGCCATGCATTCCCAGACGAGGCCCCTGATGTCTGCAGGTGGACCTGGGTGGGACCCGCTGCCCTCCAGGCCCCATCCTGCTCCCCTGACCCCACTCCACCCGCCCTAAGATGACTGGGGCCCTCCGTCCATCCAGGCTCCCTTCCCTGCCATTTTTGAGTTGGGCTCCACCAATGGGGTCTCCCCTGGGGCACACAGCGGGCTGGAGAGACAAGCTGAGGTCGGGGCATTTATTCCTCATGCCCTCCCTGCATGGGGCTGCACTGCTGGCAAGAGCTGGGACCCTCAGTCTCCAGACCCAGCTTCTGTGGAGTGCCCCGCATGGCCTCATGGGAACCCCAGTCTCCAGACCCAGCTTCTGTGGAGGGCCCCGCATGGCCTCATGGGGACCCTCAGTCTCCAGACCCAGCTTCTGTGGAGGGCCCCGCATGGCCTCACGGGGACCCTCAGTCTCCAGACCCAGCTTCTGTGGAGGGCCCTGCATGGCCTCATGGGAACCCCAGTCTCCAGGCCCAGTTTCTGTGGAGGGCCCCGCATGGCCTCATGGGAACCCCCAGTCTCCAGACCCAGCTTCTGTGGAGGGCCCCTCATGGCCTCCCTGGGACCCTCAGTCTCCAGACCCAGGTTTTATGGAGTGCCCCGCATGGCCTCATGGGAACCCCCAGTCTCCAGACCCAGCTTCTGTGGAGTGCCCCGCATGGCCTCATGGGAACCCCCAGTCTCCAGACCCAGCTTCTGTGGAGTGCCCCGTATGGCCTCATGGGGACCCCCAGTCTCCAGACCCAGCTTCTGTGGAGGGCCCCGTATGGCCTCATGGGGACCCCAGTCTCCAGGCCCAGCTTCTGTGGAGGGCACCGTATGGCCTCATGGGGACCCCCAGTCTCCAGGCCCAGCTTCTGTGGAGGGCCCCCATGGCCTCCCTGGGACCCAGCAGCGTGGCTCTTGCCCTGCTCCTCAGGCCAGAGGTGGCGACGACATCCACCGTGGTCCCCCCTCCAAGTTCCACGCCACCCTTGCTCACCCTGCCAGTGCCTCTGCAAGGCACCCTTCTATGAACAGTTGAGTGAACTCTGGTTCCTGCCAGGGCCCCGGCTGATGGAGCCTTGAATGAAAACAAAGATACCACAATCCTCTGAACCCTCCCCAGCCCGGGGAGAAAACAGCCTCCCACTTAATTCACTCAAACAAACAGCCTCTGTGCCTGGGCTGACCCTGCTTTTGAACCCAGCCCAAGGTCAGACAGTTCCCCGTTCCCCGTTCATCATGGCTGGGACGTGGCATGACAGCTGTGGCCTGTCCTGGGGCTGGCAGGGTTCAGCAGGGGCTGAAAGGTCACAAATGGTGAGGACTGTGGTACTGGGATTCAGGACCCTGGGAGAGGCTGGTCCTGGGAACCATGTCAAGGAGAATGGCGGTCATCAGGGAGCACATGAGGGAGAAGAGGAGGTGCCTTCTCCAGAGGAGGGAAGCTTGGTGCAGGCAGCTGCTCGATTCCCTTGGAGCTTGGGCTGGGCTGTGACCCTCGGGGTGGGGAAGAAGCAGCCACCTGGGGAGACTCCAGCTCAGGGCAGGTGTGTCCACTCAGCCAGCCACTGCCTGTGGGCCTTGTTCATAGGAGACGTCGCGGTGCAGCCAGCACATGCACTGGACAGCTCTTCTCTGGGGGCCAGGAAAGCCCAGGTGGATGTCATGGTCCCAGACAGCCCTGCTCAGCCGAGAGGGACACCTGCCATCCAGAAGGAGGCGGTGGGGTTCTCTTCCTCGACACAGAGCCTACACATGGCTTCGCTGGTTGTGAAAATGACACAAGCCTCCTGTGAAAGAAAAGCAAGAAAGTAAGCAGCGCGATGGCATTTCCATGAAGTGGGAGGCATGCGCAGGTCAGCTTGCCCCTCCACGGCCCACACTTCAGGCATTCTGTTCATGTTTTTACAGCTTTAACATTTTCTACATAGTAACGTCATACATGTATTTCGAAACAAAATGGGTTCTAATACACAAAAGGTCCTTTTTAAAATTACTTAACATTGTGGTGTGCACATTTTCACAGTGACTGTGGACCTACTGTGTGGCATTTCACTGTGTGGGTCTCCATCCCTGGCCCTGTAAAGGGGCTGGGTCTGTTGTTACTGCTCCTCCAGCATAAACCAAAAAACAAATGTCCCTGATTGGGGAGTCAGAGAGGTGGGGGCAGAGACAGCTCCCACAGAGATGCAAGGGTAGCGGAAGTGCACAGAGGGAGTGACTCAGGGCTGGTGATCTTAGTGGGAGCAGCTAAGCCCTGCATGCTTCGGGGGCTTGGCCCTAGTCACAGGTCCTGTGAGCCTGTCCTTGTAGGCATTTCTTCATGGAGCAAACGTCTCCAAATGTGAAAGCCTTTCGGCACATTTCACCAAACTGCCCCCAGAAGCTTCGAACAGGGGACACTTACCAGCCCCCAGAGGGTCCTGAGAATCCATCCCCCAGACCCTCATTGGCATCAGCTATTGCAGTTAGTTTCAGTCTTTTCTCACCCAATGAACATCAAGTATTTTCGTTTTGTTTGCATGTCTTGGATAATTAGTGATGTTGCTTCCATTATGGCTCCATTGTTTTTGTGTGTCTTCTTTCTTGAACTTTTTATTCATGCCAATCCTTTGTATACAGATATCTTTTTTCATATTGATTTGAATATGCTCTTTACATATTAAGGATACAAACTTGTTGTTTGTTGTGTTGTTTTCAAATGCTTTCCTCCAGTTCACTTGCCTTACAAAGTCATGATGATGCACTCTGCATTCAGAACTTTAAAATCTGTGCAATTCCATAACCTATCTTTTGCTTATTTTCCATGGACATTACACTTAAGAAGTTCTTTCTTACCTTCAAGATTTTAGATTATTTTGCTACATTTTCCTCAAAGTCAAACAAAATTTACAACAAATTAAAACAATAACTTAAAATTATTTTAAGTGGCAGAAAAATGAATACATTCTAGTAGAAATTTCAAAGAATTTGACAAAGCCCATGTGTTTGAGGACCTGCCATTTGCCGGACACTGTGATCAAGGCTGGGAATATAATGAAAAATTCTGCTTCCTTAGAGCTCATAGCTAGGAGGCATCCACAAATTATCACATGGATCAGTATAAAACTAGCCCTGGGAAGAGAAATTCCCGCAGAGAACAGTGGAGAATCTCCCCCTGTGCAGGAGGGCTGCTCATGGCACTCCCTGTTTAAGCGTCCCCAGAGGGAGTAATATTGAGCTGTGATTTTACACGAGTGGAGGTTCACTCATTTAAATGAGTGATTTTTAAATAAGTGGAAGCACTGAGGTCATGAGGAGGGAGAGGTTATGAGGAGGAGGGGAGGAGAGCTCACATGCCAGCTCAAGGACACCCCCAGCTCACGGACACCTCCCAACTTGAGGACACCTCCCAGCTCGCTCTGCTCCGCCCCCTCCTGCTCTGCTACCTCCTAGTCCCATCGTCTGGAGGTAGCTACAGTCAGAATATGGTGCGTATCCTTCTAAAACATCTCACGTGTACCTTTAAACATAAATTTATAATGTTAATAGTGGAAAAATAGAGTGTTTGTGTATATTTATGTTTGTTTCCTGCTTATGAAAAATTTCAAAAACATACAGAAAGGTAGAGGATACATAAAACTCTCTCACATACCCATCGCCCGACATCAACAACCACAAACAATTTACTTCCCTCAGAGTCACAGTCCCACAGGTAACAAGTGACTCTAAACGGGACAGGGGAGAGGTGGATGCAGGGACGGCTCCCACGGGTGTGGGCAGGTGGAGGAAGTCCGCAGGGCCAGTGCCGCACTTCAGGGCTGGGATCTTAGCAGGGTCTCAGCTGTGCAGCTAAGACCACTGCGTCTGCATGGGCAGGGAGGGTGGTAACTCACCCAGCGGGGCAGCAGCTGGCTCTGCATGAGGGGCTGCCAGACAAGAACTGCAGCCCAGCGAGCGGGGGTAGAGGAGCAGGTGCTCTGAGCACAGCCCCTCGCCTCCGGTTGAGCCAAAGGTCTCCAGAGGACACAGAGTCCCTTTCCTACTGGATATTAGGGTCAGCCTCCAGGCACAGGACTGGATAGAGAGCACTGAGGGAGATGTATGTGGAGGGAAAGAGAGGCTTGCAGCAGGGTTGAGTGCTTTAAAGCAAATTGCATACCCCACGTCCTCACATTCCTAAATCCTTCAATATGCATCCGAATAAGGAATCTCTTCTTGCATGACTACCGTACACTCACGCTTTGCAAAACAAACAACTCCTTCATTTAATCAAACACTGCAGTGGGCTCAGGACATCTGCATCAGGAAATGCAGATGTCGAAACCTAATCACCAACATAATGGATTAGGAGGGGAGGCCTTCGGGAGGTGATTAGGTCCTGAGGATGGAGCCCTCATGAATGGATTAGTGCCCTTATAAAAGGGCTCCAGAGAGCTGCCTCGCCCCTTCCACCAAGTGAGGATGCAGCAAGAAGACCGCCATCTATGAACCAAGAAGTGGGCCTTGCTAGATGCTGAATCTGCAGGAGGCTTGATTTTGGACTCACCAGACTGTGAGAAATAAATGTCTGTTGTTTATAAGCCACCCTGTCTGAGGCATTTTGTTACAGCAGCCTGAACTGACTAAGACAAACACTTGGTCTATACTCAAATTCCCTTTGCCAGAGGCGTTTGAACCAGAGCAACTCCATCTTGAACAAGGACTGAGTAAAATGAGGCTGAGACCCTCTGGGCTGCATTTCCAGGAAGCTAGGCATTCTTAGTCACAGGATGAGATAGGAGGTGGACAGAACTGGTATCACAAGATACAGGTCAAAAAGGCCCCGCTGATAAAATAGGATGTGCTAAAGAAGCCAGCCCAAACTCACCAAATCCAAGATGGCGATGAAAGTGACCTCTGGTGGTCCTCACTGCTCGTTAAATGCTAATTATAATACATCAGGTGCTAAAAGTCATTCCCACCAGCGTCATGGCAGTTTACAAATGCAACACTACCCTATATGGTCTAAAAGGAGGAGAAACCCTCAGTTCTGGGAAATCCCCATCCCTTTCCCAGAAAACTCATGAATAATTCATCCCTTGTTTAGCATATAATCAAGAAATAACCACAAAAATAGCCAACTAGCAGCCCTTGGTGCTGCTCGGTCTATGGAGTAGCCATTCTTTTGTTTCTTTACTTCTCTCATAAACTTGCTTTCATTTTACTCTATGAACTTGCCTGGAATTCTTTCTTGTGTGAGGTCCAAGAACCCTCTCTTGGGGTCTGGATCAGGACCCCTTTCTGGTAACATCTTGATTATCGAAAAAACTGAATTTTAGTAGCTGATTTATTTGAATCCAGATCCAAGCAAAGTCTGTATGTCGCGTCAGAAAGCTCTATCTGTGAAGTCTCTTTAAATCTAGAATCATCTCTTTTTGCCCTCACCTCCCGCTCCATTTCACAGACCTCCTACCTCATGCTGGCTTTTTGAGGAAAGCATGTCAAATGTCCCATTAGATGTTCACATTAGGATCTGCCCAATGGCTTCCGGGGCTGTTTAACTTGTTCCCCTGACTTACACATTGCTGCAGGCTTGAAATTAAATGCCAGGGCTGATGAGATCCAGGTTTTCTCTGTGCATGGATACTCGGTAGGTGAAGCTGTATTCTTTGTACTGCAGCATATCAGGAGACACATAATGATTAAACCTCACTTTTAATGATGCTGAGACTGATCAGCGAATTCAGATGGCAACAATGATCCATGCAATGTAAGTTTCTCTATCGATCTTCCACTTAAGAGTTTTACCATCTATTGATGACATTAACCTAGTCAGTTTTTAATAAGGTGTTGGAACTTCTAATTCTCTTCCTCCTTCTGAAATTATTTGCTTGAGTGCTTCTGTTTAGAAGAGCCATCCCTCATCCACTAAGGCTATGATTTATCATGAAATACAATTAATACCAGGAAGGCAGGATAAATGCTTAGTTTTCCTCTTTATTTATCACTTTTCAGCATAATGGATTGGCATCCTAGCAACCTCCAGAAGTGTGCAATAAGTTTTGTTGTATATATCTTTTCTGTACCACCCCCCATACACATTCTTTTACTCATAGCTTGTTTTTAATTGAAGTGAGTCTCACATAACATAAAATTAATCCTTTTAAAGTGTACAGTTCAGTGCCATTGAGTACATTCACACTGTTGTGCAACAGTCACCTCCAAAACATTTTCATCCCTTTTGTCCTCCCTCCTCCACAGCCCATGGCAGCCACTTATCTGCTGTCTCTGGATCTACCTATTCTGGATATTTTTAACATAAATGAAATAGTGCAATATATGATCTTTTGTTCCTGGCTTCTTTCACTTAGGGATATTCTGAAGGCTCATCCATGCTGTCATATGTGTGAGTGCTTCATTCCTTGTTAAAGCTGAAAAATGTTCCGTTGCATGGACAGACCATATTTTGTTTATTCATTAATTGGCCATTTGTGCTGTTTCCAACTTCTGGCTGTTGTGAATAGTGCTGTTAGAAACATTCATCTACAAGTATCTGTTTGAATTCTTAATTTCAGTTCTTTTGGCTATAGACTTGGGGGTAGAATTTCTGGCTCAGAAGGTAATTCTATGTTTAACTTTTTGAGGAAGTGCTGAATCATTTTGCACAGGGCCATTTTACATTCACATTGTACATACGGCGATGCATGAGAGTTCCACTTCCCCCACCTCCTGACCCACTTCTTACCTTTGTCGCTATTATTATTACTGCTATGTTACCATCCTACGGGGTGTGACGTGCTTCTTCATCGAGGTTTTGATTTGCATTTCCCTGATGACCCCGAATGTTATAATCATCTTTTCAAGTGCTTGGCAGCCATCTATATATCTTCTTTGGAGAAACATCCAAGTTGTTTGCCTGTTTTTAAATTTTATTTTAATTGGGTTGTCTTTTTGTTATTAAGTTGTATCAGTTCTTTGTATACTTTGAATTCTAGGTCCTTAGCAGTTATATAAATTGGAAATATTTTCTCTTATTCTGTAGGTTTTCTTTTCATTTTCTTGACAGTGTTCTTTGATACACAAAAGTTTAATTTTGCTAAAGTCAACTTTATCTATTTTTTTCTTTTGTTGCTTATGCTATTGGTGTCAAAGCTAAAAGTCCATTGCCAAATCCAAAGTCATGAAGACTTACACCTTTCTTCTAAGAGTTTTATACTTTTAGTTCTTACATTTAGGTCTTTGATCCACTTTGTGTTAATTTTTGTATTTGGAGTGGGATAGGTCTAATCTCATTCTTTGCATGTGAATATCCTGTTTTCCCAGCAACATTTGTTGAAGAGATTATTCTCACCCTGTTGAATCCTCTTTGCACCCTTGTCAGTCATTTGACTGTGGATGCACAGGCCTATTTCTGGACTCTCTATTCCATTGGTCTGTCTGTCTATCCTTATGCCAGAACCACACTGTTTTGATGACTGCAGCACTGTAATATGTTTTGAAATGAAAAAAAAAAGGAAGTCCTCCAACCTGGTTAGTTTTAGAGATTATTTTAGCTATTTGCCATAACTTGCAATTCATATGAATTCTAATATCTGATTTGCTGTTTCTACAAAAAAAAAGGAAAAAAGAGAAAAAAAGAAAAAAAATCCACTGAGAGTGTGATTCAGAAATAGCTCTGAATCTGTAGATCGCTTTGGGAAGTTTTGACGTCTTAACAATATTAAATCTTCCAAGAAATTAACACAGGATGCGTTTCTATTTATTTAGGTCTTCTTTAATTTCTCTCATTAATGTTTTGTTTTCAGTGTGCAAATCTTACACCTCCTCAATTAAACTTATTCCTAGATATTTTATTATTTTTGGTGCCATTGTAAATGGAATTGTTTTCTTAATTTCATTTTAGGATTGTTCATTGCTAGTGTGTAAGAATACAATGGATTTTTGTGTGTTGATTGTGTATTTTGCAAGTTTATTAAATTCTATTATGTTTAGTAGTTTTTTTGTGTGTGAATTCTTTAGGATTTTCTATGTACAAGATCAAGTCATCTGTGAATACAGTTTTACATCTTCATTTCCAATTTGTATGTCTCTTATTTTGTTTTCTTGATTAATTGTTATGATTAGAAATTTCAGCACAATGTTGAATGGAGGTGGCAAAAGTGGGCATGTTTTGTTCTTGAATTTAGCTGGGAAGGCTTCAGTCCTTCAATATTGAGTACAATGTTAGCAATAAGTTTTTCCTAAATGCTTTTTACTATGTTGAAGAAGTTGCCTTCCATTTCTAGTTTGTTGAGTTGTTTTTTTGTTTGGTTGGCTTTTGTTTTGCTTTTTAAATCATAAGAGGCTGTTGAGTTTTGTCAAATGCTTTTTCTACATTAATTGAGAAAATTATAATCTTTTCTTTAATACTACTAATTTTGTGTATTACATTAAATAATTATTGTATGTTTAACCATCCTTGTGTTCCTGGGATAAATCCCACTTGGTTGGTTATGTTGTATAATTATTTTACCATGCTGCTGTATTACATTTTCTAGTATTTTGTTGAGGATTTAATATTCATAAGGGATACTAATCTGTAATTTTTTCTTGTGATGTCTGCCTTTGGTATCAGGATAATGCTGGCCTCATAAAATGAGTTAGGAAGTATTTCTTCCTCTCTATTTTTTTTTTTTGAAGAGTTTGATAATTTTGGGTGTTTGTTTAAATGTTTGTGCTGTTTACCAGTGAAGCCACCTTGTCCTCTAGTCTTCTTTGGTGGGAGGTTCTGATTAGAATTCAGTCTCTTTCCTTGTTATAAGTCTGTTCAAATGTTCTATTTCTTCTTGCATCAGTTATTGCAGTTTGTGTTTTACTAGGAATTTGTTTCAGCTAAGCTTCTGAATTTGTTGGCATACAATTCCTCATAGTATTGTCTTATAATCCTTTTATTTCTGCAAGGTAGGTAATAATGGCCACGTGTTCATTTCTGACTCTGTTTCATGGCTTTTGATGTACCCTGAGGCTTCTAATCCATTGCAGTCATTATTCTTGTTGATGTTGTATTAATGCATCCCTGTTGAGCGAGAGCATCAGGCTAGCTCCTGTGTCTGGGCAACACCATTTCATGAGCCCATGGCAGCATCTTTTATCTGTGAGACACTGAGATGACCCAGTGTACTAGTCCATTCTCACACTGCTATAAAGACATACCTGACGCTCAGTAATTTATAAAGAAAAGAGGTTTAATTGGCTCATGGTTCTGCAGGCTATACAGGCTTCTGCTTCTAGGGAGGCCATAGGAAACTTACACTCATGGCAGAAGGCCAATGGGAAGCAGGCACTGTTTTCACATGGCCAGCAGGAGAGAGAGAGAGAGAGAGCAAAGGGGGAAGTGCTACACCCTTTTCAAACAACCAGATCTCATGAGAACTTTATCACAAGACAGCACTGGGGGAAGGTGCTAGACCATTAGAAACCACCCCCATGATCCAATAACCTCCCACCAGGTCCCACCTCCAACACTGGGGATTAATAATTCAACATGAGATTTGGGTGGGGAAACAGGGTCAAACCATATCACCCAGGTACATCTTGAACATTTCCTACTAAGGACCTGGAATCAGTTATTCAAATGGTTCAGGATCCTCCCAGACCTGTATCTTATGTGTCTGTAATTCCCTTGGCCTGGAGGACTCTCCTGTGCCCATTTTTGGTACAGTTCATATTTATTCTTCAGGTCTTCCTTTAGATGTCCTTCTTGGATGCCTCCCTTGTGCCCCACAGACTTATCCAGCCCCTCTTGACAGTATTTTGCCTTGGTGGTATTGCTTTCAGTGGTTGGCTGTTATTTGTTTCATCTGGGTCTGCTAATATTAAGGGTAATTTGAGCCTGGGGCTTTCAGGGGATGCCTGTGGAGCCCAGCAATGACTGCAGCAGAGCAGAAGGCAGAGCCCCCAGGGCAGAGACTGAGGTCTTGATGACACTGCTGGGCCCTGGTGCTGGCTGTCAGCACTCCCGAGGCCTTCCCTGCAATGCTGGCAAACAATGACAACAAAACAACTTTCGACTTAAACCATCAAGAACCAGGTTTCAGTCGCTTGCAACCAAAAGCTCTTAGTTATAAAAGATCTTCTCCAAACTTTTTAGAATTGTCTCTCCACTGCCTGTCACCATGGCAACCCACAGTTATAATGAGAGTTTCATGAATAATGGAGGTGAAGAGGTGGCCTATGGTGTTTGTCTCACCCAAGCTTTATCTCATTTAGTGCTTCAAGATTAGATTCTCCAGCTGTTATAGGCTTCCAGATGCTCAAAGTATCTGGAATGATTGGATGTTACTCTGAAGCAGTAGACCTCATCGGGGTAATTTAAATTATATGCGCAGGAGCAGTGCAGGAGGAAGCAGAGACATTCCACAGCTGTAATCTGGGAATTTCGGCCCCGGCCCCGGTCCCGGTGGAGAGGAGGGGTCAAGGGGAGCGAATGAATTATAATCTCTTCCTCCAGTCACGCCGGCTGGTCGCCACAGTTCTCACCGACCGGTTCTTTTAGTAATTTTGTTTCTACTTTTCAAAAAGAAATGGTATTTGCACCCAATTTAGTGAGTTCCGTAGCTACCAAAATGATATTCTCCTTCTTTCCTCCACTGTCTGTCCCCAGAGACCACCTTTCATTCTTTTAGTCGTCCCTCGTGTTGTGTGTCTTCCTATCTCCAAATGAGATGCCTGTGTTCCACTTCCTGATGCTCCATGCGAGGCACCACTTTCTATATGGAAGGTTGGGACCTGCTTCTCCTTGGCCTGCTCCACCCACAGGCACCCCCGTCCACCCCTGCCACTGGGATTCCCTCAGATCGAGACTGGCTGCTGATATCACCAAGCTCACCTGAGCCCCGTTCACCATGGAGCCGAGACAGAGACCACGGGCACTTTCCTCATCTGGATATTTCATTTTTCCCTCAAATCCGTAGCTTGAAAGAACTGCTTTGCTATCATTAATTCAACCCCAATTCTCCATAAATTGACCACATCAGTTTTCAAGACTTTCGCTGGGATCAGCCGTGCTGACTTTTCCCCCTTCCTGAGTCTTCTGCCCTGTGCCTGTCTGGGCCAGCTTCCCCGATGCCTGCAGCTCACTCTGCTCTGTGCTTTTCCACCATCCTGGGTGGCCTTCACTTCTTTCCCCAGATGGACCTCCTGCTTCCTGGAAATCTCCCTCCACCTTAGAATCAGCGTCCCTGATGGCAGCCCAGGGCCTGCTGGGTTTGGATTTCAGGGACAAGCTGGGCCTGCGTCCCTCCACGCGGAGCAGCTGTCCATGCTGCCACCAGCCTGAGTGAGGACATCACCCTCACAGCGTCGGGCCTCTCACCCAGGAGTGACTCGGTCTGGAGAGCTGTGTGTCCACTGCTGACGTCTGGGCCTCCCGGGACAAGCTGCCCCCTGCAGTCCTGAGGTCCATGCTATTGCTGGGCCTGCAAGCGGAGCCATCTGCACCAGAGACGGGAATGCGGCTGCTCTGTGATGGACGTGCAGCAGAGAGCTGCAGCGAAGGCCCCTCTGTGTCATGAGAGTGGGTTCCTGCAAAGCCAGCCCCGGGCTTCCCCAGACATCAGGCGAATGAAGCTCATAGCGGCCCTTACTCCAAAAGCTGTTCTCAGAGACGGCGTCCATGGCCTGCAGACCAGTGACAACCGAGGGAGGACACTGTGCTCCTGGCCACCTTCTCGACCCCTTCCAAAGCCCACCTGGCCTCACTCTTGTATGTCAGCATCTCCCTCCCTGGCAAACGAGTGAAGACACTGATAGAAGAGTTTCATTCTTAATTGTCCTTTTCCAGGCAGCTTTTAAAACATATTTTCCCTCCATGAAAGCCTCAACATAAATGGCATGTCGACTGTGCCAGCTCTCCCTCCAGGGCTCTTTGTTAGGAGCGGGGCTGTTTATCAACCGCCAGTCATCCCGGCCCGGCACAGCAGGGAACAGCGGCCTCTCCCCATGCTGTGCTCTGTCCAGGCTGCCCCCTTTCAGCTCAGAACTATGGAACGTGTGTTTCTGACCCACATCGGGTGTGGGCTCCGTTCATTCCTACCAGCTTTGTTTCCCAGTAGCTGGGAAATACAGTTTATTGTAAACCTTGCATTATTTTGTGGATGATTAACTGGAATCATGAGCAATTTATTTCCAGAGAATATGTAGGCCTTCCCAAGGCTTCCAAACGTGCATGAAAGCCAATACCAGTGCTTCTTCATCAGCCTACCTGCATCTCCCCTAAACCTGTTTCCTCCTCTTCAGAGAAGATCAGAAGACCAATTCTTTTTTGTTTTCTCTCTCTCTGTCTCTCTCTCTCTCTCTGTCTCTTCCCAGAGCCAATCCATTTGCAAATCTTGTCATCTCCAGCTCCAAGATAGATCTGGAGAAAATGTCCTCCCTCCATCTCCACTGCCACCGCTGTAGTCTGAGCTACACTTATTTCCTGCTTGGACCAGTGCAGTAGCCTGCAAACTCATTTCCTTCCATTCCCACCTCTCTCTGCAGTGCATCCTGGGAGGCCCTTAGGGGGGCAGAGCACATTGCACACTGTCTTGCCTCCCCACATTACCAGTGGCCAGGGCACTTAGCAAAAGCTAGACCCTTTCCCCTGCCTGTAAGGCACATGGGGCCTGGCCCCTGCTGACCTGCTGCAGCTCTGGCCTCCTCTCCTTGCCCTCAGCCTCCTTTCTCCTCTTCACGGGGCCACACTGGTTTCTGCTGCATGAACTTTCCCTGGTGATGCCGCTGCCCGGTATGCGCCTGTCCAGGTTTGCATGTCGTTGGCTCCTTGTTGGTGCCAATGTCATACCCTCCAGGAGATCGCTCCTGGCTGCCCCAGCTCATAATGACCTCTCCCCAGCCACATTGCCACATGGTCCATTCTGTTTCATCGGCAGCCCTTTTGACAACTGAGGATTATCGTATTCATTTTCTCACATACTTGTATGTCTCTCCACTGGACTGGAACATAAGTTCCAGGAGAGCAGAGCCACGGCTCTCCTGGGGCTGTGTCCCCAGCGCCTGGGACAGAGCCCGGTACAGGGGGCTGCTTAATAACCAAATGTTGAATGAAGTCACCAAATCTCTCCCTTCAGTGGCTATTGTGAGTTCAGACAAAGGAAGAAGACTTACATGAGGCTTACAGAGTTGAGGTCAGACATAAATGAGATTCTGAACTTGCACGAATTCCAGCACTTCAGGAGCGTGAGAGCAGATCTGCACATATGCAGGGAGGAACAGGGTGACCCCAAGGACTAAGCTCTCAGACTCCTCAGCAGAGGCAGGATGGGGACAGGGGTCGTGGTACGGGGAACTGCACATCGTGGTTGGAGGGCTGTCAGCTGATCACTTGTCCCAGCTGGAACCCCCCAGAACTTCTCTCTGCATTTCCTTTCCAGCTGCTCCCTCCCTGGGTGCACCCTTATTGCTTATGCAGCAGCATCTACAACTGAGTCACCCCGAGTGGTTGCTGCAGGTGGCAGGGGCAGATGAGTCACCCTGAGTGGTTGCTGCAGTGGGAGGGGTAGGTGAGTCACCCTGAGTGGTTGCTGCAGGGGCAGGTGAGTCACCCCGACTGGTTGATGCCATGGCAGCGGCAGGTGAGTCACCCCGAGTGGTTGCTGCAGTGGCAGGGGCAGGTCAGTGACCCTGAGTTGCTGCTGCAAGGTGACAGGTGTAGAGGATGGTCTTCCGTGATTGCTACAGAGGAGAGGGCACTTCACTATCTAGCTTTCAGAACATGAGCCTCAAGTTTATTTTGCCTTGTTTCCTCTTCAGGGAAAACAGAGACAGAGATGGAGAAGGAGACTCCTGTGTTCATCAAGAAACACCTTGATTCAGCCTTGCTTGGAACGTTGGAGTAGATGAACAGCAGGTATGTGGCCTTTTCTGTGTCGGCCACTGGGATCTGGGTTTCTGTCATTTGCAGAAAGAGGTTCCTGACTGACCTGCAGGCCCCAACCCAGGCTGTGCTTGAAGTGCAATGGCACACATGGCCCCTCTTCCTGTCTGCCCACCTTCTTGGGGCCTACTGCTGTGGAGCTCCAGGGAGGCCCCTTCCCTGCTGGATGGAGCAGGGAGAAGAATATCTTCATGGCTAATACTCCTTCATCATGTTGCTTTGAGGACACTCTAGCTGCCACTGAGAACCTGAGCTGTGAAGTCCCGATTCTATTCGTTAGTAGGTGTGTGACCCAGGGCAAGTTTAACCTCTCTAAATCTAAATTTCTTCATCTCTAAAGTGGGAAAATAATAGTCTCCAGGCCTGCAGGTTGTTTTGAGGCTTAGGCAATGCTGTAAATGCAAAGCATTTAGCACAATGTTCTGCATGTATTACATACCCAACACATGGTGTCTGTGTCAGTAAGCAAGTTTCTCTCTAAACAACTGCACACATTCATACAACACATGATGACTCAAATCCAATAGAAGTTTATGTCTTGCCTTTATGGCAGTCCAAGTGGTTATTAGACAGGTAACTCTCTTCCATGGTGTATTTCTGAGACCCAAGCCCCTTCCATGATGTGAATCACCATCTCATTGATGTCTGCGTCCTTCCAGGAGAATGGACAAGACTTTATAAAGGCGGTAATCATACTTCCTTGGGCCAGAAACGGTCCCCATCCCATCTATTGATGAGAACGCAGCTATATGACCACATCTCCTTGCCAGGCAGGCTGGGCAATGTGGCTTCACCATGTACCAAGGAAGGAGGGGCAGCAAATGGTGAGCATACAGCACAACACCCACTTGTGGTGCCAGATCATCAGGTAAGGCCAGACACAGCCAGGCAGCCTGGCAGCGAGGACAACGAAACCTGGAGCTGGTTTATCGGTGACGAGTGGAATCTGTTTCCTGAAGAGCCTGAAAAGGCAAAGAGCCTCCTCTGCGGGAAGCCGGGAGTGAGGGGCAGACTGCCGGCATTCCAGGACAGGAAATTCTGCCCCTCCGGGGTGCATCCTCCTTCTTCCATTCTCATGGAAGTGGTCAGCGATGTCAGGAAGCTCATTCCGTGTTTTCCAAGGAAAGAACACTGGTCCTGGAATCGGCCTCCCTCTGGCTCCAGCAGGCCCGGCCAGGCCATCCCGGCCCTTCCGCCGGCTTCTCCTCCAACCCATCAGGCTTGGTCAGTCCTTCTCTTCCAGCGACCTCAGAGTGGCAGAGCCATTGATGCAGCTATAAATGATTGATGGCCCGGTTGTGTTGGAGGAATTGTAAACACTATTTATAATTCATAGGGCGGGCATGTGTTTGCATTTAGAATTGCTGATACCCGCAGCCTGCTGCGGAGCTGCAGGGAGACCTGGTGGATGCCGTCCCCTGCACCCGCCAGGGCCAGTGGCTCAGCCAGGATTCAGGGAGGCTCTAGTGGCTGGATTAACTCAGGGCTTCAAGGCTGGCTTTTCACAGAGCTCCGTGTTTGGGGTATTAGCTTATCACCTGTTACTTAATTTTTTCCTTTCCATCACTACCTTATTTTACATAATTCAATTTTAAAAAGGAAAATTTGCATCATTTTCCAAAACAAAAATCAGTATCTACTGCCCTTAATATCCAATCCCGCCGAGGAGGAGGAAGTGCATCTCTGATTGGCTTGATTTGGTCGTGTGCCCATCCCTTATCCAATCACTGTGATCAGAGTGTGTAACTCTGATTGGCTTGATCTGGTCATGTGGTTACATGTTATCCAATCACTGTGATGAGGATGTTTGGGACTATGATTGGCTTGATTTGGTCATGTGCCCACCTCTTACCCAATCACCATGATAAGGCTGGGCTGTGTATGACTCTGATTGGCCAGCAATAGGTCACATGCTCACTGGTGATGTGAGTGGCTGGGGCAAAGTGTAGGTCCCTTTCTTCGGGGAAATCCTGATGTTGTGACAGGAGGAAGAGGAAGAGGAGGGACATGTCAAATAATATCTCCCATGGTTCTGTTCTCTAAATGCTCCCCTTTCTCCCACACTGCTGAGCAGGGCTATTGAGGTCTGGAAGGAACTGCTGGTGAAAAGTGTGGGACTGAGCCCCTGTGCTCCCCGGGTGGGCCTTGGTGAGCCCCTGAGTGTGAACACATGCCTGGGCTGAGCCCCTGAGAGTGAGGCCCTGTGTGTGAATACCTGCTCGGGCTGAGCCCCTGAGAGTGAGGCCCTGTGTGTGAATACCTGCTCGGGGTGAGCCCCTGAGAGTGAGCCCCTGTGTGTGAACACATTCCCAGGGTGAGCCCCTGAGAGTGAGCCCCTGAATGTGAACACCTTCCCGGGGTGAGACCCTGAGGGTGAGCCCCTGTGTGTGAACACATTCCCGGGGTGGGCCCCTGAGAGTGAGCCCTTGTGTGTGAACACATTCCTGGGCTGAGCCTCTGAGAGTGAGCCCCTGTGTTTGAACACATTCCCTGGATGAGCCCCTGAGAGTGAGCCCCTGTGTGTGAACACTTTCCTGGGTGAGCCCCTGAGAGTGAACCTTTGTGTGTGAACAACTTCCCAGGGTGAGCTCCTGAGAGTGAGCCCCTGTGTGTGAACACATTCCCAGGGTGAGCCCCTGAGAGTGAGCCCCTGTGAACACTTTGCTGGGTGAGCCCCTGAGAGTGAACCTCTGTGTGTGAACACCTTCCTGGAGTGAGCCCCTGAGAGTGAGCCCCTGTGTATTAACACCTTCCTGGGGTGAGCCCCTGAGAGTGAGCCCCTGAATGTGAACACCTGCCTGGGATGGGCACCTGTCCAGCATGGGCATCTGAGTGTGGGCATCTGAGTGTATGCACCTGAGTATGAACAGCATTCCCATACCATGCTCTGTGACGAATTCTCACTGTGAAGTTCCTGGTAATAAAAGTCAATCAAAACCCCATGTCCTATCAACCCAGCTCCCTCCACATTCCACATCTTCTTTCTGGTCTTAAAACACAAATTAAATGAAATTAAAGAATGTGTAAGCAGAAACTCAGCTGTATGTAAGAAAACCCAATTCCCCTTGAGAAAGAGAAAGAGCTGGAGTCCTTTAAAAATTAACTGCCTGTTTTTCTGTGGCTAGTGAGCCTTATCTCTCCTCCCTTCCCAGGCATTGTAAAGACCCTGTTTCCCTAGCTGTGCAGCTGCAAGGTCACCAGACAGATAAACTCAAGTCGCAAAACATGTTTTTCCTTGAAAAGTAAGAAATGATGTAATGCGTGTCTCAGTTGAATAACTGTCTTTGTTTCTCGCTTCTGTAATATGCTTCCCCCTGCACAGATCTCCACCCCCTCCCCCCACCCCACAAAATGCTTAAAAGGTAACTTAACTCTTTGTTCAGGGCTCAGTCATTGGAATGTTAATCTGACTGGGCTGGTGCACCTAAATAATAAGTATCCTCCTCAACTCCATCGGTCTCTGATTCCTTATCAATCCTGCTACAGTCTTAGGCAGAGCCATCAGTTGGATATAAAGTTTCTCGGTCTGTTTTTAGTGAATGTACATGGAAAACACATACGGAACACGAATCCTGGAATAACTCACATGTGGAATTGAATCCTAAGCACAAGTTTGGTACCAAGGTCCACACAGGAGGTGGGAATCATGCAGCATGAAGTCCCCTGGGGAGTCCCACATGGACCTGCACGGTAGCCACTGCCACTTGCCCCACCAGCCCAGCACGGCCAGCTTCACCCTGATGCTTCTGCAATTGAGCAGAAGTTGATGGTGGCTATGAACTTGGAAGCTAAACGGTCTGGATTTGCATCGCTGCACTTCCATAAGCCCATCTGTAAAACAGGTTTGTGTGGATTCAGTAGTTGAACATAGGAGAAGCCGTAAGAAGAATTCCTGGCACTTTGTAAATTCTCGGACAATGTTAGAAATGATGGCAGTGAAGAGCACAATGATCATTGTTACAGACTATGGCTTCCCAGCTGGCAAGGTGCCCACACCCCAAGGGGTAGGAAGAAACAGAGACAGGTAGGGACAGTGTGCTCCTGCTCAGGCTCGCCTTGCCGCTGCAACGCTGGTGGCCACAGTTGCTTGCAGGACCTAAGGCCACCCACAGCGTGGTGTCCAGCCTGGCTGACCTTACCCTTTTCCGAGGGACCCGAAGTAGTTGAGGGTGGTCCTGGGACATGCTTGTATATTTTAGAGGTGCAGAGTGTAGAATTTAGAAGTAAAAGGCCATCGTGATTGCAATGTACTTCGAATTAATTCCAAAAAATCTAGAGAAGAAGCAAATGCAGGAAGTTACTGGTAATTGTGACATCTGGCTGATGGTAAGTGGGTGTTCTCCATACTCTTCTCCCTCCATTTCTGCATGTTTAAAATTGTCCACAATAAAAAGATGAAAACATGAATGAAAGTATCTTTTGCTAAAAAAAAATATAGTGGAGATGAGGTATTATTGCAGGAATACATCTACCTGCACAGATTTGAAGCAACCTCTGATTAGCCTCAAACAGGCCCCACTGTAAATAGAGCAGGCATAATATCCTCCATTTAACAAGAGCGTCCCTGAGCCCGGGGGTCAGGTGCATCTTTGGTGAAGGTCTTTTTATGAAGCACTTGCCTGCAGCGCCGTTTTGTGAATGTCTAATCTGATGTCAGGTGGTCCCTCCAATGTCAGCCTCTAGTAGAAAAGTGCTGCTTCCAGAGAAAAGCGTGTGCAAAACTACAAAATAATACCCTTTTCTGCCTCCTGCAGGGCTCTTGGCTCTTGAAAAACTGCTTAATATTTCCTAAAACCGAGCGGCTATTTTCCACTCTCCTCTCCTCTCTGCATTCCATTCAGCAATCCTGAGGGGATCTAAATGAGGATGCTGCCCATTGTTTCTTTATTCAGGAAATTCTAAGGCATTTTCTCTACAGTGAGGATTTTGAAGAGTGAATGAGAAAAGATAAACATCTTCAGAAAGAATCTCTGGGTGCTGGCAAGCAAGGAATGAGATTTGCATTCGGGGAGGCCATTTGCCTTCAGTGTGGGGAGTCGGCAGTGTCAGAACTTGGCAGTGAACCTGAGGACGTGGACAGGAGCAGATGGGATGTTTGACTTCACCTCCCTTTTTCTCCCCAATGCATTTCAGTGCAGGTCTGCTGTACTGCACCAGCTGTGTGGCTGAGGAGGAGATGAGGAGGAGGTTCTTGGGCACAGGAAGAGCGGGGCTGGGGTGAAAGCAGCCAGCCAAGTGCGGGGGGTGCGCTCAGCGGGGGAAGCCAAAGTGCGTGGAAAAGAAGTGCTCTCCAGGACCAGCCCTGCCCATGGACTCCTGGCCCTCAGGGGGACTCACAGAACTGACTCAACAGGCACACCCACACATAGGCACACATGCATGTACACAAGACACATGTGCATATGAATGCACCCATGCACATGTGCATATGTACAGACACGTGCATGACACAGACACAGAAACATGAATCTGCACATGCACACACATGCATGCAAACAGAGAGACACACACAAGCACACGTATGCACACATGCATATATACGTATGCATGTATACCACAAACACGCACATGCACAGATACACAAACACATTCACACAGACACACATGTGCACACATGCATGCACACACAGACACACACAAGCACACATGTGCACACATGCATATATACACATGCATGTATACCACAAGTATGCACATGCACAGATACACAAACACATTCACACAGACACACACATGCACACATACGTGCACAGAGACAGAAGTACATGCACACACAGATACACACGTGCACAGAGGCATACACACATGGAAGAAGCGGAAACACACAAATGCACATATAGACACTTGTGCACACACATGCAAACACAGACTCAAAGTGTGGGAAACACCACCACCACTGTGCTATCTGCTTACCTGTGTTTAAGGACTTTGGAGTTTTCCACCTCTGCCACATTCTGCAAACCCCGGAGAAGTGCAGCCCTTCTGGGTCATGACGGTGTCTGGTTCCCCTGCAGGAGAACATCTGGGCAGCTGTGGCGTTTGCCTTCCAGAGAGACTCCTCTCTCCTCCTACTGGGGAGGACTCACCGTGGACACCTGCAGATTGCTAAGTCACATCTCCAAGACATTCTGGAGCCTGCTTTTCCACAATTCGAATAACTGTCGAATTTCCCACAATTCGAATAACTATAGAACGTGTCCCCATTCATTTCAGAAAGTGGAGGGCTCAGTGGAACAGCCCAGGACCTCATGTGAGGAGGAGATGGGGCTGCTGAGGCCAGCATCAGAGCCTGGAAAGGCACAATAGAATGTCCTAAAGAATTTCTGGAGACATGGCAAATTGTACTGCTGTCTAAATTCGCTCCTCCCCTGTGACCCCAGCCCTTCTCATGCCATTGGGTTAGGCCAGTCAGTGAGTCAATGGAACCAGTTGATCAGTTAGATGGTCCAGCTATTGGCTGCCAGTGTGAGCGTGTGAGGATGGTAAAGGGCTGGCCCCCAGGTTAGGCTGGGCACACCTGATTTGAATGGATGTTACACAAAATGTCCTCCAAACTGACTGCTCCTACGCGCACTGCCACCAACGGTATGAGGGGGACTGTCCCATCTCCCCCAGGCCCTTTTCCCTTCCCTGAAGTCGGCAGAACAGGTTCTGTCTTTGCAATGATGAACCCAGATTCAGGCACCTCCAGTGGCTGAGCTCCCCAGAGAAGGCAGGGCCAGCCTTGTTCTGCACCTCCAGGCCATCCCACCATTGCAGGAGGCAGGGCAGGCATGTGGAGGGGAGGGGACACAGGGAGGACAGGAGCCGGGCCTTTCCCCCAGGGCTTCCTCCGTCCTGCTCCTGCCACAGCTCCTGGGCTCCACTGGACCTCGCCTGGCCCTGCTCCCTGCATGGGGCAGCTCAGGGACCTCGACGTCTGGGAAGAGAGGCTGCAGGGGAGGGGCTGGCAGGCAGCTGGAGGTCCCCGTAGTCTGGCTCTTTTCCCTTCTCACACACTGCTATCTGCTCCCCGGTTGCCTGGCCCCGAGGCGAAGGGCCCAGGGGTCGCTGGTGAGGAGGGGCTGCAGCTGGACTGTCCTGGGGGAGGGAAGGAGATTATAAAAGGCTCTCAGAGAGCTACACAAGGCGGCCTTGTTTGGGGAACAGCCTCTCCCAAGCTCAGGGTTCCCTCCCAGGTGAGCAAGAAGGGGTGGCCCAGGACCTGTGGTCAGGAGGCCTGCACTGTTTGGCTGGAGTGGGGGTCACTGCGGGTCTATTTCTAGCTTCGGTCTCTGCCCCACAGCCTGAGGCACTGGGTGAAGCCATTTGCAGTCTGAGGCATCCGGCGCCGCTGGCCCTCCCTGCAGCTGTGACCTCACCAAAAACAGAGGCCACACTTCCCAGGGTGGGAGGGGCCGGAGGGCCCAGCTGTGAGGGTGAATGTGGCTGAGACCTCAGCTCCCTGGGGACCCAGGGCAGAATGAGCTTCCTCTACAAGCTTCTGTGGCTCCCCATTGATGTGCAGAAGAGTCCATGCCCCTCCTGACCTGGGGTTCACTGCTGTCACTGCCACCCTCAGTCCTCCCCTCTACCCCCCACCCCCGCCACCTTGCCCTCCCCTCTACCCCCCACCCCCGCCACCTTGCCCTCCCTCTCTGGGCTGTGGCCTCGCCCACCTCCCTCTGTGTCCTGGTGGAGATCAGCACCCTCCTGGGGCAGGGCAGGAGGGCCGCCCTCTGTACCTCAGTGCCCAGAATAGGACCCAGCAGGGCCCTCACCCTGCAAAGACGGGCACAGTGAGTGCACAGGGTGAGGATGATGAGACCTATCCTCAGGCACACTGTGAGCAGCCATGCCATTGAGCCTGGAAAGTGCTGGCCACAGTTCCCAGGTGGTCAGGATGCAGTGGAGCTGATGGCTCTGGGGAGTCAGCTCAGCCCAGCCCAGCCAGCAACAGGCTCTGCCCCGAGGCCCGAGTTCAAATCCCCTCCACACTCCAGCTGGGAGGGCGGCGCACTCAGCCTCCCTGGACCTCAGGGTCCTCATCTGTGAAATGGGAGTGAAAGTCACAGCGGGCAAGCCCGGGAGGGCTGCTGTGAGGATGAATGAGGGACCAGCTCCTGGCACAATGCACACCCCGTCCAGCCAGCACCGTCACGGGGCGTCAGCAACAAGGACGATTCGTCTTCCTCCCACCAAGGTGCAGAGGGCCTCTGAGTCACAAAGGAAAGGAACAGAGAAGACAGGCTGTGCTCCCGGTGACAAAGAGTCAGCTCTAAAGCCCAAATCTGCATTTACAGACGAGAAAACAACAACTACGGGCTGCAGGTGCCGATCCTCAAGCCTGTGATGGGCCGAGAAGCCCAGGGACTCTGCAGGGAAATGCAGGGCCCATAGCCCTGGCCTTGGCATTGAACTGCGCACTTTTGCCCAGGTGGGTTAACACCCAGGGAGGCAGAGGGTTACAACAGAGGGTCCCGGCATTCACTCCCGGGGCCTCGGGAGGTGATGGAGGCATCGCCCCACTCTACTCCCTGTGTCCCTCCTGCACCTGGGCTGAGAGGTGGGGACATCCGTGGGGCTCAGACCCCAGCACGGTGGCCAGGAGCTGAGTGACCAGCAGCAGAGCCAGCAGCAGGGCCAGCTTAGATGGCAAGACTGATCTCATGTGTCAACAGCAGCACCCCAAAGACTCCAGAGACATTTTTGGGGATGAGGCCCTTGTTGGGGAGCAGGGTCCCAACATCACGCAGGAGGTGAATTCAGCACCACGTCACTGTCCTTGGGTGGCCACAGATGGCTGTACTGGGTATGAGAGTGTCCACAACCCCTGAGGAACCTGCAGGACCATCAGCTCGGGGGCTCCAAGATCAGCCAGACCAGTCTTGATACACCTGCGAACCGTTGGAGGACTTGCATCTCCTATTTCGGAAGGAAACATCCCAGACTAAAAAGGCTCCTACCACTGATCCTGAAGAAAAACCCCTTCCTCCTTAAAAAGATAAGTGAAGACCTACATAATTTTTATCTTTAACACCTCTCCTTACCCCTTTAATGGAATCCTTTTACTATTTCATCATATTATTAAGCAGCATACTAACCATACTCCTTGTGTTAGGACTATATACTGTAGCTCCTACCGGGATGAAAATCCTAATCACATCAACCTTCTTTCTATCTTCCTTCCTTCTGACAGCAATTTACTCCTACCTTTAACTCAGCCTGGATAAAATGATCTCTTCTTCCAGAGCACCCTTTTACCTTCCTGTTTACTCTTTGCTTGTCTATCCCTCCTGCTTCTTTGGATACCTCATACAATCAGCCCTCCCCCTCCACTAGTTCCTAATTACCTCTACAAGACTCTCAACTTAACCCACTCAATGTTAAACCAGTCCAATCCTTCCCGGGCAAATGACTGTTGGCTTTGTATCTCTCTATCAACTTCTGCTTATGTTGCCACTCCCATTCCCACAAAAAATTGGGTCTTTACCAACTTAACCTACCACCCTCATTATGAAGGAAAAGACCCTTTCCGACTTCTAAATATGCAATCATTAGCCGACTTCCCGATCTCTGATAGAACCAAGAATACCCTAACAGAACATGCAATCCAACTTTTATGTTCTTACATTTCCAACCTCACCTATTACACAAGCAATGAAAAACCCATACATGGCCCTGTAACTACGAATACCATCTTAACTTTCCAAGCCCCTTTATGCATCCAATGCAACCTGTTATCAGGCCTGCCCCTGGGGCATCTCCTACCCCATCAGTGTAATTACGCCCTACAACTTCAAGCCCCAACTGATCATAGTAACTTCCAAGTCACCCAAACAGTTCCATTCAGATGGCTTGTCTGCTTCTCAGGGCCCCCCATAATCATCACCTCCTCCCTGCTTAACAAACAGTCCAGGTTTTATGATGGCAAACATACTCCCTGCATGACTGTTCACCCCTGGACCCCGTGTAGCAGCTCCCCCACCACTAATGAATGCCTTCTCATCCCCTCTTTCAATCACTCCCTTGAATGGTTCCCAGTAGATACAAAACAGTTTCTCTCCAATGGGAAAATAGAACACAGGGAGCCACTCAGTTTGCTCCCAACACCTCTTTCCAGCTGCTCACTGGAGCTACCTTGGCAAGTACTCTAGGAGTATGGGAAAATGAAAACAACAAACTCATACACCTTTTTAACATACATAACCAGTTCTGTCTACCCAGCCAAGGTATATTCTTCTTACGTGGAATGTCGACCTATATATGCCCCCCCACCAACTGAACAGGCACCTGCACCTTAGTTTTTCTAAGTCCCAACATTAACATTGCCCCAGAAAATCAGACCCTATCAGTACCCCTCAAAGCTTAAGACTGTCAGTGCAGAGCCATACAACTAATACCCCTACTATAGGGTTAGGAATGGCTACTGCTACAGGAACTGGAATAGCCAGTTTATCTACTTCATTATCCTAATACCACACACTCTCAAATGATTTATCAGACAGTTTGCAATAAATAACGACATCTATCCTTACTCTACAATCCCAAATAGACTATTTTGCAGCAGTAACTGTCTAAAACTGCCGAGGCCTAGACCTCCTTACTGATGAGAAAGGAGGACTCTGCAACTTCTTAGGGGAAGAATGTTGTTTTTACACTAACCAGTCAGGGATAGTACAAGACACCACCTGGTGTTTACAGGAAAAGGCTTCTGAAATCAGACAATGCCTTTCAAACTCTTATACCAACCTCTGGAGTTGGGTGACATGGCTTCTCCCCTTTCTAGGTCAGCCATCTTGCTATTACTTGCCTTCGGGCCATGTATTTTTAACCTCCTTGTCAAATTTGTTTCCTCTAGAATTGAGGCCATCAAGCTACAGATGGTCTTACAAATGAAACCCCAAATGAGCTCAACTAACAACTTCTACTAAGGACCCCTGGACCGACCCGCTGGCCTAAAGAGTTCCCCTCTGGAGGACACTACAACTGCAGGGCCCCTTCTTCACCCCTGTCCAGCAGGAAGTAGATAGAGCTGTCATTGCCCAATTCCCAGCAGCAGTTGGGGTGTCCTGTTTACAGGGGGGATTGAGAGGTGAAGCTGGCTGGGCTTCTGGGTTGGGTGGGGACTTGGAGAACTTTTCTGTCTAGCTAAAGGATTGTAAACATACCAATCAGTGCTCTGTGTCTAGCTAAAAGTTTGTAAATGCACCAATCAGCACTCTGTAAAAATGCACCAATCAGCACTCTGTAAAAAATGCACCAATCAGCGCTCTGTGTCTAGCTAAAGGTTTGTAAATGCACCAATCAGCACTCTGTAAAAACGGACCAATCAGCACTCTGTAAAATGGATCAATCAGCACTCTGTACAATGGACCAGTCAGCAGGACGTGGGTGGGACCAAATAAGGGAATAAAAGCTGGCCACCTGAGCCTGTAGTGGCAACCCGCTCGGGTCCCCTTCCATGCTGTGGAAGCTTTGTTCTTTCACTCTTCACAATAAATCTTGCTGCTGTTCACTCTTTGGGTCTGCACTACCTTTATGAGTTGTAATACTCACTGCAAAGGTCTGTGGCTTCACTCCTGAAGTCAAGCAAGACCACAAACCCACCGGAAGGAAGAAACTCCAGACACATCTGAACATCTAAAGGAACAAACTCTGGACACACCATCTTTAAGAACTGTAACACTCGCTGGGAGGCTCCATGGCTTCATTCTTGAAGTCAGAGAGACCAAGAACCCACTGGAGGGAACCAATTCCGGATACACAGCCAAGTGCCCACCCCGGAACCCATTGCCCAGGCCATGAGAATGGAATGTTCTACTCTCATAGGTCTGGGTCACAAGAGCACACCTGACCTGGGAGTGGAGTCAGCCACACCCAGACCAGACGATGTGGACAGAGCGAGGGAGCAGGGGCCTCCCACATAAGCCCAGGTGTGGCCTGCAGCAGAGACATCCCCTCAGCTGTCCCCTCTAGGACTCCCAGGCTGCCGTCACAGGGGCTCATAAAAGCCTCTGGCAGACGGGAGGCCCTGCCCAGCACCCATGATGCCCACTGAGCTTCTCCTGGCAGCTGGCCAGGTTCCACAGTGAGGGTAGTGCCAGGGAGCCCAGTGCACAGAGGGGTTCACAGATAGATGCCTATGGGAAGACAGCTGGGTGTGCCTTACTCCCACAGGATGTGGACGTGTCCCCTGTGTCCCAGGCTGTGGGCCCATTTGTGTCATTCATCACCCTGGCCTCATTTTCTGAGTGACTGTGTCTCTCCCTAGGAGCCCCGAGAAGAGACAGCCAGCGGGTGCTGCTAATTAATGAGGCTCAGCTGGAATTAGCTGTTTCAAACTTAAAAGGCTGTTAATGGGATTTCTAATTCCAGAGGTGGAAAGAGTTAAATTCTATTGTGAACTAGTCTTGCAATCCAAGATGTTTTCTGATTCTGTGTTTTGTTCTGGTAATTAATTGGATGGAAGCTGTTCAACTTTGTGGAGAGACCAGAGCTATTGCAGGTTTCACTGAGTCTCTGGAAGATTAAGTTACTTTGTCTCTCCTGGGAACTCCCAGAACCGTCCACATTGGTGCCATTTCAAAAACAAAGGGCTGAGTGGCTTTCACAGCATGTGTCCATTGTTTTCTAATTCCAGAACCGTGGAAAAGCTGCAGGCTGTGTCTTCTCAGAGCAGGGCTCTGGGCTCACCTGGTCTGGACCCCAGGACCCAGGAGTCTCGCTGAGATGCTGGCTGGGGCTTCGGGCCAGTCCAAGTCTTGGTTTTCTCATCTGGAGAAAGGGGCTGAGAACAGCGCCTGCTGGCTAGGGTCTCTGTCGGCTGCAGGAGAGAGCGCAGCAGGTGTTTGGCCCCAGGCCTGGCACATCCTGAGCCTCACAAATGTCCAGGAAATTACTCTGTGGGTGAATCGCCACTCCTCCGTTACACAGCTTGCAATGTCTTCCCACTGTCCTGGAAATCCCAAAGTCCCAAACCTTTAACACGCCATGGAAAAGTCCCCAGAAGGCAGGCTAAGGATGTGTTTAGGGGACCAAAAGTGGAAGAAATTTTTAAAATAGGGAAAGAATTTGTGTTTGGGCTTTCTAAAGAGTGTGGTGCTCAGGGAAGATTCGAACCCCATTGGGCTCCCATACCTTCCTCGGGGAGGTAGAATCATCTTTGGTTTCAGTAACACAGGGGGCCCCACAGCCTTGGTCGACTCAGACCTGGCAGCCTGGATCTGTCCAGACCTGTGGGACCAGCCCCACCCCCCACATCTGCTGTCCTTCATCCTCCTGAGACCCTGGGTCTGAGCTACGGCGGGCTCCCGCCCACCACAAGCTCCCCCGCAATCAGCCGCCCCCAACTTCACCCTCGACCCCCTTAACTGCTGCTCCTGTCTTGCGGGATTTGCCACCTGTGCTTGGAGGCACCCCCACCACTTCCATGCTGGTGGGCTTTTAACCATTTCCACGAACTCTCTACCTCCTCACTCTTATATCCTCACTTGTTCACATCAAGTATTTTCATTTAAAATGTAAGGACGTGGTTGCAGAAATGTAATTCCCCATGCATTATGAACATTGATATTTTAGAAACTGCCTCATCCTTCTCAGTGTCTCTTTCCATATTGCAGCATGGGCATGTAGGATTAGATAAGCATACTTGCTATCTGTATACACATTTATTCTTTTTCCCTTTTCCAGTTCTAAGGCTCAGGTAAGTGCTACTAGTTCTGCTAACTGGGTGCTGTTCCCTGGGGGAAGAGGTTTACTTTCAAGTACTGTTACACCACTAACTATGGCATAACCTGCCCTTCATATCCCATTCTCCACAAATGAGCTTCCATCCTATACAGGTTATGGTCAGGATTAGCTAAAGGGACTTCTAAGAGATCCTCTCAGGTGGCATAAATCTGGACTATAATTTGTTGGCAGTCATGCTTGATTGGTTCCCCATCCTATGGGAGAAGAGTGGCAGGGTTGAGGGCCACACACATGTGTGTTTGAAGCACTGGTCCCTCAAGGAGTAGCACCTGGTATCTAAGCAGGTGGTTGTCTGATAGCCATAAACTTCCTTTGGCACCTAGTATGCCATTTACATCATGAGTAGTCCAGACAGTGAGATCCTTTCCTTGTATTATTTTGATAGCCTCTGATACTAAGATAGCCACTGCTGCAACCACCCATAAACAGAGAGGCCAGCCTTTTGCTACTATATCAATTTCCTTACTTAGATATGCCAATGGTTGTGGGGTTGTCCCACAAGTCTGAGTAAGGACTCCAAGAGCTATTTCCACTCTCTCTCTGTGACGTATAAAGAGAAGTTTTGTCCTATGGGAAGGCTTAAGGCTGGAGCTTGTACTAGGGCCTGCTTTAAGGTTTTGAAGGCTGTTTCTGCCTCAAGTTCCCATTCTACTAGATGAGTATTTGCCCTGTGGGTCTCCTTGATTATAGAGTGGTCTGGCCATCTTGCTGTATCCTGGGATCCACAGTTGGCAAAAGCCAGTGATTCCAAGGAAGCGCCACAACTGTTTTAATGTCTTAGGGCAAGGATAAGCCATTATAGGCTGTATTCATTCCTTGCTGAGGGCCCTGGGTCCTCTGGCTAAGATTAGGCCTAAATATTTGACTTGTTGTAGGCAGAGCTGGTCCTCGATTTAGATGCCTTGTAACCTTGATTAGCTAGAAAGTTCAAGAGATCTAGAGTAGCCTGCTGGCATAAGGATTCTGAACTTGTAGCCAAAAGTAAATCATCCACATACTGAAGGACCAGAGTGCCTGGACTTGAGAAGTGGCCTAGATCTTGAGCCAGTGCCTGACCAAACAGATGAGGGCTATCCCTAAAACCTGGAGGCAAGACAGTCCATGTAAGTTGGGATGTGTGGTCTGTGGGATCCTCAAAGACAAAGAAAAACTGGGAGTCAGAGTCCAGGGGAATGCAGAAGACATCCTTGAGGTTCAGAACAGTGAACCATTCTGCTTACTCTGGTACTCGAGAAAGCAGGGTATAGGGGTTAGGTACAACTGGATATAGAGGAATTACTGCCTCGTTGATGAGTCTAAGATCTTGCACTAGTCTCCACTGACCGTTTGGTTTTGTACTTCTAGAATTGGGGTGTTGCAGGGACTGCTGCATTTTCTTACTAAGCCTTGAGCTTTTAAATATCTAACAATATCCTGTAATCCTTTATGAGCTTTGGGCCTTAAGGGATATTGCCTTTGATAAGGAAAAGTGGTGGGGTCTTTTAGCCTGATTCGGACTGTTCAGGCATGCATTTTTTGCCCTTCCAAATTGTCCTTCAAATGTCCAGAATTTAGAGTTGATTCCCTCCTCAAGTAGGGAACAACAAATGGGTAACTTTCCCCTATTCATGTAGATAATAGCTCCAGCTTTGGCTAATATGTCCCTCCCTAATAAGGGTGTGGGATTTTCAGGCATAACAAGAAAGACATGTGAAAAGAGCAAAGTCTCCCAATTACGACTGAGGAGGTGGGAGAAATACCTGGTTACAGGCTGTCTCAGGATTTCTTGGATGGTAACAGACCTTGGAGATGGCCATCAGGGGCAGGAGATTAACACTGAGAAAGCCACACCAGTGTCCAGGAGGAAGTCAATTTCCTGGCCCTCAATGGTTAAACTTACCCAGGGCTCAATGAGGGTGATGATATGAGCTGGCACTTGCCCCACATACCCTTAGTCCTGTTGTTGGATCATCTGGTTGGGGGCCCAGAGAATCTTTGTCCCCTGGGGTAGTGCACCTTCCAGTGATTGCCTCAGCATTGTGGACATGGGTGAGGGGGCGGCTTGTTTCTTTTTGGACAGTCTTTTTTAAAGTGTCCTTGCAAACCACACTGATAACAAACCCTACTGGGTGATTGGCCTACTCCATTTTCTGTCCTCTCTGAACCACCAAAGTTTGTTTGTCTGAGGGCCATGACTAAGGCTATGGCCTTTCTCTGATCTCGCTTTTCTTTTTTGGCCTGTTCTTCTTGGTCTCTATTATAGAACTCTGAGGTTGCCGGGTTTAGTAATGCCTCCAGATTTCGTTCAGGGCCCAGGGCTGCCTTTTGGAGCTTTCTCCTGATATCTGTGGCTGATTGTGTAATAAACTTATCTTTTAGGATCAATTGACCCTAGAGGGAGTCAGGTGACAGGGGAGTATGTTTTCTTAAGGCCTCCTGTAACTGCTCAAGGAAGGCAGAAGGATTTTCTTCCTTTCCCTGAGTTATGGTGGACATCATTGAATAATTCATGAGCTTTTTCCTAATTCCCCTTAGTCCTTCTAGAACACAGGTCAACAGATGTTTGTGACTCCAGTCCCCATGATCTGAGTCTAGGTCCCAGTGGGGATCCATACTGGGGATGGGTTGCTGACTGGTAGGGAATTTGTCCCTTTCTTCAGCTGTCATTCTATCATTTACTTGACTAAGATACCAGGTATCTCCAAACTCTCGGGCTGCAGCTAAAGCCACATTCTTTTCATTAAAGGTCAGGGTTTGATCTAACAATAGCATGACATCTCTCCAAGTGAGGTCGAAGGTTTGCCCTAGGCCCTGTAGGACATCTATGTACCTATTAGGATCACCTGAAAACTTCCCCAGGTCTACCTTAATCTGCTTTAAATCAGAGAGAGAGAAGGGGACATGTACCCAGATTGGGCCAAATTCCCCTCCCCTTACAACTTGAAGGGGACATAACCCATAGCCTGGGGAGTTTTATGGTCCCTTGGAGATTTCTTTGCTTGTTTCCTTCTGGGTGGAGGAGATTAGAGGAGGCTTATCATTAATAGGAAGAGGAGCTGTAGGAAGGCTAGGATATGGAGGTCAGTTGAGAGGTCCTCCTGTGGGATGTAAATTTCAAGCTTTGCGTAGTTGTGGATTATCCTTCAATAAAAAGAAATCTTGGTCATAAGGTATTTCACTCCATTTGCCTTCCCTCTTACAGAAAAGCTTAAGCCGCAGGATAGTATTGAAATTTATACTTTCCTCAGGTGGTCATTTTTCCCCATCAGAGAGAGAATATTGGGGTCAGGCCATAGTGCAGAAAAAAAATAAGCCACTTCTTTTTCAGGGTTTGTGGGTCAAATTGGTCCCAATGGCTTAGGATGCATTTCAAGGGTGAGCCTGTTGATGCCTCAGTGTTTCCAATCTGAAAGAAAAAACCGCCCATGGTTTTGGTTTGTTTGTCCCACCCCCTCCCACCAAGAACCCACAATGGTCCCTGGACCCTGCTGATTGGAATAGTTGCACTCACTGAAGCAGCAGCGGAAACACTAGTTTTCCTCCTAGACAACAAAGAGGACCGAGAAAAGTTGGATTTAGTGGCCCTTACTGACGCGTTCTCAAAAACCTGCACCTTTGTCTTTCCTCTTAGACCACAAAGAGGACTGAGAAAAATTGGATTTAGTGGCCCTTACTGACACATTCTCAAAAACCTGTTAGAGTCCTAAGCATTTTCTTCTGTTAGTATTGGGACCTTACCCTTGTCCTGTGAAGATGTCATGCCCCAAAATGGAGTGGACAGCCATACCCTGAGGGAGGGAAGGGATCTACAAGGTTGGAAGAGTGATGCCTTTTGTCCTCACTTATCATCAGAAGAGGAAGGATATCCCCCTAATTTTGGAGTCTATAATTTCTGAGGCTCCCCATATCCTAGCTTTTGGAATAGCTTTTGTTAGTCCTGCTAGTCTGAGGAGGGATCCTAAAATTCCAGATAGCGCCCCCCCAACCCCACAACTGGGCTTGGGGCAAAATTATGTCTTTCTGATTGGTGAGCCCAGGTCCCTAAAGAAAGGAACAGAGTCCCAAAACTTATATTAGAAATCATCCTTATAGGAGAAACTAGAAAAGCACCAGGGACAGGGGGTGATTTTTAGAAGCAAGACTAGCCTTGGAGAAGAGAGGTAAGAGGAAGCGTGTCTGAAAGGCATTAGGACCCAGGAGGCAAGGGGCAGGATAGATAGGATAGATGGGCAAGTCTCATTTAGGCTACTTAACTTTGACAGTTCTGCTCATGGCTGCAGGGCCAACCACCTTTTTGTCAGGACCCTGGAGCTGAATGGCTTTCCTCTGTGTCAACCCATGGCTCAGCCAGGAACTGCAGGAAAAGTGGAAGCTGGTTCCAGGCAAACCAACGCTCCCAACTCCAAAGAGTTGGGGATTGTTACAGAGGCCTTTCCCAGAAAGCCTGACACCTGTGTCTTTAGTCCTGTGGCCATGCTAGTTGCTTTTAACTGGCCAATAGGTGCCTGGTGTTTAGTCCCCGAATTCTAAGGAAAAATAGGTCAGAATAGCAAGTGAAAGGCGTCCGATAGTACTCACTGCATGGCAATCTCCCAGGTGAGCCCCCAAGATGTGTCTGGAGTTGGTTCTTTCTGGTGGGTTCGTGGTCTCGTTGACTTCAAGAATGGAGCTGTGGACCTTCGCGGTCAGTGATACAGCTCTTAAAGCTGGCATGAACCCAAAGACTGAGCAGCAGCAAGATTTGTTGTGAAGACCAAAAGAACAAAGCTTCCGCAGCGTGGAAGGGGACCCAAGTGGGTTGCTGCTGCTGGCTAGGGTCACCAGGTTTTATTCCCTTATTTGTCCCCTCCAGTGTTCCATTTCTGTCCTATCAGCGTGCCCTTTTTTCAATCCTCCCTGCAATTGATTACTTTGATTCCTGCTGATTGGTGCATTTTATGGAGCGCTGATTGGTGCATTTCCCAGAGCACTGATTGGTGCATTTTACAATCCCCTTGCTAGCTACAGAGTGCTGATTTGTGCTTTTTACAATCCCAGCTACAGAGTGCTGATTGGTGTGTTTTACAATCTTCTTGTAAGACAGAAAATTTCTCCAAGTCCCCACTCGACCCAGGAAGTGCAGATGGCTTCACCTCTCAGTAACGCCAAGACCCAGACACCCCCTTCTCACTATCCACGTTTAAAAGCACAGCGGGAAAACCACAGCATCCTTTCTACTCCAATTCACAATTCACTGCATCTCATTTCTCCACGGAGCACTCGATGCTTGAAGTATTTACTGATTGACAGATTATATTCCCCACAAAAAAAATGTTCAAAATTTAAATAACAATGTAATTCTTGTGTCTATAGAGCTCCAAGTGTTAAAATACTTTCCTGGATATGGTCCCATTTTTAGTAAAAGATAATTCTTCCAAACAACATGAAGAGATCAAATATTTATATTATGTCATGTGTATATTTCTGTCCCACATATATGCTTACTTCTGTATAAATATATGGCATAAATGTATTTACATAATGCATGTGTAAATATTGACATATGGGCTATGTAATATGGTGTATTATTTATGTAATTAATATTTCAAAAATTTTTAGAGGTTTTTTTTAAAGGAAAGTGCACCTTGTAGAAATGGATTTGAAAATTTCAGGAGTCTCATTTGGAGGGTGCCCTGGGGTCTCTGTGTCCCCTCCCAGGACGTGCCTCTGGAGGATGTGGGATGGGGGATTGTCCTTCCTGAGAAAAGCAGGAGCTGGAAAGTCATAATGGGGAAGGGGAGACCAGGGAGCTGACCACAGGCTCCTTCCAAGCAGGTATTTTTAGGGCTTTAGGCGGCTGTGATGATGCCCTGGGTGGTCCTTGAGGGGACACCTGCCTTGGGGTCCCACAGACTCAGGGATCCTGCCTGGGCACTGCCTGGGATTCTCCTGCATCCATGGTCACCTTGGGCTCCCTCCTGGACTGTGTCCTGCACTCGCCCCGCACCCAGCCTGGCCCTAAACACCATGGGGCTTTTGTTCAGGGGCCCTGCACACCGGGCCTCAGGATTCCATCCTCCCAGAATCATGGCCACAGAATAAGGTCCGCAGAGACAGGTACTGAACGCATCTCAAACACCCGTGGGACGGAGGTGTGAGGAGCCAGCCTCTCTCCACCCTCAGCCACCCTCCAGGGGCCCAGCCCTGCCCTCCCACTTGGCTTCCCTCTACCGGACGGGCTCCGCCCCTCCTAACTGTGCACCTGTGGGTCCTCGGCCCCTGGACCCTCCGCTTCCTGTGCCCTCCCAACTCCACACCAGCGGTGGGGAGCTGGGGTCTGCAGGACCACTCCACCCCCAACCTCATGCTCTAAGGGGCCGAGGGGGAGCTGGGTGCCTTGTGGCTGTGCCCCCATATGTGGTCTGAGACCCCACATCATCCCTGGCTGTGTGCATAGGCTCTGTGGGGCATCTGAGTCCACTGAACTTGAACACCAGGTCCCAGGGCTTAAAACTCAAGGACATTGGTGTCCTGTGTGATGCTGCCTGAGTGTCAGGAAGATGAGTGGTGCCTGGGGCATCATGGAAACAGCTCCCCTGAAGGCCAGACTCAACAACACCTCCCAGGATGACCTGCTGATCCCAGGACCCTGCTCCCTGGGAAGCCCCCCAGTGCGGCCCCTGCCCCTTTGCTGACGCTCCTTGATCTCCATCCTGGCCTTGGCCCTGGCCCTGCCTTGTCCACAGCTCCTGGGTCATCTCAGAGGACCTCAGCCTCTTCGAGTCCCAGCTGCACTCGTGACCCTCCTGGAACGCTTTACTCTTCCAGTGGCCTGCCTGCAGCCTCCCGATGCTGACACTAGAAACCTGGGATGTGCTGGACGCCCATCTCATATCCCCATCCAACAGTCACTGAGCCGCAGATCCTGCATCCTGAAGGCACCTAACACCATCCTCGTTCCCTCATCTTCACAGCTCCACCTCCTTCCTGCAAGGCTTCCAGACCCGCCCTCCCTCTGCCCCCTTCTCTAGTGCTCAGTCAGGGGCCTGGGCCGACCCACTCTGTGCGGCCACCTCTGTGTGCAGCCCTCACACGGCTTCTCCCCGCATTTAGAGATCCCATGACCTCTATCATAAACCCCAGGGCCCTGCCACACCCCGATTCATGGGGCCTCCCCTCTCACCTCCTCTCTGTTCTCCCCACACCACGCTCCTGCCAGGCCCAGGGACTGGGAACCTGCAGCTCCCCGGATCTGGAAGCTTCCTGAGCCGGCTCCTCCCCTCCTCCCAGGTTTCTCCACACATCACTTCCTCAGAGGAGCCTCCCGAAGTCAGCCCAGGATGAGTGTCCTGTACCGACCAAGGAACTTATCAGAATGGGGGCCTTGAAGTTAATTCTTATATCATATGGAAAGAGCCACAAACACACAAGGACATCCCCACACGTGTGTTTGTGGCTGTGCTGTGTATGGTGGCTGAGAACTGGAAATAGTGACCCTGATGTCACCCATGGGAGGGCAGCCGAGACGCGGTGGTCCATGGGCACTGCGGGATTTTCTGCAGCTGCTGTGCAGGATGAGTAGAATTCCCGGCCCTGGGAGCCTGTGCCGGACACACAAGGGCTGCAGTGAGAAGTGAAAATGTCAACTACAATCCAGATGCTCCTCGACTTACAGTGGGAACGGGGTGCAGTGAGAAGTGAAAATGTCAACTACAATCCAGATGCTTCTGGACTTACAGTGGGAAAGGGGTGCAGTGAGAAGTGAAAACATAAACTGCAAATTCAGATGCTCCTCGACTTACAGTGGGGCTGTGTCACGAGGACCCATCCTAAATTGAAAATGTCCTAAGTCAAAATGCATCAATGCATTTTGGAACCTATGCATTGGAAACCTATGGAACAGCATGGCTTTGCCTGGCCTACCTTAAATGTGCTCAGAAGATGACGTTAGTCCACTGTTGGGCAAAATCATCTCACACAAAGCCTATTTGATAATACAGTGTTGAGCATTTCCTGTGATTTATTCAACACTGCTTTGAAAGTGAAAGAATGTCTATATAGATAATCGAAGTACGGTTCCTACTGAAAGCAGATCATTTTCACACCATTGTAAAGTCAAAAAATCCTAAGTTGAACCATCAGAGCATCTGTTTGTATTTATGGTAATGGTACAAATTAATTAAAAAGTAAGTGGTCCTATGGACAAATATTAATCATACAAAATAATATGGAAAAATGAAATTACAGATGTGATCAGCCTATGGGAAATTTTAAAAATTTTAATGTGTGTTATTATTGCAATATGGTTTTCTCAGTGAGAAATTTTTTTTTAAATAGAAGGAAGAGTGTGTGGCTATTGTCTGTTTCCCTGACTCAGCACTAAGTCTAGGAGGGCGGGGATCTTGTTTTTCTTCCTAATGGCTCTATCCCAAGCTTTAGCAGACAGTCTAGCCCATAGCATGTGCTCAGTGAACTGGATGAACAAATGGATCCGTGGGTGGATGGACTGAAGGATGGATAGATGGGTGGAGGGGTAGAAAGATGTATGGATGGGTGGATGGGTGAATGGTGGATAGGTGGGTGGATGGTTGGAAGTATGGGTGGCTGGGTGGATGGGATGGATGGATGGATGAATGGGGGGATGAATGGTGGGTAGGTGGGTGGATGGGTGGCTGGCTGACTGGATGAATGTGTGGGTGGATGAAAGGATGGACAAATGGGTGGATGGATGGAAGGATGGATGAATGGATGAGTGGAAGGATGGATGAATGGTGGATAGGTGGGTGGGTGGTGGGTGGATGTATGTATGTATGTATGGATGAATGAATGAGTGGATATGTGGAAGGTTGGAAGGATGGATGGATGGATGGATGGATGGATGGATGGATGGATGGATGGATGCATGGATTAATGGGTGAATGGAAGGATGGATGAATGGTGGATAGGTAGGTGGGTGGATGGATGGATGGATGCTGCTGGCCTGGTCAGGGGATCACTGAACCATGCTGGGAACCTACATATTTCCTGTTCCTCCAGGTCGGCCCTGTGGTGACCTTTAGAGCTGAATAATCTTAACCTGCATGTGTGGAACCGGGATGGCTCCTTGGATGCCTGGGCTGAGGCTTCTTCCTATAAGATTGGCAGGAGGATGGCAATTCTCCTTAGCTGCAGAGTTATGGGCTGGAGCAACAACTGTAAAATACATTTCCTTTTGAATAGACAAAGCGTGCTCCAACAGTTCAAAGGACACTCACCGACAAGCAGGTCTCCCACACTGTTCCTCTGCCTCCAGTTTGCTCCCCAGATGCAGCTGGTGTTATCATCTTTGTTCATCCTTCCAGCGATTACTGTGTCACCAACAAGGAAACACATGGCTATGTCTCTTCTTCCCACGCAAATGACAGGGTGGTTTGTGTGCGGCTCCACATCCCTTTCACACAGCGCTCATGGGAAAAGTCCCTGTCAGTCAACAGTGATCTGCCACATTCTTTACCCACTGGATGGAGGATTGCCGGCCTGGAAGCTCCAGGCTCATTTAACCCACGCCTGCAGCGGGTCCCTCACAGCCTCCCCATCCTTTGCTAAGATGCTCATGTGGGTGCATTCGTGGGAATCATTCCTGGAGAGCTGCTTGGTGGAAGAGGAAATGCATTTTAAAATTTGTCTTCTAATTTTCACGCCCTTGTTGGTGTGCAGTTCTGTGGGTTTGGACCACTGCACAGACTCATGTAAGCACCTCCAGAACAGCCCCATCACCCCCACATCCCTTCACACTTCCTCTTGTACTCACCCCTCCCCTCCACCCTAACACCTGGAAACCGCAGGCCTCTTCTCTGACATCCAGAGTATCCTATAAATGGGCTCATGCAGTGGGAGCCTTCTGAGTGGGCTCCTGGCCTTCAGCCCGGGTCATTGAGAGTTGCCCGGGCGTCTGTGCGCACCCACGGCCTGCCCTGCTCGTCTCCCTGCTGAGCCGCGTCCACCGCACCGGTGCGTGGCGGCTCGTTCTGCGCTCACTGATGGGGGTGTTTGCGTTGTTTCCGGTTTCTGCAATTACAAATAAAGCCGCTAGGAACATTAACCTACATTTTTTTGTGTGGAGGTAGGTTTTCACTCCACGTGAGTGGGTCCCTGGGGTGGGGCTGCGGACTCACGTGCTGAGTGTGTGGAGTGTTTGGCTGGAGCAACAGCCACCCTGTTTCCATAATGAAGTGGCTGCACCGTCCACTGTGAGCGCCGCTTGCTCCGCAGCCTCAGCAGCACCTGCTATCATTTCCTTCTTTCTTTGCTTTCCTTTTTTTGTTAATTTTAGCATCCTAATAGGTGTGTGCTGTGACCTCATCGTGACTTTAATTTGCATTTTCCTAATAATTCGTGACATTGTCCATCGTTTTATGGGCTTATTTGCCACTTGTGTATTTTATTTGGGAAAATGTCTGTGTACATTTTTCCTCATTTAAACAATATTGTGTCCTTTGCTTTGTTATGGTTGAGCTTTAAGAGTTATTTACATATTCCAGATATAGGACTTTGGTCAGATATATGAATTGTAAATATTCCTTGCCAGCCTGTGGCTGGTCTGATCATTCTCTAAACTCTGTCTTCTGCAGAGCAAAAGGGTTTAATTTTGATGAAGTCAAGTTTATAGATTTTTTTTTTAAGAATTGTGCTTTTGTCATTGCCTAATCCAAAGTCACAAAGCTTTCTCCAATGTTGCTTCTAAAATGTTTATAATTTTACATTTTACACGTAGGTCCCAGATACATGCTGAGGTAGTTTTTGTGGGAGGTGGGAGGTGTAGGTAGAGCTCACTGTTTTGCTTGAGGACCTGCAATGGCTGCAGCCTCATCTGTTGAAAACATGATCCCTTCCTGATGTGTTGTCTTTGTGGATGATGCATTTAAAATTTTAGTGAGTAGTATAAAAGCCCTCTCCAGCCAACACAAATTTATTCCTCCATGAATGACTGCACTGCGGGTGGATGGGGCTTTGTCTCCCTGGTGCTCAGTGCACGGGTGGGGATGGGTTCTGTCTGTAGGGGGAGGTGTGGGTGTCTGTGGGGGAGGCAGAAGGTGCCTGGGAAAGTGGTCACCGATCAGCTGCACATAGTTACCCCTGGGGTCTGTGCTGACTCCCACACCCACCTGCATCTCTGGCCGGGGGGGTGTCTCCAGGCACGAGATTGTCTCAGGCTCCTTGGGTTCCAGAGCACACCAGGACTGAGAATCCCTGCCCCAGGGGCAATGCTGCTGACACGGCTGCTGGTCAGGCTGCTGGCTGGCCAAGGTCAGGGTCCAGGGGCCTCTGAGTTGGAGGAGGGGGCTCCTTTTCCCAGGCAGCCCCACTCTCCCAGCCAGGGCCCGGGAAGCCAAGGCTGCTCTCCGCTCACTTCTGCTCCAGCTGCTGGCTCGGTGGGCCTGGGTCCTGCCACTGCTCCCCAGGGAGCTGTAATTAGGACTCCCACGCAAGGAGTTGATGGAAATGGCATTTCACAACACTAATGAACTTCTGCTTTCTTTCCAGAGCCATTTAGCCTATTTAAAATGCAAATTGAAGTCAATAGAAAGTGGCGTGTCTGAGTTCCATCCAGGGATGTGGTTGGTTTGTGTTGGAGGAAAGATGGGCTGTGGTTCCCTTGGGGGAGAAGCCAGGGATGCTCAGACCTGTCTGTGCCCAGGGCCAGCTCAGCGTTGCCCTCCGCAGGGGAGGGGCTCCCTGGGTCAGGACCTGCACAGGGATGGGGAGGGGAGTGACCCGAGGATCATGTCCCGCCAGAGACCACGAGGCCCGGGTCCTCTGGGTTCTTGAGTGGAGTTGTTTTTATCCCAATTATCCACATAACAGCCCGAATTCCTCCCCCGTGGCCTGTGTACGTTCAAGTCACCACCCATGTGTGGGCTGCCTAGGGAGGCCACACCGCTGGCCAGGTTGGCTGACCTCCTGCTGACTCAGATTGTGACCCCCTCATTCCCTGAGTGTCTGAATGGATCAGGGGAAGTGGTGGAAACAGGAAGTTTGGGCTGCTGGGAATCGCTGGTGAGGAGTAATGCACCACCTGCTTGTCTCCTGGGAACGTGATGACCCTAAGATTTAAGTCAAACATTCACTCTCAAAGTTGTCATTTGTGTGTATGGCCACCTACCTTCTCACTAATCCATCCACCATCCATCCATCTGTTCATATGTCTGCCCATCCACTTATCTGAACTTATACTCAGTTTACTATCCAGTCTTCTCTCTTCCATGCATCCATCCATCCATCCATCTATCCATTCATCTGCCCATCCACTTATCTGAACATATACCCAGGTTACTATCCATTCTTCTCTCTTCCACCCATGAATCCATCGGTTCGCCCACTTATCTGATCATATACCCAGGTTACCACCCATTCTTCTCTCTTCCATCCATCCATCCATCCATCCATCCATCCTCCCATCCTCTTGTCTGAACATATTCCCAGGTTACTATCCATTCTTCTCTCTTCCATCTATCCATCCATCCATCTGCCCATATATCCTCCATCTTACCTCTCATCCATTTATACACCCGTCACCCATTTTAACCAGTCATCTGGATTTTACCCAATTACACCATTTATCCTGCAATTATCCAGTCTCCCATTGCACACCCATCCCCATTTATACCAATTCTCCATTTATTTGTCTGCCCATTTTCTCCTTTGTTCCTTAATGACCCTATCATTCATCACTCTCCAAAGAGAGTGAGGTTTATGCCACCCAGTCCAGAAGCTATTGTCCTTTCATGTTAAGAGAATCGATGTGGTCACTTAATCAGATGCCACTTTGTTTAATTGTCACATTATCACACCAGAACCAGTATTCCTGCCTGGACCCAGCCTCTGCTCCCCAAGGGAGTCAATTAGCCATCTGAGTGGCCACCTGACACATGATGTGCAGAGATGGGAGGAGACAGGCAGAGCAATTTCTTTTACGCTGGGGCTGTTAATGCCGTGAAGTCTGACTAAGGGTTTCTGTCCACTGATGGTGCTTTTCATGCGATGCGTGTGGTTCTGCTCCTGTCTGAGTCCACCCTGAGTCTGCCTTTCTTCCACACCCTGAGCCCCTTCCATGCAAATGCGTCTTTCCTGACAGCCAGGCTGGTGTCAACAGAGGAGAACTAGGCAGCCACGTAGAGTGTGGTGGAAACATGTCTTCTCTGGAAACATCAGCCTTCACCCCCACACCAGGGAAGTACTTTGAGCTTCACTGTCCTAGATGCCTTCCTGTGGGCTGTCCACAAGCCTCTTTCTGATGGATAATACATTAAATTGTTCTTAGAATAGGCTCCAAAGGGATTTGCTCGGATGAGAAAGAAACACCAGGGGGGCTGGGAGGGTGTGCAGACCTGAGAGGTGAGTCTGAGAATATCCAGGAGCTGCCACTCCCCCCGCAGGAGGGGACCATGGGAGATGCAGGAGGGAACCACGGGAGACCCAGGAAGGGACCACGGGAGACCCAGGAAGGGACCACAGGAGACCCAGGAGGGAACCACAGGAGACCCAGGAAGGGACCCCAGGAGAGCCCGGGACTGGAGGTGTGGGTGAGGAGTAAGTGCAGGAAGGGGCTGACCGTGACCATGGAGTCCTCTTCTCCTTTCTTCCAGACCCTCTTGGGCCGTGTTTCTAGGGCTCTGCACCCAGATCGATGGGAGGAGGATGGTGCCATTCACTGAAATAATAGGAATAGGTGTGTGAGGAGGAGCTGGCAGGGTGAGAGGTGAAGGCTGTCTCTGGGGAATCCACCCACTGAGGGGCGCCTAGACATGGTCTCAGCTCCCACCCTCCTGACACCCACTCTGTTCTACAAAGTTGAAGGTAGAGGCACCTTTCTTTGGAAACAGGTGTTCAAGGAGGGCTTTTTCTGTTATTGTAATCCCCCCTACACACACACACACACACACACACACACACACAGCTTAAGAGATGGAGACAAACAGTCACCCTACAACAATCACCACCTCTGGGCCTGGACAGGACCAGGGAGGGTGGGCATGGGTGGGGGTATTCCTTGCCTGATGGGGAGGCCGTGTAGGAGTGAGTGCTGACTCAGCTGAACACAGTGAAGGGCTCCTGGGGATCCTGTGTGAACATCGGGGTCCCTGCAGGAGGGGAGACCAGTATCCCACCCCATGCTGGATGCGTGATGAGCAGAAGAGCCACAGGCCACCTGCGGCCAGCAGCCCAGTGCCGGGAGGGCTGGGGAGGGCTGCACAGTCGTCCTCTGAGGGGTCAGCCTGAGTCTAGAGCTTGTACCAGCTCCCATCTATAGATTCAGGAGAGGCCGCCCGCCGGGGTAGCCCACAGGGCAGGCCCCGAAGGACCCCAGAGTGCCCAGGATAGTAACCTGGGTATATGTTTCACCCCAACATGCCCTTGGGTGGCCACACGGTGGGGGGTCGTCCAGCACAGCCCCAGGCAGCCCAAGGCCGTCCCTTGTGGATGCATGGGAAGGCGGGTGGGCCCAGCGGCAGCCAGCCAGTGACTTTATCTCCATTCTGCAGCAGCGTCTTAGGGCCACAGAGGCACCCAGCAAGTGCTCCCCATGGGAGGGTCCGGCACACAGGAGGCAGCTTCTTCTCAGCCACACAGCCCCAAGGAGGAGCAGGGTCCTGAGCTGCATCAGAACCCAGCCATGTGCACCTTCCCTGTGTGCGGGGCTGTGGGGACGAGCGGTGGCGTAGAGACCCCCTGACCAGGCCTGGTCCAGGCTCACAGCCCTGTGGGAGGAAAATGATTTTCAAACAGAAGCCCCCGACTTTCCTGAACACAGTTGGGTGGGCAGGGGCGGGGCAGTCAGAGGGAGGAACCAGAGGGAGAAGGGAGTCAGGAACTGGGAGCCTGCTCACCCCATGGGGCGGTGCCTGGGGAGCAGGGCCTGTGCACCCACTCAGTCATTCACTCACTCATTCACTCCCTTACTCATTCACTCCCTCACTCATTCACTCCCTTACTCATTCACTCCCTCACTCATTCACTCATTCACTCCCTCACTCATTCACTCATTCACTCCCTCACTCATTCGCTCATTCACTCACTCATTCTCTCAGTCACTCACTCATTCACTCAGTCACTCACTCATTCACTCCTTCATTCACTCATTCACTAATTCAGTCCCTCACTCAATCATTCACTCACTCACTCATTCAATCACTCATTCACGCATTCACTCACTTCAGCGTGTGGAGTCAACCTTCACCCCAATGTGCCCTTGGGTGGCCACATGGGGGTCACCCAGCACAGCCCCACGCAGCCCGAGACTGTCTCTCATGGACACACTGGAAGGCAGGCGGGCCCAGGATCACTTATTCACTCATTCATTAATTGGCTTACTCATTCATTCATTCAAAAACTCATTCACTCCCTCCCCTCCTTCTCTCCCTCCCTCCCTCACTCCTTCCCTTACTCATTCATTCACTCACTCATTCACACATTCACTCATTCATTCACTCACTCATTCATTCACTCCCTCACTCACTCCTTCACTCATTTAATCACCCAATCACATATTTAATCATTAATTCACTCAATCACTCATTCATTCACTCAGAAACTCATTCACTCATTCACTCATTCACTACCTCACTCATTCACTCCCTCACTCATTTAATCACTCATTCACTTATTCAATCACTTATTCAATCATTAATTCACTCAATCACTCATTCATTCACTCAAAAACTCAATCCACTCCCTCCCTCAGTCATTTACTCATTTACTCACTCATTCACCAACTCATTCCCTTACTCGTTCACTCCCTCACTCCCTCCCTCACTCACTCATTCATTCAGTCACTTATTCAATCATTAATTCACTCAACGACTCATTCAATCACTCAAAAACTCATTCACTTTGTGAAAGGAAAATAAATCTTAGGGCCCCAAAATCGCTAAGCAAAAGGGAAAAGTCAAGCTGGGAACTGCTTAGGGCAAACCTGCCTCCCATTCTATTCAAACTCACCCCTCTGCTCACTGACATAAATGCATAGCTGATTGCCTCCTTTAGAGAGGCTCATCAGAAACTCAGAAAAGTGCAATCATTTGTCTCTTATCTACCTATGACCTGGAAGCCCCCTCCTTGCTTTGAGTTGTCCCATCTTTGCTTCGAGTTGTCCCGACTTTCTGGACGGAGCCAATGTTCATTTTACATGTGTTGATTGATGTCTCATGTCTCCCTAAAAAGTATAAAACAAAACTTCTCTAACCGCCTTGGGCACATGTTGTCAGGACTTCCTGAGGCTGTGTCACAGGCTCGTATCCTCAACCTTGGCAAAATAAACTTCCTAAATTAACTGAGACCTGTCTCAGATATTTGGGGTTCACATTTGGGCAACCACAAAGGGATTCTGAGTGGAGATTCCCCTGACCTTTGACAGATCTCCTATCGGTGCTTGGTACCAGCATGAGCTCACTTTATGGCTCAAACCAATAGGACAATTTGCTGAGGTCTGAGGGCATCCCTTCCAGAGAATCCCTGATCTCCCCAAATTTGGTCAAGATCTAAAGTTTGTTTTGCTGTACAACTCCTTTTATTGGAGTTTTACTTGCTTCCAACAAGGAAGGCAAAATTTCCTGTTTCCATGATGATGAAAAGCAGGTAACTTCTTTATGGAGTTTGAGCTCACTTCCAGCAGGGAAGACAAGTTTGAGTTTTTTCCTGCCTCTAGGATGGTAGAGAGCAGTCTTTAGCCTGAGACCCATCCCTTGGTAAGTAGCTGAATTGGCGTCTTGTCTTGGCTTAAGTTTAACAACCAGCTGGTCTTAACTTATCTTTATCATTAGAGTCTTAACTTATCTTTACCATTAGAGTGCTCAGTGATCATATTGTTGGTTTTTGTTGTTGTTTGTTCTGGTCTTTCTGTCATCAGATTTGACCAACTCTACCTGACTTGGTCAAATCCAAGTGAGAACTCCAAATTATGGGTAACAAAGCCTCTCTAATTTGGCTAAAATTTCTCAGAGCTGAAAAAGAGGAAAAAACAAAATTCAAAAACCCAAAAAACTGTGTGCTTGGTTTCTGTGTTTGCTTCCTGCTTTAAAAAAACAAATGTTCTTTCTTTACTTTTCTTCTACCCTATACCTCCTTCCTCCCACTTTGGCATTTGCATACCAAAAATCTAGAGAAGGCTTCTAAGGACTTGAACCCCTTTAAAGAATTCAGAACAAAGGTGCCACTCACCCATTCTGGGCTGTTCTGTTTTCTTTATGGAGTTTCAAGAGTCATGGGCAGATTCTTCTTAGGCCTAAAGCTCTGTTTTCCTGTATTGCATGACCTGACCTCTTTGGCTCTGGGGGTAGCAGAGATGACCTTGTACTGTGAGAGGATTTGACCTTGGCGTGTGTAATGGCAGACGGGAGCTACAAAGTTAGGAGTGGCTGAGCAAATACAGGAAATGGTCTTGGCTGTTTTTTGTTTGTTTGTTTGTTTCTCCCAGGAAGTTGTTTAAGGATCCTAATTCTAGTTTGGAGATGCATTCTAAAGGACCTTCCCTATTACTTTTTCTACCCAAATTAATCTAGATTCAGCTTGTCTGTGTGCATTTGCCTGAGGAACTAAACTGTTGTTTTCATAGGTAAATGAGAAACTGAGTTTTCTCAGCTCCAAAGAGAAGAGGCATTTTGCTCTTCCCAGCTGAAAGGCACCACTGGGTTACTGGAGGCCTCATAGAGGCGTCTGGAGTGTTGACTCCCCATGACGTGCAGTGGCCCTACAGGGAAATCTCCAATGAAAATTAATTTAATAAAAAGATTCATTCAGGAAATGCATAAAAGGGCTGATCACCTGCATTTTGAGCCCTCTCAGAGATCATAGACCTCTGGAGAGAGAGAGAAACTGAGACAGGTAAGACGGCAGAAATGACTCAGTGGTGACACACTGTGGTGTCCTGTCCACAAGTAGCACACATCGATCCACCACACAAAAAAGCTAGGCTACAGCTCAGTTCCTCCTTAAAAAAAGAAAGGGAAACAAATAACTTAAGAATGAAGAGAAAACAAGGAGAATAGCCCCTTTGTGAACACTCTGTAGATTTTATGGCACCTCTACTGCCAGAGTTTATGTAAAATGGAAGTAATATGGTCTTTGTGCACATTTACATTAAGGAAAAAGAGCCCTAAGGTCAACCTGCAAACAATAGAGTTCCTAAGTTTTCTTTTTCTCTATTTTCTTTTCTGCCTACTTTAAATCTGATGCTATTTTTCTATTAAGATAAAAACGACTGTTTGGATTCAACAGGCTTTTTTTTAATGAGCTGGTGAATTTTTATTTGTCTCATGGCTAAAGTTCTGAAGTAAAAGCTGTAGGATACTTGTGTGTGTATATATTTAAAAGGCCTTTATAATTTCTATAATTTTATGTTTAATTGGCAATTAAATCTATTTTAATTTCCCTCTAGCACACTTTTATTTTTCCTCCCTGTACCTCATGAGGTAAATTTTGCTATTTGATTTTTACCTGAGTTGTTTCCTTTAATATACAAATTTAAGGCTATTTAGCTGACAACTGTCTAGAGTAGTGAAACAGGTTATCAATAATTTGAAAGTCTAAGATAGGAAAAAATGTTTGTATAAACCTATAAGATGTACTTCTATGGGCATGCCTAGTACATAGATCTATCTATTTATGTGTTGTGTGCAAAATGTTTCACTGCTGAAAATATATAAAAGGGCTCTAGTTAATTGGCTTAAGAAAATAAAAGCTCTTGAATCAAATACTTTATCAGGAAAAAAGAAAAGACTAGTCAAATGCTTTTTCAAGTTTATGTAACTTAAGTAAAATCTTAAATAAGCTAGCTTTAAAATTATTGGTAAAGTATAATAATATTATAAATATGTTAGGAATTGCCAGCACACATTTTTGTTTGCATTTACTAATTAAGCAATTTCATACTTATCCCTGCCATAAGGTGTCAAAATTTGGCATAGGGATTTCAAAACCATAAACCAAGCCCAAAACAGAGTGATGTCTGCTTGTGTAATTTTAATAAATAACACATTGGTATTGGTTTAATGAAAATAGCTATATCCAGAATTTAGTAAGATTGCCATAACTTGTAATCTGTGGCTTTAGGCAGTCTACTCCACAGGCAGTAAGGTTTATTTTGGGAAAGGACTGCTATTGTCTTTGTTTCAAAGCTAAACTATAAACTAAGTTCATCCCAAAGTTAGTTCAGCCTATGCCCAGGAATGAACAAGGACAGCTTGGAGGTTAGAAGCAAGATAAAGCCAGTTAGTTCAGATTTTTTCACTCTCTCAGTTATAATTTTACAATGGCCATTCCATAACTTTAAATGATGGCTATTGCAGTTTTCATAAATAATCTAGGTAAACGATTAAAATAAAATAATTAGATAAATGTAATGGGATAAATACTTGTAGACAAACTCATCATAATTTAGAATCTAAAGTTATATTAAATTAAATATACATTTCATTATTTGGGTATTTTCCAATAAAAATATATTTGTAGGAAAATGTTTTTTCTAAAAAAGTGCGTCCTTTTTAAAAAGGTGAATGATTTCTGTGTAATTCGAAGCTTATTTAAAGGTTATGTATAAAACCAGGTAAAAGGAACCAGGAAATGAGAAAAATGTAAAAAAAAGTTATAAAAATAAAGAGGTGATTTTTTTGGTAAGAAAGCTTAAAGAGAAATAATTTTGTATGAGAAGAATCTTGTATGGTAAATTTAGTCCTCAAATAAAATGACTGGTGTTTAAGAAAGAGGAATGTTCAGGACACACCAGAAAGTCCAAGCATGTCATGAATGGTCTGTGTAAGTCACAATAAGCGGATTTGTCAAAAAAGACCAAAAACTTTCAGATCAAGTTGTCTATTAATTAAAGGGAAATTATAATGGTCTTTATAGATATTGGGCTTAATGTAAAAAACACATATAAGAACAAAAAATTTTCTTAAGGGATTGATTTACTCTTAATTAATTATAAGAGATTTTAATTTTTTTAACCCAAAGTTCAACTTTTATTGTATCTCACCATTTTAGGTTTTCTCTTCCCTTTTAAAGGGTGAGAAATAGTAATACTCTCCTTCAACTCATTTTTAAGCTCATATGTTTTTTTCTTTGAGATCTGTTTGTTGTGGCCTGATGGTAACAATGTTTTCTTAAAGTTCTAAAGGAAATGTTTTCTTCCAACATACCATTCTGTGTAGTGCAGAAGGTCTTTTCTTTTGCCATTGGTAACTGGCCTAACAGATTTTACAGTTTATTGAAACAATTCCTATGCCATTATTATTGTTTTGGTCTGCTTGGGAAAAAAACTCAGATTAAAAGAATTTTTTTTAATTAAGGTTATTACATCCCTGTATCTTTCTGTATAAGCTTTTAAAGTCCTTGTGACATTGTGTTACAGGGATTTGCCTCCTGAATCTAAAAAGGACACTAAGTCCTGCTAAATCTTAAACACTGACAACAATTAAAGCCTCATCTTCAGGGCCAGTAGAAGATGCCAATCAAAATGAACTGCATTCCTGAGACACAGGGCCAGAAATTAAAGCTATTCAACTTCTAAAGGCCCAGGGACTATCATGGAAGAGGTGGGCATATGAGATTATCAGGGCCAATTTTGAGAGAGAAAATAAGTTCAGTTTCTGTATGAATTAATCATTAATGTCAAAGGCACACTGATGCAAGACCAGCATATAGGCCCCTGTGTCAGATTAACAAGGTTTTCTTGAAGCATTCACTGACTCCTTAATAAATGTTATAAAAGTTATAGAAAGCTTATGGAAGTTATATCTTATGGTTAATATTTAAATTTTATAGATTGTTTATAAAATTTTGAAAAACAAATTTAATTGGCTTCATACTGTTTTTATTAGGGCTTATTGTTTGGAAAATTAAGTCTCCTCTGTGAAAGAATAAAGGGTTTTGCCCTTTTTAAAAAAATCCTTGAGTTATCACTTTGGTGTAATGAATGACTTATTTTACAATGACCTGTGATATCAAGTGTCTATCAAGCCTTTGATATATGACAAACTCTCAAATTATAAATTATGCCTTTTTCTGACCTAATTAATCCTTTAAGATGTTAGGTTCCCTAAAGTCCAAAAATGACATAATTTGTTTTATTTGGCATAAAAATTATGCAAGAAGCATTGTCAAATATGAAATGGTGTTGGTTTTCTTTGGGCTGTATTTGTATAAATGTGTGTTCCAAAATTATAGGAAACTCCTACAATTCTGATATGACTTAGTGTACATTATCAGTAATAATTATAATTGTTATATTAAATTATTTTATGCCACAGAGGTAACAAATTTCCTTGTCAATGTGTCTTTGACTATGGCTTCCCCAAAACTTTTGTCATCCATGGAAAACTGTTGTCTTGTTTTGGTCCTCTTTAGAAGGTGTTTTTATAATCAGGTATAAAACCCCAACAGGTGCTCTTGAATACAGATTTCTGATAACTTTGGAGATTGTGAAATCAGAACAGAGAAAAAACTTTCAGGACTCATGGATAGCTGAAATGTTTATGAATATCAAGCAGAACAAGAATTTACTGCATGGACTGAACTAAGGGAAGACTGAAGTAATCTTTTTGAAGTGATTTTTTTGAAGCTTAAACCATTGCTGATCCTTTGTTTTGTTTTTTCAGAGTCAAGGAAACTTTTCTTTTGAGTTATTGACAGCTTTTAACAATTTAGTATACTCCTATGAACAAAATTTGGAGCATGTTTGTTTCTTTCTACCTGATTTCTCCAGAATTTAGAAACTATTTGTGAGTATTCTTAACTTGTGGCAATACAGTTATTTGCATAAGTGCAATAAGAATCTGTTTTCACTTGTAACAGAAAACAATTGGAGAAACTAGTTATTTTACCAGGATTTTGACTGGAATGATGTGTTTTCCTTAAAGGAATCAAAATTGACTTATGGAACCAATAAAAGCCCCTTGGGAAAAACTAACCTCATGACTTGTCTGCACAGTCCCTGTACAGGGTTCCTCACCTGTGGTAAGTAAAAAATGTCACTTTCTAACAGGCCCAGAAGCCGTGAGTTTATCTTAAGACCTCAGAAGGACAGAAATTCACCAAACTCATAGGTATTTGATGGTAAAAATCCATGGCTGGGCTCAGCTTTAAAAAGTCTTATCTGAGATTCCTTCTGTGGAGCAAAGTTCCATCAAAATTAATGTAAAAGCCAAATAATCAGGCCAAGTATAATAAAGCAAATCAATCCTACAATGACTTGTCTTTAATAAAGATAAAAACTAGAGACAGGAAAAAATATGTTTCAAAAACTATAGTACACCTCTTGTTAGATTCTAGACTTGCCTAATATTTTTCAATTTTTATTATTTTCTACAGTTTGGGCTGAATTCTAATTTTCTTGGCTACAGTCCTCAAAATAGTGTTTTCCATTTTTTCTTTCCTTTAGAAGGAAAACAAATTCCCCCCATTTTTCCTAATTTAGAGTCACTAAAAACAAAGCTGTGCTTTCTTAAAGCCCTGTGAACTGAAGCTAGACAACTTAAACTTCAGAAAAAAATAACATACATATTTACATACATAAGCCACTTTCATACCTGCCTACTGATGTATAGACTTCAGAGTAATGCAGCCTATATAAATTTTCCAGGATTCTTCTTTTGTTTGTTGTTGTTTTCTCCCTTTATCCCCCCTATTTTCTCTTCATAGGACATGAGACTTAACAAGCTACTAGAAATGAACTTTTCTCATAACTCAGGATGTACCAATCTAGGAATAAACCATCCTAGCCAGGAGATATCAGATGAAACCTGAGACCAGAGACTCATTTTCTTCTAAAATGCTTTCTCCAAAAGATTTTTTAAAAAGAAAAGGGGAGAAATGTGAAAGGAAAATAAATCTTGGGACCTCAAAAATCACTAAGCTAAAGGGATAGGTCAAGCTGGGAACTGCTTAGGAAAAACCTGCCTCCTATTCTATTCAAAGTCACCCCTCTGCTCATTGAGATAAGTGCATATCTGATTGCCTCCTTTGGAGAGGCTAATCAGAAACTCAAAAGAATGCAACCATTTGTCTCTTATCTACCTATGACCTGGAAGCCTCCTCCCCACTTAGAGTTGTCTTATCTTTCCAGACCCAAGCAATGTTCATCTTACATACGTTGATTGATGTCTCGTGTCTCCCTAAAGTGAATAAAACCAAACTGTGCTCTGACCACCTTGGGCACATGTCATCAGGACTTCCTGAAGCTGTGTCATGGTCACCTGTCCTCAACCTTGGCAAAATAAACTTTCTAAATTAACTGAGACTTGTCTCAGATATTCTGGGTTGACAACTCCCTCATTCACTCCCTCCCTCACTCCCTCACTTACTCATTCATCTGACTAACTCATTCACTCATTTACTCTTGCATTCTCTCACTCACTCTTTCACTCACTCCCTCACTCATTCATTCATTTACTTAATCACTCATTCACTCACTCATTCACTCATTCATTCACTCACTCACTCATTCATTCACTCACTCATTCATTCATTCAAAAACTCATTTATTCCCTCACTCACTCCCACACTCACTCTTTCATTCACTAATCCACTCATTCTCTCACTCACTCCCTCCTTCACTCACTCTCTCACTCACTTAATTACTTATTTATTCTATCATTAATTCACTCCCTCACTCACTCCCTCACTTTCTCATTCACTCACTCACTCATTCATTCACTCACTCATTCTCTCACCTACTCATTCACTCCCTCACTTATTCCCTCCTTCACTCTTTCACTATTCATTCCTTCATTCATACACTCCCTCACTTACCCATTCACTCACTCATTCACTTCTCATTTCTCATTCACTCGCACACTCACTTTCTCATTCATTCACTCACTCATTCTCTCACTAAGTCTTTCACTCCCTCACTTATTCACTCCTTCATCCACACACTTTCTCACTTACTCATTCACTCACTCATTCACTCCTCATTACTCACTCACTCACTCCCTCACTCTCTCATTCACTCACTCATTCATTCATTCACTCATTCACTTACCCATTTATTCACTCACTCATTCAATCAATCACTTATTAACTCATTCATATGGGAGGAGACATTTGGGGAGGGGGCCGGGGAACCCCAAGTGCAGAAGAGGGCACGGGGGTTTGAGCCCAGGCTGGTGAGGGGTCTCTCAGCAGCAGAGCATAGTGTGAACACACTTGCACATCATTATTGAATTGGAAAATGAGATTTCCAGAACCAGGCAGCCTTCCCTCTCTGGGTGCCAACAGCTAGAACGTCTGTTCTTGAAACCGTGATATAGCCGTCAGTGCAGTCAAGAATTGCACCATTTGGGAGGCAGGAAATCGTTTCCAGGAGAAAGTGCTCCATACAAATGGCTAAGCCTCTGGTCCTGGAGAATCTGCAAATGCAGAAAACTTCAGGATTTAAAAGAAACTCAGATTTGTTCCCCTTTCCTAATTGTTCCCAACCGTTCCCTGAGCCTTTTCTCTTTTAGAGACAATGGAATGGGCTAGAATGTGCTGAAGGGTGCAGAATGCTGGGCAGGAATCTCACCTCTGGGGATGAACCACAGACAGGTGATGTGGTGGGGAGAATTTCCCAGCTCTTTCCAAACCAGTGGGAAGTTCCAGTTGGGAACATATTCCCCAGGGCACTGAACTATTAAAATAGAGCATGGAGTTATCAGAATGGTGCATGGACCAATCCGAATTGATCACAGACCACACAGACTGGAGCATGGGCCAATCAAGATGAAGCATTTTCCAATCAGGATGGAGCATAGATCAATGAGAATGGATTATGAGATGATGAGCCAATTAGGATGGAGCGTGGACCAATCACAATGAAGCATGGACCAATCAGGCTGGAGCATTTTCCAGTCTGAATGGAGCATGAGCCAATCGCAATGGAGCACCAGCCAATCAGGCTGGAGCATTTTCCCATTGGAATGGAGCATGGGCAAATCACAAGGGACACCTGTCCAAAACCCAGCACAGAGGGAGCACTGTGTCCAATTGAGTGTCTGTCATGGCTGCACTCACCAGGTCCCCTTCTTATCCTGCCACCCTAGGCCGTGGGTCAGGAGACAGAGGTGCCTGGGGGAGCCAAGACCAAGCCCCACTTCTGCCTGTGCAATGGGACACCCAAGCTGAGAGACGACTGTGAGTGACAGAGGGACAGGAGCCCAGAGATGCACTGAGTCTGTCTGTCTGTCTGTCTGTCCGTCTGTCTGTCTGTCTGTGCAGGAGCCCAGAGACCTCAGGCAGCCTCAGGCTTCCAAGCTAGCATTTGTGCTCCTCGCATCTGGGGTTGACTCTAGGACAAGCTGATACTTACAGACACAGAAGGCGATTTAAACGTGTCCCCAGATGACAATGTAGTCTGGGGTGAATTCATTTGTAAGAGTCTGTTGACATTTATTGTAAAAGATGAGTACTTCTCACTGGTCCTCACATGTCTCATCCCTGAGACAGAGGGGGAGAACATCATTTTAATTGCCATGTGATATGTGTTTCCTGAAGACTTTATGGCTGCTTTGCAGTTTATCATCGAGGGGTAGATTTATAGCACTCTGTGGGTCCTTGCCTGCACTGGGCTTGTCAGGCTTTAGGTAAAATGGAGAGGGTCTATAGGGCGTGCCCTTTCCATGCAGGCTTCTCCAGAGCTGACTTGTGGCTCAGGGCCAGAGGCAGGTCTGGGACAGTCCAGCCAGCAATCAGAGCCCAGGACTGCTGTGCAGGCCCAACTCCCAGTGCTGACCCCGACAGCTGTGCTGTGTGATCCCAGAGCCATCCTCACCACTGAGCATGGTTCCCTTCTCTGTAAAGCAGGGAAACTGATGCTCTCCCAGGGACACCACTCGGCAGCTATTCCCCCAGTGCCTGGAACAGCCCCTTAAGGATCACCCTTCACCCAGCCTCAGTCCACGTGGTTTGGGGACATCCCCAGTCCAGGTGCAGATTACATAACCAAGTCAGCACAATGCCCTCCTATGGGACGTGACTGGCTCAGGCTTAAGGGTGCAAAGCCATCAGGGCCAATCAGATGCAAGGAGATTTGGGCTGAAAGGGTCTGGTCTTTCTCACAGGCTGTGACTTGAGGTGGGCGTGGCATAGATTGCCCTGCTGGGATCAGTGGGCAGAGCCTGCTTGAGACTGGAATCCACGTGAAGGAAGCAGAGCCAGGGGTGGACCAGGCCTTGGTGAGAGTGACCTGAGCTCTGGACACACCCAGATCTGAAAACAGGTCACTCTCACCCTCTCCTGGAAGTATCCATTCATCCCCTTTGGGGCTTAGGCCCTGCAAGTGGGGTTTGTGTCACTAACATCAATGAGGACAAGATGGTATTATTTCGGAGAATAATCAGGGAACTGTGAGACAACGCATCTGAAACAGGAGGTGATGCTGGTGCCTGGCCACAAGAACCCTTAAATAGAGGTTGCTGTTGGTATACAGAGCTCTCCTGCTGCTGGGGTGCCCCTCATTTATCCGAGATGGATCAGGTAGAACGAACCATTTCAGCACGATGAAGTCCAGATGGAAGTGTGAGTCTCAAATGTGGGCATCATTCTCATCAGTGCTGGTGTTTCTGCATTGCCCCTGACCCCCACCTGGCCCATGAGACACCTGCCCCTGGGTGTCCTTGGTGGGTGCTCCTCTCCCTCCCCTGAGCAGTGGACCAGGCTCACCCTGGACCTCCTCCTCTCCACCTGTTCCCCATCCCCAGGGTCAGCCCCTGTGGCTCAAACACCTTCTACTGCTACTGACCACACACCAGAGGGAGACCCACCCACACCTCTGCCGTGTCACACTGACCTTCACCTATTTCAATTTTCTTCCCTTATCACCACCTGAGGCTTTAACGTAGGTAACTTTGGTTACTCTTTGTTTGAAATGCAAACAAGCCCAATAAGGGACAGGACTTGGTCTTGGTCTTGGCCTCAGTTGTCCCCCATTTGTTGAATGGACAAATGGATTGATGAATGGACTAATGGATTGCTGGATGGATGGATGAGGGGAAGAATGAATTAATGGGTGAATGGATAGGTAAATGAATGAAAGAATGGATGGATGGATGAGTGGGTGCATGGATGAATGGATACATGAATGAATGGATGGATGGATAGATGGATGAGTGTGTGAATGAAAGGATAATGGAAAAATGAATGAATGGATGAATGGATAGGTGAATGAATGGATGGATGGATAGATGGATGAGTGGGTGAATGAATAAATAATGGAAGCATGAGTGGATGAATAGGTGAATGAATGGGTGGATGGATGAATGGATGGATGGATGAATGAATAGATGGATGGATGAATGGATAGGTGAAAGAGTGGATGGATAGAAGAATGGATGGATGGATGGGTGGGTGGATAGATGAATGAATAGGTGAAAGAGTGGATGGATGGATGGATCAGTGGGTGAATAAATGAATGGATGAGTGGATGGACAGATGGATACAAATTTGCACAGCTCACATTCTCCTCTCAAATGATTTTTCTGAGTCCTTCCTACTTTTACTGGCCCCTGGTCACCTGCCCAGTGTCCTATCTGCTGTGCCTCCCTGAACTCCATGAGGACCCTGTGACCTGCACTTGTCAGAGAAGTCTTCTTGGAGGAGGGGGCTCAGGCAGAGCATGGAGAAGAGAAGAACTTGGGGGTGGAGTGGGGGCACAGCCTGCAGATGGTGGGGAGGGAAGCTCCATCCCGAGGTGGTAAGTGGGGTCTCACAGCCTCGCTCTGGCTCTGTTGGACCTGGGAGAGTGCTGGTAGCTAAAAATGCTTTTTCCCAAAAAGTCTATAACTAGGTGATGGAAAGTTGGGCAGGTGCACAGCCCAGCAGGAATGAGGCCAGGAAGAAAACAGAATCCAGACCCAAGCATGTGATGCTCATTTGAATATCATTTGCATGGAATTCTTAGTGCTCCTCCTCTCCCCACCCCTTCCCTGCTGCCTTCTCTGGGGCTTAGCTCACAGTGGGGCTTATCTCAGCCCCATCAGATACCAGGGAGGGCATGGGCAGCAACACGAACAGAGTTGGGTCCCCAGTGAGTGTGGCCCTGAAGAGAGGAAGGGCCTCCTGGGGCTGAGCCATCCCCTGGTGGGCTCATAAAGACAGAGGGAGCCTTGGACTGGGGACAACCAGCAAGCCTGGTGTGCCCCTGCTGGGACTGCCCTGCTGAGTCTATTGTTAGGGTGCCCTTTGTTTGCCTGACCACGGGAGGCCCGCAGGAGAGGAGGGCCTGGGGACAACCTCAGGATGGGAGGGTTTGGGCCCCTTCTCTGCTCCCTTTCTTGGAGTTTCTTGTGTGAGAGAGGAAAGGGCTGCTTGGGCCACACCACAGGAACCATGAGACCATAACTGGGGCTGTTTTAAGTCTCCAAGGGTGTGGAAGTTGTGGTGCAGGGAATGAACCAGGCCCAGCCTCTGGGAGAGAGAATGGGGAGCTCCCTGGGCCCTCTCCTGTCCCTACAGTTCACAGCCCATGGGCCAGAAGTGGTCCATTTCATAACCATGAAACCCTGGGGAGCACATGGGCTCCTGGAGAGGACCAGGGCCTCTTCCGCTGCCATTTGGGATGACACAAGTTCTGTAGAGCAGGTGGAGCCCGTGTGAGGGTGGGAGCAGAGAGTGACACCCTCTGACACAGGCCGGGGAGGGACCCCAGGCAGTTGTGTGGGGAGTGCAGGGCCTGGGTGCAGGCAGCAGCCTGGGGTGTGTCCCGTAGGACCCCAAGGAGAGGCCATGAGTGCGGAAGAGAATCCCAGGGCAAATCTCAGGGGAGCAGCACTGGGACGTGTCTGTCGCTAAGGTTATTCTAAAGGCAGAAGCACAGGGACTTCCTGAAAGGCTGCATAGGAGCATGAGGCTTGGGCTTGGCTGCCTGGAAGAAGGGAGGTGCCCTGTTCTTGGAGGCCAGAGGATGAGAGCGAGGCAGGCTAAGGAGGAAATCACGGCCCAACCTGGGCCTGGGGCAGGGGCCTGGCTGGGGAAACTCCTGGCTCAGAAGCAGAGCACAGGAGGAGAAGCACAGGTGGCCCCTGCTCTCCAGGCCTCTGGGTGGCCAGGAAGTGCATGAAAGCACCTCTGAGCCTCGGGTTTCCATCTGCACAGTGGGCAGGATGATGCATGAAAGCACCTCTGAGCCTCGGTTTTCCATCTGCACAGTGGGCAGGATGATGAATGAAAGCACCTCTGAGCCTCGGTTCTCCATCTGCACAGTGGGCAGGATGATGCGTGAAAGCACCTCTGAGCCTCGGTTTTCCATCTGCACAGAGGGCAGGATGATGCGTGAAAGCACCTCTGAGCCTCGGTTTTCCATCTGCACAGTTTTCCATCTGCACAGTGGGCAGGATGATGCATGAAAGCACCTCTGAGCCTCCGTTTTCCATCTGCACAGTGGGCAGGATGATGCATGAAAGCACCTCTGAGCCTCAGTTTTCCATCTGCACAGTGGGCAGGATGATGAATGAAAGCACCTCTGAGCCTCGGTTCTCCATCTGCACAGTGGGCAGAATGATGCATGAAAGCACCTCTGAGCCTCGGTTCTCCATCTGCACAGTGGGCAGGATGATGCCGGGCCCGTCTTTCCTAGAAGGAACTTTTTAGGCACAAATGAGGAAGTAACATAGAAAGACTTGGAGGCTTTGCCAACATAAGGCAAGAGATCACTCCAAGGTAGGATGACTGCTATTTTAATTGGCTGTAATCAAATGTAATGTCTTGTTTTCATGATTTGGATTGGAGGTGGAAATATTAATTCGAATCATCCATCCTGCAGTCAACGGACCTCCCTGATGGTGGCTTCCCGCGTTCCCTGTAAATGCCTGTGACTGATGAGCTATCAGCAGGGATGGGAGTCATGGAGCCTCGGACATCATTGACTCACTTGTGCTTGTTAAATAACTCAGGACCTGGGGCCGCTTCTCAGGGCTGGGGCCGAGTCTCTCGTGCACACCGTGGTGTTGGGCATATCTGCTGTCTCTGGGGAGACAGACACCAAGCAGAAAGGCAGGAGAAGGCAAAGCTGTCAGCCCAGGCGCTCCTGCCATCCCATGCCGGCCTGCAGGCCACCGCCCTCTGCCCATCCCGGAAGGACGTGTCTTCCTCTTAAATACCTGAGCCAAGAGGCTGGGGTGCATCTTCCCCTCCGCCCGCTTGCTGAGCTGAGTGGCTGCATTGAGGGGATTTTTCTGTCTCTGCCATTAAACAAATCCTGGTGGGCTAATTAGCTGTGAGAGGTTTCAGGTGCTTTCATTTTCAAAAGAAGTCAAAACAAGCACATATTATGCTTGGAACAAGCATAGCTTTCTAATGAAAAGAGACTGCAACTAGATCATCAAACAAATGTAAACAAATAGATCAATAAATGTGCGTGCACACACGTGTTCACAGAGGACGATTTGAAGGTGAAACGTGAAATGACAGCCCGTACGGAGGTGCCAGCCATGAGATGTGCAGGGGCCAAGGGCGCAGGGCCAGGGCCGGGAGGATGGGCAGTGGAGCCGGGTTAACGTTACTGCTGTGCCCTAAGAAACGGGGAGGGGAGGGAAGGCAGGTCTGGAATCACCTAGGAGGCAGATTTGGCTGATTTGTTTCAGGAATCCTTTCTGCCTTGTGATTTAGGAGTTAACGTTTCCTTCTTCTCTTTCTGCTCCTCCTTCCTCCGATAAAGTGCCTGACCTTCATCAGTGCACACAGGTGGCACTGGCTCAGGGCCCATCGAGGGCCAGTGTCCTGGGCCCTGTAGGGCATGTCTGTGGGAGGGCCACTAAGTTCAGGGGACAGGGCCGTGGGGAAAATCTGCCCCGTGGATGGATTTGACGGCAGCCATGCTGTCCTGGGGAATCAAGGAGGAGCCTTTCCTTGTCCCTGGGACAGCAGGGGCTTCTCCAGGTGGTGGTCCCTCAAGGGTTTCTCCCCAGCAAGCTTCCTGCCCTCCCACTGCTCTGAGTCAAGTTCCTCCCGCCCACCTGCTGACTTCATTCTTCTTCCTCTTATCGTCCTGGGCGGGGCCTTCCTGAGCTTCTCCCTCAACACTGAGGAGCTTGCCCAGCCACTGGGATCTGGCCCTCTCCAGGGTGCTGAAACCTGCTGCCGCTTCCTGGGTGGGGAGGGCGTGGCTGTCCCAGGATAAGCAGATGTGGGACCCCGTGGCAGAACTACAGTTGTTTTGGTGTTTCCATCATGCCCTAAATCCAGCCAGAAGCAGTTTGAAGATACCCGGTGCGGAATGTCCTGCTGATAGCCGGCTGCTGAGCAGACGCCTGGGAGAGAGCATCTTTATCCTGGATGTGCTCAGAGGATTCAGAGTCCAACACACACCTCTCCAGAATCCATTCAGGCGTCTGCAGGCTGGAGACTGAGGGCAGAGGAAACAACGCCCATGGGATTATCAGCCGGCTCAGCAAATGCTCATCAACCCCTTTCTGCACATGGCACTGCGCTGGGCACCTGGGGGCTTTAGAGAGGGTGAGATGTGGTCTTTGAATCTGGAGAGTCATCGCGTGGTTGTGAGCCACACTACAGCTCCTCAACAGAGAAACAGTGAGGACGCAACATCAAACAGAAGAATCTTGAAGACAAGGCAAGAGCATTGAGGTACTGCCACTGCCTCCAACCAGCTCTTGCCGCAGCTGATAAACGTGCTGTATTGGCGTTGTCGGGAACTGGCTTTCTAGGGCCTCTGTCACCTCCCGTCTCTGCAGAGCTTGTGATTGAGCCTGTTCACAGGACACCTTCGTGCTGGACACAGCTTCCTGTCGTGATCCAGAAACTCACTGAATTTAATCTAAGATTGCTAACAAGAGTTTCCTGAGGCTTTGGAGGGGACCGTCAGGAGTGGTGCTGCTCTCGGAGAAATAAGAAAACTGTGTCAGTCAGGGCTCGGCTTCAGCTTAAAGTGGCAGAAATGCAGCTCGCACTGGTGTAGGTCAGGGAAGTCCACATGAAGCGGAGAGAGCGAGGTGTGACTGGGTCTCTGTGAGGCTGGAATAGGGAGCGGGAGCTCAGCATGGAGCTCTTGCATCTTTCTCTGTGCAAACTTTGCTTCCTCCACTCACACTGGCTGAGCCTCACACTGATCACTGTGGACCCCATTCCTCTGGCATAACAGCTACATGGGTAACAGACTCCAGCATTCCCTCCATGATGCCTGTTCACTGTCCTTTTAGATTTCGAAAGAGCTAGAAGAGAAGAATGTGAATGTTCCCTGCATAAAGGAAAGGTAAATGTTTGGCGTGGGAGGTATCACAAGCATCTTGATTTGATCACTACGCATTATATGACTGCACTCCCGAATATGTACGTCTATTATGTATCAATAAACAGTCTTGGGGAGAATCTTTGCTCTACCTGGCCCAGCTTCTGTCAGCAGCCCAGCCCTGAACCAGTCGCTATGGGCAGAAAGGCAGCCGTCTGAGAAGCTCCCAGGCTGTGGGGTGAGGGGCAGCAGTTGGTCAGTGTGAGTGGATTTTCATTTGTCTTTTTCAGGTTCTGGCCATGTTCTCCCCCAGAGGAGGCCTGAGAGTCTCAGAGGCTGCAAGAACTCCAAGTCTTCCATGACTCTCTTTAGTTCCTTTTCCAGGGAGCAAAAACCACTCCTGCATGCCCAGAGTCAGGAACCTCACTGGGGTTTGTGGGAGCAGCTCTGATTTGTTTTATTCCAGAATCCTTTTTGTCTGCAAGGAACTGGATTATAATTTTGAAACCATTTTTTGGCACTAAACAGAAATACTATCCAGGATATTATGAACATGCAACATTCAGAAAACTGGGAGAAACTGGTTATTGTCATGTGTTGTTTAGAAATATCAGATGCTGGGCCAGGCATGGTGACTCAGGCAGGGTGACTCATGCCTGTAATCCCAGCACTTTGGGAGGCCAAGGCAGGTGAATCGATTGAGCCCGGGAGTTTAAGGCCAGCCTGGGCAACATGGCAAAACCTCATCTCTACAAAAAAAAAAAAAAAAAAAAAAAAAGCATGGTGGTGTGTGGTTGTATTCGTAGCTGCTCAGGAAGCTAAAGTGAATGGATTGATCGAGCCTGGGAGGTTGAGGCTGCAGTGAGCCGTGATTATGCCACTGCACTCCAGCCTGGGTGACAGAATGAGATCCTGTCTTAAAAAAAAAATCAGAAGCTGTCCTATTGATGTCAAGGACACCATAAAGATGCCTGATGTCACTATCACAAACAGTATTTAATATAGGTCCTTGATAATGCATAGGACAAGGAAAAAATAAGCATAGATATCAAAAAGGAAGAGACACCATTGGCAATATTTGCAGATATATGATAGCCTACATAGAAAACCTAATTAACCAACACCATAAATCATAGGGACTAAAAGAAAAATTGCAAATACAGAACACTTCTTACTGATCAGCACTATCTGATTAGAAGATGCAATAGAATACGTAGGATTGCATTTACAATAGCAGCAAGACCTTTGAAACATGTGCTAGTAAACCTAATTAATGAGTGAGATCTTTGTAAAGATGATTGTAAAACTCTCCTGCAAGATGTTACCGTGCTCTTGAGAAAGGGAAGAGGAAGTTGCTCCACTCCTGAGCAGGAAGCCTGAGACTGCACAACCATCCTTTCTTCCCATTCAAATCCACACGTTCCATGCAGCGTCAATCCATATCTCCACACACGTTGTCAGGGACATTTGCAAATGGATTCTAAATACACCATGAAGAGTAAGTACTAAAACAGTGCAAAAAGAGAGGAAGAAAGGGAGGAAGAGGAAGAAGAGTGGAGAGCAGTGATTCTCCCCCCGTTTTCAATAGATAATAAAGACGTTGTGAATGAAACACCGTGGCACCAATGGAAGTAAAGGAAGAGATCAATAGGATGTAATGGAAGGTTCAGAGGCAGAGCTGTGTGCCGTGAACTTAAGATGCAATAAGGGAGCTGTTTCACACCCTAATGGGTGGCAATGAATGGTGTTGAGATGCTTTCCTGTTCTGTGGGAGAAAAATAAAATCAAGCCTCACCCTTACCCTATTCCCCAAAACAAAGCCAAACTTATGACCTAAACATCAAGCAGAACTATACAAATAACAGACTTATGACCTAAATATCAAGTAGAACTATACAAACAATAGACTTATGACCTAAATATCAAGCAGAACTATACAAACAATAGACTTATGACCTAAATATCAAGCAGAACTATACAAACAATGGACACAAATATAAGAAAATGGGCCTGGCTCGGTGGCTCATGCCTGTAATCCCAGCAGTTTGGGAGGCCAAGGCAGGTGGATTGCTTGAGGTCAGGAGTTCGAGACCAGCCTGGACAACATGATGAAACCTCCTCTCTACTAAAAATACAAAAATTAGCTGAGTGTGGTGGCATACACCTGTAATCCAAGCTACTTGGGAGGCTGAGACAGGAGAATTGCTGGAACCCAGGAGGCAGAGGTTTCAGTGAGCCGAGATCGCACCACTGCACTCCAGCCTGGGCAACAAGAGTGTAACTCTGTCTCAAAATTAAAAAAAAGCAGGAAAATGTAACCTGGGTGTCAAAAGACCCTAAACAAGACAAAAACACATAGGGCTAAAATGAAAAATACATACTTTTGTCTACATCGACATTTAAAATTTCCATATCAGTAAAGATACAGTGAAGAGATTAGCCACAGACTCAGAGAAAACATTACATGACATAGAACAAAAGATTCACACACAGAATCTGTAAACGCCTTCCTAGAGTAATATGGAAAAGATAAACAACCCAGCAAAAATTCAGGCAAAGGATATAAACAATTTATGGGAGAGAAATGACAAGGGGCAACATAGAAAAATGCTCAACTCAGTAGGAATGAGGGCAAACAAGTTAAAACAAGATACAACGTTTCACTTATCTGATGGGCAGAAATGAGGAAATGATCATGTCAAGTATTAGCCAAGTGGCTGGACACAGTGGCTCACGCCTGTAATCCCAGAACTTTGGGAGGCCAAGGCGTGCAGATCACGAGGTCAGGAGTTCGAGGCCAGCCTGGCCAAAGTGGTGAAACCTCGTCTCTACTAAAAATATAAAAAGTTAGCCGGGTAAGGTGGCGCAGGCCTGTAGTCCCAGCTACTTGGGGGGCTGAAGCAGGAGAATTGCTTGAACCCAGGAGGTGGAGGTTGCAGTGAGCCGAGATCGCACCACTGCACTCAAGCCTAGGCAACAGAGTGAGACTCTGTCTCGAAAAAAAAAAAAAAAAAAGTATTAGCCAAGATGTGTGGAAAGAGGATTCGTGTATGCTGTTTGTGAGAATGTAAGTTTGAACAGTCTTTTCTGGAGAACCATCTGGACGTATCTATTGACACAAAAAGTGCACACATGCTGTGGTTCCCAGTTTCACTTCTCAGCATCTACCTGAGCATGGGCAAAGGAGGCGGGTGCTAGAATGTGTGCTGCCATGTCGACAGTCATCCTGGAGGTGTGCGGAAAAATAAAACTTTAGTGTCTTCCAAGGGGGATTTGGTTAAATAAAGCCTACGGTATGTCCATATTATGGAATATTGTGTAGCAGCTGATGCAAAATTGTAGAACTATATACATGGATGTGGAAAGATTTCTAAGGCTTGCTATCCTACAAAACAAGCAAGGAAGAAGTCATGGCCCCAGTGTGATGTGTGTGTATGTGTGTGTGTGTGTGTGTGTGTGTGTATAAAAGCCATGGTGAAGGGGGCACTTACTTCCATCCATATGGATGTATGGGTGTAAAAGCTTAGGAACCCTCTGGAAGAAGAGACCCCCCCACCAAGGCCACAGTGTTTCTCTGGAAATGAACAGGAATGTGGTGAGCAGCAGGGAAAGGATGGGGTGGGGTCAAGAATGACTTTCAATTTAATCTTCAAATGTACGATTGATGTTTGCAACCTTCACCCCTTTTTAGTAGTTATTTGAGGCATCACTTACACTCAGTAAAATAACAAATCTTATGAGTACAGATGGACAGGACTTCAGATATATATAGGCCTTGTGACCGCCCCCAAGTTGAGGCACAGACACCACCACCCCAGGAAGCTCCTCACGCCCTTTCTGGTCCACACCCAGAGGTTACTGCTCCTGTGGTCGGTTTCCACACAGTCTTCCCTGTTCGGAAACCTAAGTGACAGGAACTGGATATAAATGGAATTCTGTGACACGTAGTATTTCATGATTCCCATTTTTGTCTCAACATAATTTCTTGAGATTTCTCCCTAAAGCTGTCTTTCTCAGGCGTGATCATAGAGTAATGTTGCATTGTATGAAGATTCTGCTATTTGTTTCTGCATTTGCCTGGGTTGTTTCTGGGTTTCACTATTTTAAACAAAGCTATTGTGTCATTCTTGTGCAGTTGTTTCTTGTAAACATATTTATGTATTTTTCCTATGTTCCCAGGAATGGATTTTCTGGGTCATGGGGTTGATCTATGTGTAATCTTCTTAGAAGCCATCAAACAGGGTGTCTTAGGGGTGTACTATTGCACCCTCCTCCACAAAAACCATCCAAGAGGGTGTCTTAGGGGTCCAACATTGCACCCTCCTCCACAAAACCCATCCAAGAGGGTGTCTTAGGGGTCCAACATTGCACACTCCTCCACAAAACCCATCAAAGAGGGTGTCTTAGGGGTCCAACGTTGCACCGTCCTCCACGAAACCCATCCAAGAGGGTGACTTAGGGGTGCACCATTGCACCCTCCTCCAAAAGACCCATCCAAGAGGGTGTCTTAGGGGTGCACCATTGCACACTCCTCCACAAAACCCATCAAAGAGGGTTTCTTAGGAGTCCAACATTGCACCCTCCTCCACAAACCCATCCAAGAGGGTGTCTTAGGGGTCCAACATTGCACACTCCTCCACAAAACCCATCCAAGAGGGAGTTTTAGGGGTGCATCATTGCACACTCCTCCACAAAACCCATCCAAGACAGTGTCTTAGGGGTCCAACGTTGCACCGTCCTCCACAAAACTCATCCAAGAGGGTGTATTAGGGGTGCACCATTGCACCCTCCTCCAAAAGACCCATCCAAGAGGGTGTCTTAGGGGTGCACCATTGCACACTCCTCCACTAAACCCATCAAAGAGGGTTTCTTAGGGGTCCAACATTGCACCCTCCTCCACAAAATCCATCCAAGAGGGTGTCTTAGGGGTGCACCATTGCACACTCCTCCACAAAACCCATCCAAGAGAGTGTCTTAGAGATACACCATTGCACACTCCTTCCGAGAAGCCATCCAAAAGGGTGTCCTAGGGGGGTGCACCATTGCACACTCCTCCCAGCTACACACAGGAGTTGCAAGGGCCCACTTGGTCTTCAGCAGGAGGTCAGCTGTTCCAATTCCAGCCATTCTTTTAGGCATGTACCGGAGTCTCACTATGGTTTAATTTTTACTTCCCTGATGTCTGTCGATGCTGCACAACTGTCCCTGTGCTTATGGGACATGTGAGAATCCTCTTTTGTGAACTGGCTAATCTAAATTTTTGACCAATTTTAGTCATCACATTAAAGCATCTAATTAATAGGATCTCAGGTCACACATTCACGATTCTAAAATCTGGACAAAGCAGAGTGTAGAGAACACCTTCTTTGCTCTGTGAGTTTATCTTTGCTTAAAGCCGTGTCTGTTTAAGTCTGCGTAGGCCCTTCCTTCTCCCAAACCCAGTTTCCTCTTGTGTGAAATAGCGCAGGCCATGACTGAGTGCTGCTCTTCTGCAGCATCTGGGCAGGTTTGGCTCCCCTGGCTGGGCCTTGGAAGCCTCTGGAGGCTCTGGGTTGATTCTTTTGCCTGTCAGTCAGTTTGCTGAAGGGCAGGATTGGAGGTGGGAGAGGCACTCGGCCTCCAGCTGCAAAGGGAAGCTGCCCAACCTCCCTGAGATGCCATGAGGCTGAATCAGGGGAGTCTGTGAGTCCTTCAAGGGGTGGCCACAGTGTGGAGAGTTGAATTCCAGGAAAAATCCCCTTTCCTCCTGGCTCAGCCAGAGGGCAGGGGCCTGAGATCTCTGGGTGTGTGCAGTGCTCAGCCACGTGTGCAGTCAGGGATTCCACGGCCCCCTCGCCCTTCACAGGGAGGAGCAGACATTTGACTGCAGGCGTGAGTAGAGGGTCGCTGGGATGGAGGTGACAGAGACGCTGTCCCTGGGTCCCCGCTGAGAGATGTGTCCCATCCATGGCCCTGTGGCCGGGTTCATTGTGGGGTGATCCCCCCCGTGGTGCCTGTGCACTAAACACATAAACTCCTCTGCCCAGGATGCCACAAAGCCTATCCCCTCATTTTGGAACTCAGCGTCTTCTCATCCCTGTCCTGGGACTCAAATTCATTGCTTACAGAAGTTCAAGGCAGAGAGAGATATGGGTAAGGATAATGGCAGTTTAAGCTCCCATCTCTGAACACATTTGACATTGTAATGAGGAAGGTTCAGCAATACACTAGACGTGATTGATATCCACAGGAGAAATTCCCGTCTTCCAAGCCAGCTCTGCACTCTTATCCCAGGCACCACATCAGCAACAGGAAAACAAAGAGAGGCACAGGCACCCCGGTGCCACATTCTGGGGGTGAATCCACTGCAGGAAATGCTGCCACAATTAGCTGAGAAACCTTACAGGTCTGTCCCTGGGAGTCGACCGGGGGCTCTGCAGAGAGGACCCTGAGCAACAATCAGTTATGGGACAAAAGGGACCTTCCCATGGCCCCTAAGCAGGTACCTCTCACAGTGAAGGAAAATGGGGAATTTGAGCCCCTAAAGCTCTGCTACTCTGGGACCAGCAGCATCAGCATCACCAGGAGCTTCTCAGAACTGAAGACTCTCAAGCCCTCCCTCCACATCTGCCCCACCTGTGGATTAGAGCCCCGAGTGGGATCTGGACCCATGGCTACCCAGAGTGAAGACAACATTCCCCAGCCCTCCTTGTGGCTTCATGTGACCAAGTGACCCATTTCTGACCAATGCACTAAGATAAGAGGCCATGGGAGCCACTTCCTGGTCATTTCCTGACAGAGGTGAGCCCTCTCCTCCTCCTCCTCTCCTCCACTTCCTCAGCTGTGAAATAGGAATGGTGATGACGTTGATGATGGTGATGATGATAGTGATGATGTTGATGAGGGTGATGGTGATGATGGTGACGATAATGGTGATGGTGATGATGATGGTGATGATGATGGTGATGTGATGGTAACAATGGTGATGTGATGATGGTGATGATGATGGTAATAATGATGTTGTTGATGATGATGATGATTGTTACAGTGATGATGATGGTGATGATGATGATGATGGTGATGATGATGGTGATAATGTTGATGGTGATGATTGTTATGATGATGATGATGATGGTGGTGGTGAAGATGGTGATAACAATGATGGTGATGATCACGGTGGTGATAATGATGATTATGATGGTGATGATTATCATGATGATGATGATGGTGATGATTATTGTGATTATGATGATAACGATGATGGTGGTGATGATGATGATGATGGTGGTTATAATGATTATGATGGTGATGATGATGGTCATGGCGATGATGATGGTAATAATGATGATGATGATGATGGTTATGATTATGATGATGGTGGTGGTGGTGGTGGTGATGATGGTGATAATGAAAGTGGCGATGATCATGGTGGTGATAATGATGATTATGATGGTGATGGTTGTCATAATGATGATGATGATGGTGATGGTGGTGATGACGATAATGATGATGGTGATGATTATTATGATTATGATAGTAACGATGGTGGTGGTGATGATGGTGATGGTGGTGGTTATAATGATTATGATGGTGATGGCAATGATTATGGTGATAATGATGTTGATGATGGTGATGATTGTTATGATTATGATGATAATGGTGATGGTGGTGGTGATGGTGATGATGGTGGTGGTTATAATGATGATTATGATGGTGATGATGGTGATGGTGATGATGATGGTAATGGTGATGATTGTGATGTTGGTATCCTAGAGAGAGAAGAGGATGTGGTGAGATCATGACAAGGCTCAGAGCACAGACAATCCCACCACAAATGCTGTATGAAATATACTTATTATTGTTATAATCATCTCAAATTATTAGGTATGTGGAGACATTCCCCTCCCAGGAGCCATCTCCCCTATCCTGGACTCCCTCTTTATAAACAGGAGCTGAGCTCCCCTATAGAAAACTTCCCTTCTGGACTTCCCCTCAGCAGCACACCCTCCATAGAGCAGGTAAACTTCCCCCAGACAAGGAGGAGACACAGGTGGGTCCCCTGACCCTGTACCAAGGGGTCACTGTGCCTGGCATCCTGGAAACAGTGATTAATGTAAGGAAGGTTGTGTCCCTGAAATAGGCCATGATCAATGGCATTTGAGTTGTGCTTGGCTAAGGGATTGGAGAATGGACATCAGATGGCAGGTGCTGAATCATTTTACTAATGAAGCCTCTGCCTTGCTCACATTATGAGAAGTTTTCCATGGGAGGCTTTGGAGCCGCTGCTTTTTTTTTCTTTTTTCTTTTTTATAGAGATAGAAGTCACTATGCTGCCCAGGCTGGTCTCGAACTCTTGGCCTCAAATGATCCTCCTGCCTTGGCCTCTTAAGGTACTTAGATTACACGTATGAGCCATCATGTCTGGCCCAGAGCTATTGCTTTAAGGGAGGTGCAGCTGGTCTCCCCAGGCTGCTGTCTGCACATCTTAGTACATTAGCGTGGAGTGGGCAGGCAAAAATGTCACACACCTGCTGAATTCACTGTCTGGCTGATTATTAGTGAGATGGGACATCTTTTCTTTTGTTCAACTGTTTTTTGATATTCCTTTTCTGTGAATTACCTGCTCATAATATCTGCTCATTTTTCTATCACTCTTTCTGTTTGGTATTCATTTATGGAAGCCACTTAGATGTTGCGTATACCAAATTGTTGACTATTAAGCATGAGGCAAGCATCACTCCTCAATCTGACCTTGTCTTTTCACTTGTGTATGGTGGCGGTGTTTACGGGAAGAGGTCTACAGTTCATCGCAAGGCTCTAGAGGGAATCAGGATATGCCAACCTGAGGTATGCCATTTTGGCAGCAGAATTCTTTTGAGCAGAAAGCACTGGAGTTCCTAAAATTCTTTATCTGCCTAAAACCAGAGCCTCCCCCAAACAACTCCATTGTCCTAAGTCTGTCCCCAGGAACGACTGTAATCATCTCTTCTTGGAGGTGAGAATCCCCCCCACATCCTGGCAGACATTGTCACAAAGGACCATGTCTCCCATCTGCCCTCCCGAGGGCCCATTTATCTTTCAATAAAGTACTTTGCATTTCTGTAAGTGCGCCTCTGCCCTCCCCACCCCTGTTAGGATGAGATGTGAGCTCCAGAATCTCACTGCTCCTCTGGTATTTGCTTATTTCTGGGATACCCTCATGCACGAGAAGGTTAAAATGTCCAAATGCATGCTTTTTTCCTGTTGGTTTTTTGTTTGTTTGGTTTTCTTGAGACAGAGTTTCACTCCTGTCACCCAGGCTAGAGTGCAATCTCAGCTCACCGCAACCTCCACCTCCTGGGTTCAAGCTATTCTCCTGCCTCAGCCTCCCGAGTAGATGGGATTATAGGCATGTGTCACCATGCCTGGCTAATTTTATAATTTTTTTTAGTAGAGACAGGGTTTCTCTATGTTGGTCAGGCTGGTCTTGAACTCCCAACCTCAGGGGATCCGCCTGCCTCAGCCTCCCAAAGTGCTGGGATTACAGACGTGAGACACCATGCCCAGCCACTTTCTTCCTGTTAATGACTTTCATCAGTTAGGCCCCCAGCCACTGAAGGTGAGAGAGTAGAGGAGAAGTTTTTCTTCCCCTACAGTTCTTTGAAATTAGTTTTCTCACTTAAACCTCCACTCTGCTCTCCCAGCAACCAGTGAAGCTTTCTCCATTAAATTTAGTTCAAGTCAAGGCTTTGTAAAAGCAGAAACCCAGGGGGAGAAGAACATCTGAGCAAAACAATCTTCCTAGCAGAGTTTCTGTTTTAATATATTTCCCCAGGATATGGGTTTCAGCTGGAGGCCCTTTCAACCAAGTTGATCTTTGCCCAGAGGGTGGGGGGAGATCCATCCCTGCCGGGTTCTTTGAGGCTCTTCCCAGTGTGAATTAAAGGGTTGGGGCTAGAACTTAGGAAAATCTCCTGGAGAATCCACAGAGCTGGGGGCTGCTGCCAAGGTCTGAGGTGTGGCCTCTGGAGGGGAGCCCTGCAGACCCCAGCTGCCCTGGGCTGGGCCTCCTGCTCTGGGCCACCCTCTCTGCTGATCCGCTGGGGTCAGACCCCGGTCTGGGTGGAGCAGCCACAGGACACATGTGGGTCTCGAAGGCTCCTCTTCTGCGCTCCTGGGGAACAAGGCGGAAGCGGCACCTGCTCTTCTCCTGCCTGGGCCACCGTCTTCACCAGGTGAATGCATCTCTTTAAAGCCTGGGATGGAGGATGGAGGCTAGGGGATGGGAATGGGGAGGGGACTCTGGGACTCCCTGGGAAGGAGGAGGAGGAGGAGGAGGCAGCCCTGGCCTTCAGAGCCCAGTGAGGCCCCATCCCCTGTGAAGGCTGCACTCACCCTGAAGTGTGCCTGTGCCCAGAGATTTGCTTCCACGTCGGGGTCTCATCTGACCAACTCCAGGAGCCTCCAGGTGAATCAGGAAACAGGAACCTGTCATGCAGGGGACTCCCCATCCCAGTTACATACTTCCCACCGCCAAGTCCCGAGCCGGCACTGGGGCCTCCTGTCTACATAGTGGGTGTTCTCCAGAGGGAAACCCTCCTCCACTTCCCTGCCAGTCATACACTTTTTAAAAACAAATCCACAAATTAAAACATTTTGACAAGCTGAGGAGTGATGCATGTAACACCCAATGAATGAGAAAAGAAACGTGAAAAATTCATGCCTTATTTCACTCCGTGTCACAAAAATGAATGTGTTGCTAAGGCTTGTAAATTTTAGGAAGGAATTTTTGCTAAAAAACAAAAATTGCAAGCTTCGGAAATGTCTGCTCCCACGGCTCTGAAACAAAAGCACACCCTCCTCCAAGCAGCAGAGAGCCCAGCTCTGCCCCCCGGGGACACCCAGGGCCTTCACCCCAAATAGCGGATCCTGTGGGACCCTTAGCACTGGGGTCCTGGGGCACTGGGCGCTGGGCCTGCGTGGATTTCCCAGGCTTGCTGGAATTCCGTGCTTCGCAGCAAACTCCATACGGGGGAAGCCGGAGGAGAAGGCCCAGGGAGAACGGGGTGTAGACAAATGAGAGGCGCCCCGTCCTGGGGGAATCAGGAAGGGGTCCTGCAGCCCCTGGTGAGACCCTTCCCCCATGCACAGTCCGGGCCCCCCACGGCTTCTGCAGGACCCACCTCAGCTCCGGGTCCAGGCTGAGCCAGCGCTCTTTCCTCAACTGTGAAATGGGTTGCTCAACCCCCTCACGGGGTTGTTGAAGCTCAGGCCGTATCCTCGGGGACAGTCGGCTCTGGAAGCCACAGTCTGCTGCCTGCAAATGTGCTCCTCAAATCGCCTTCCCTCCCGCAGCCCCTCAGCCCACCGTGGTACCAAGTGGCCAAAGTCTACGGCCACACCCCCCTGAACGCCTACGAGCTCGTCTGATCTCGGAAGCTAAGCAGGGTCGGACCCGGTTAGAACTTGGATGGGAGACCAAATGGCGACAGTGCTGGGCTTTCTTCCTCAAACCCACGACCACAGCGCGATAAACAGGGACCCTGTTGGAGGCCACGTGGGTCACAGGCCTGTACCGGGCCCAGCACTTTGGCGAAGGCAATGGGGATCCTGATTGGCCGCCAGGGCCACGGGCCCTCCCAGAGCCAGACGCAAAAGGGGAGGGAGCTCTCCCAGGAGCCTCACGCGGGACACTGAGCACAGCCCCTCCCCGCACACGCGATGATCGATCAATGGAGACTTGACACGTTCGTGGATTCTATTTTCCCGGGAGGGTCGCTGGGACCGGTGTGAATTCTCCCGTCTCACCCCACAAATCCTACTAACAGGCATCCGCGAGCTTTCTCGTCTCGACTTTGCACAAGTAAATTGTGTTTTCTTTTTAAAATGACAAATAGCGCGAGCTCCTGGCGTCCGTGTCCGATTGGGATAGAGACGCTGTCCCACGGGGGAGAGACGCTGACGGCTGAGAATTCTCTGGAACCCCCAGCGGCGCAGACACCCACGCGCTGCTGGACGCACGGAGCCCGCCCTGGGCCTCCCTCCCCGGCTTCAGGTCCCCGCCTCGGCCCTGCCCAACGGGGGCTGCGCTCCCTGCAAGTCTGCGGCCCCCACGCGGCCCTCGGACCCGGCGCGGGTCTTCTGCGGACGCCTCCAGCCAGCTCCGGGTCCCTGCCCGGAGGACGCTAATTCGCGTCGTTAAGCAGGTGAAGCAGGTGTAGACAGAGATGCGTCCTGCCCTCCGCACCCGCTGCCCCCGCAGCAGCCACCGAGCCTCGACCTGTGGCTCCCCCCGAATGCACAAAGTCCACGCTCCTGTCCAGGACCCTGAGTCAGGGCCTGTCCCACCCGCCGCTCCCTCTACGGCCCTGACCCCTCCCGGGCACACCGGGCCCGTCCCCCGAGGCGATGCTGGCCTCGGGTCTGCCCTGCGGTTCCCCCTCCCGCGCTGCTTCCTGCCCGCAGTGGGGGCCGCTCCTCAGGCCCTGCTCAGAGGAGCCCCGCGGCTGGAGAGGCCCCCGCGGCCGGAGAGGCCCTGCGGCCCCCCAGATGCCCCCGAGGCACTGCCCAGTTCTTCCCTTCCCAGCCCCGACGCCTCTGGCTTCATCTCTTCCCTTCATTTAACTGATCCACTTATTTCAGGGGAGCTCCAGGAGGACAGGGATTTTGTCCCTTTCTTTCACTTTTGGATCTGCAGAGCCCAGGACAGCACCTGGCCCGTAGTAGGTGCCGCAAGAAACGCTTGTTGAAGGAAGGAAGGAACGAACCCACGAGAATTGCAGGAGGATTAAATGAAAGATCAATTCATCCCACCTCACGGTAATAGGCACCCTGTTTCCTCCCAGCCCCGAGATTGGAGAATTTGTTTTCATCCTCCTGTTGTCTGAACACAGCACAGAGCAATCCTGAGACACAAAGCAACGTGCCTTTCAAAATTTTTAATAAACCTGGAATCTTGCTGTGCTGGCCAGGCTGGTCTTGAACTCCTAGCCTCAAGCGATCCTCCCTCCTTGGCCTCTCAAAATGTTGGGATTATAGGCATGAACCACTGTAACCAGCCTCAAGACAGGCTTTCTAAGACACAAGATTCCACATGTCAACTGTACCCATGGAAACCATTCCTTAGTTTATTGTCACCGCCATTCCTAACTCTGATGTGAAAATCTGTGCGTTCATCAACATAACCCAGTTAGGGTCACACTCATCATGGGGCCCCCATTGTCTCTGGCGCACCCCACGACTGATATCTGCAGGGCCATCCCGCTAGGCTTCGAGTTTCAGCTTCCGCCCCAGGCCTGCCTTTCTGCAGGGGCCAGGGTGGGGTCCTGTGCTGATTGGACCCTCTGACCCCTTGCTGCTGCAGAGGGGCTGTTCCTTCTGTTAAATCCCTTGTGCCCGAATCCACCCTGTGTCTTGTCTTTTCTCAGCAGGACGTTTTAAAAGCCCAGACCCCCTCCTTGCAGAGCAAATCTCCAGGCTTTGGTGATCACTGTCACATCACAAGAACCCTCTTCATCAGGGGCCACTCTTGAGACTGGGCTGAAGCCCCCAAGAGAGGGAAGCTTGGCGGGCTCAGTAGGTTCAGGGAACTTTGAGGTTCACTGCCCTTCGGGGAGCCCTCTCCAGTTCTCCACAGTCCCCACCGCTCCCTATGGTCATCCCCGGGCACCTGCACTCCCACCGTTCTGCCTGGGCCCTGGGGGCATTTGAGCCCTGGGCCAGTCCTGAGTTGGTTTGGAGGCTGGGCTGTGTGGAGCTGTGGAAGGCCCTGGGCATGGGGCCAGCTCACTGCTGGGGGCCTGGTTTTCTGTCCAGCTGTGTGGCTCAGGGGCCCCCATCTCTATGTCTCAGTGATGATAATGCTGGCCGTGTGGGTCCTGGAGGGGCCTTGAGTGAATTCCTCTACTCAGACATGAGGTGCTTAGACCTCACCCTAGCTCTGCCCTGTGACCTTGGCAGGTCATCTGGGGTCACTTTCCCATCGGAGTGGGGGTGGGGACTGGAACCAGCCACTCCCATGTCCCTCCTCTGAGGTCGCTCTTGGCACTGGTCCTAGGGATAGGGCTCTAGGGGACTCTGGCCTCTCTCTCTCCTCTCGGTCCCACTTGCCTTTGTCCTGCCCCCTGAGATGAGGGCATGGACGCCCGGGTACAAGACGGGGCAGGCAACCTCACAGTGGTGGTAACCCTGTGCATTAACCCTGGGCCTGGCACGTGGACCTCCTGTGACTGTCCCCAGATGCCCATGAGGCCGAGCTTGGCACTGCCCAAGACCACACAGTCCATGCGTGGTAGAGCTGGGGTCCAGGCTGCCCACCAGGGCAGTGACTGCAATGGTGCAGCAGGGGACGGTCACTGTTGTGAGCTCAAGCCAGGCACTGCGCTGACCTTGAGGGACGGCTCCGTGCTTCCCCTTCCCACAGCTGCAGTGAGGTCTAGGAGAGCGGGGTCAGCTGCGGGCTTGAGTCCTGGGGTGCCTCTGGGCTGACGGGCCCTGCCTGACCTGCTCCTCCAGTGCCCCAGCCCTGCCCCATCCACGTCCCCTCCCCTCACTGCCCCCGGCCCACTCCGCTGCGGTCTCAGTGCCTTCCCAGGCTCAGCATCGTCTGAAGGGAGGAAAGTGAGGGCCCCAGACTCTGTGTCATCCTGGCAGGACCCCTCCCCTCCCATGGCTTTGAGCCCATGAGATGGCCTTGAACAAAGCGGCAATGGGCCCTTCCTGAGACACAGTGCGGCCGTTTACTGGGAAACTGCCCAGTGTGACCCTCATGACTGTGATGTGAATCCTACAGCAAAGTTGAGCAGTGTACAACCTGGGCTACTGCACCTGGCAGCCCTGGCTCCTCCTCCTCTGCCTCTTCCTGCTCCTTCCTTCTCCCTCAGAGCTCTAATTGTCACTGAGACTTTATGTTTCATTTAACAAATGTTTGTCTCTCTGCTTGAACAGAACCTCCATGAAGAGGGGAGTGAAGAGTGTCTGTTGTATAAATAGTTGTATTTCAGTGCATAAAACAGTGCCTGCCTCAAAGGGAGGACTCAATCAATATCTGTTGAATGAATGAATGAATAATTGCCTGGGTCAGCGAATGAATGGCTGAATGAATGATTTCTCCTTCCCCTCAGCACTGTCTGGAGTCCCCAGAACAGGCGTGGGCAGCAGTCGCTGGTCTGTGGCCTGTCCCACTAGACTCGGGGGTCTCATGCTTGGTCTGGGTGGAGATCACCCACCAGGCTCCCGGGTCGATCCTCTGCTCACAGGAAGCTGCGTCCGGCCCAGCTGCCAGGAGCTCACTGCAGATGGAGGGAAGAGCAGGGACGATCTGCGAGCGCCTGAACAGCACACAGGAGCCAAGGAGCCGCTGCTTAAAATGCAGGCGTTGAGAGGAGTTTTGCCTCCTTTTTGAGTTGAATATGAGATTTCCGAGCAGCCATGACGAGTTGGGGTAGTGGAAGTGGGGAGTCCGTTCCTCAGTCAGATGGAGGAGGGGGGGGTCCCCTTGGATCTCCTCTCGGGGCTCGAACCCTGATACTTAGTCTCTTCCCACCTGCCCTTGGTGGATCTGGAAAGCTCCTGGGAACAGGGTGGGTCCTCCTTGATCTAAAGGTTGTAAGTTGAGAGCACCTCACCTAACTGCCCGGGGGCAGCTCTGACGGGCCTCAGTCTGCTTGTGGTGTCACACAGGAAGACCCCGGGGACTGGGCCGCTCAAGTCCTCCTGGGTCAGACCAGATCACTGGGCCCCACGGGCTCCGCAGTGAGTCCAGCATCGTTTCCTGCGCAGTGACCCAGGCCGGGTCCCCGTGGGCTCTGACTAGGGGACAGTGGCACTCGGGATTGGGGGGCCTGCTTGAGTCATTGCTTCACTGTCCACTGTGACTGGGGACTCCCAGGGGGATTTCTAGGGGACACATTTGCCTAATGCACTGGGGTTTCTATTTTAGAATCACAATACCCTGGAAGGCAAGAAATGGGGAGCTGCATCTGCATCCACAGGGTCCCGCCAGCCTGGAACATCCCTACTGGCCTGGAATCCCACCCCACGCACCCTGCTGATCCTGGGCCCATCCCTGTGACCAGGAGATGGAGTCCAGGGGCTCCCCAGGCCTGGGCCACACGACTGCCCTAGGAGCCTGGCATCAGGGAGCGGTGCTGTGTGCACCCCCAGATCCACTGAGAGTAGGGAAGGGGCTTCCCCACGGGTAGGTGAGGATGGAGGGTGATCCAAAGATCAGGAGACGGAGCCCCGCCCCTCTTCGCAGGTGAGCAATAAAAGCTCTGAACGGTCAACTGAACTACTTAGGGCGGCTGGTGGGAATCTAACCAGGTCTGCCTGACTGTGTCTGCCTGTGTGTCTCTGCTGTCTCTCCATCTATCTGTCTGTCTGCCTGTCCATGTGTGTCTGTCTGTCATCTGTCCACCTATCTGCCTGTGTGTCCGTCCATCCATCTGTGTGTCTGCCTGTCCATCTATCCATCTGTTGTCCATCTCTCCATCTCTCTGTCTGCCTATCTGTCTGCACAGCCCCTGACCTCACACTCAGGCTGCGTTTGCAGCAGCCGTTTCCCATCTAAGCATCCGTGTCCTCCTTGCTGAGTTGGAGGTAGGAAGTCACATTGACATTCTGTATGTATGTGAAGGTAAATAAAATTACAGACACAGGAGGAGCAGACCTTCTGCTTCTTAGAGATAATGAAATGACTTCTGGCCATGAGCAAAGTGGACACACTGTCTCCGGGGTCAGCAACCCCCATGCTGGGCCCCGGTCCCTTCTGTGTCCTGGGGTGTGAGGCTCCCAGGAGGCCATGGTTGGTAGAAAAGGGTCCTATGAGTGGGCTGGGGCAGATAGGAAGCCAGAACCACCCAGGGAGTTCCATGGGGGCCACTTAATCATGGAACTCGTCACAGAGGGGCTGGAAGAGCTGCAGAAGAAATGGTGGGGCGGTAACCCCGAGTTAGGCATCAGCAGGAAGCCAGTGCCATCCAGGGCTGCAGGGGCCGGGGAGGGGTGAGCACAGCCAGGGGCTGGGCGGCCAAGTCCAGGGCACCAGGCACAAGCATCCCTGTCCTCTCCCTGTGGAGCCACAATGGGTGTGCTTAGTTCCGCCAGCAACGTGACGTGACGGCACAGTGAGACGTCGTCCACCAGGGAAGCCCACGGAGACTCAGCATCCAGCGACTAGGGGGCTGGTCACGGGGGCACCTCTGCTTGGCGCGCACAGATATTCCAGACCCCCAGAAGGAAACGGGCTCAGGATAGACCACGTGGTTTCCACAGGAGTTTAGACACAGGAGCTCCTCACTATTGAGGGAGGTTATGTGTCTGCGCAGGGAACTGCTGCAGCCAGATTCCAAGACACCAACCAAGGGCACCCTCACCAGCAGGCCTTTCCCAGGGCCACCGTCTCAGGCCTTTCCCAGGACCACCGTCTCAGGCCCGCCAGGTCACTCTTTCTGGGCACTTTCTCAGGAGGGAAGCACAGAGAGTCTGGGGTTGTCACATGATCCTGGCTGAGCGTTTAGACCTCCAGAGAGAAGAGCACAAAGGCGGAACAGGAAGCCCAGAACTCCCTCCTGGCAGAAACACCAACTCACAACAGCAAGGCCCAGAAGCCTTTCTGAGGCAGCTACAAAGCTCTGTGAATTGATACCAAGTGTAAGAAGGTGTAATCTGTGACACTGAGGACATAAAGCGGGGGGTTGTAGAAAGGAGTAGAGGTTTTGCATGCAGTTGGAGTTGTTACCAACTTAAGGTCAATTGTTATGAGATGTTTTATGCAGTCTCCATAGTAACCACAAAAAAAATACCAACAGAAGAGCTGCTTCAAGATGAAGCTGAACATCTTCCCAGCCGCTGGCTGCCAGAAGCTCATTGAAGTGGATGATGAACGCAAACTTCATACTTTGTATGAGATGCCTGTGGCCACAGAAGTTGCTGCTGATGCTCTCGTGAAGCATGGAAGGGTTCTGTGGTCTGGATCAGTGGTGGGAACGACAAACAAGCCTTCCCATGAGGCAGGGTGACCCGACCCATGGCCGTGTCCACCTGCTACTGAGTAAGCGGCATTCCTGCCATAGATCAAAGAGAACTGGAGAAAGACAGTGAAAATCTGTTCGTCGTTGCATTGTGGATGCCAGTCTCAGTGTTCTCAACTTGGTTATTGTTAAAAAAAAAAATAGGACAGAAGGACATTCCTGGACTGACTGATACTATGGTGTCTCGCTGCCTGGGGCCCAAAAGAGCTAGCAGAATCCGCAGACTTTTCAATGTCTCTAAAGAAGACGATGTCTGGGAAAATGTTGAAAGCCCTTAAACGAAGAATGTAAGAAACCTAGGACCAAAGCACCCAAGATTTAGTGTCTTGTTTTCGTGTTTTTTTTTTTCTATACAGAGTCTCACTCTGTCGCCCAGGCTGGAGTGCAGTGGTGCAATCTCGGCTCACTGCAACCTCTGCCTCCTGGGTTCAAGTGATTCTCCTGCCTCAGCCTCCTGAGTAGCTGGGACTATAGGCACATGCCACCACACCTGGCTAATTTTTGTATATTTAGTAGAGATGGGGTTTTACCATGTTGGTCAGGCTGGTCTCAAACTACTGACCTTGTGATCCCCACACCTTGGCCTCCCAAAGTGCTGGCATTACAGGCTTGAGCCACCACGCCCGGTCAGTGGCTTGTTACTCCATGTGCCCTGCAGCACAAAAGCTGGCATCTTGCTTTGAAGAAACAATGTACTACAAAAAATAAGGCAGAGGCTACAGAATATGCTACACACTGGCCACGAGAATGAAAGAGGCCAAAAAAAAACGTCAGGAACAGACTGCCAGGAAATGCTGACCCTCCAGCGGTGAGCTTCTACTTCTAAGTCTGCATCCAGACAAAAACAAGATTTTTTGAGTAACAAATAAGATCAGACGCTTCCAAAAGAAAATACCTATAGAAGATACACAAAAGAAAATGAGAAAGAAATCAAAGCAGCTCAGTACAAAAAAACAACAACAAAGAAACACAAAGAAAGGCAGCAAGAGAGGAAAAGAGGAACAAATAATTATAAGACAAACAGAAAACAATAAAATAGCAACAGTAAGTCCTTCCCCATCAGTCATTAATTTAAACATAAATGGGTGAAACTCCCCAGTCAAAAGACATAGAGTGGCTGAATGGATAATAAGATGCAGCTATATGCTGTCTATAAGACGCTTTATACTTTTTTATTTGTACAATTCATGGGGCACATGTGAAATTTTGTTACACATATATAATGCATAGTGATCAAGTCAGGGTATAGGGTGTCCATCACCCAAGTACAATATACTTTTGTTAACTATATTCACCCTACTCTGCTATCAAACGTTGAGTTTATTTTTTCTATCTTACTGTTTTTTGTACCCTTCAACCAACTTCTCTTCATCCTCCCCCATCCCCACTCACCCTTCCCAGTCTCTGTTATCTGTCTTTCCACTCTCTACCTCCATATCACTTTAGATATAAGGACATACACAAGTTCAAAATGAGAGAATGAACAAAGATACTCCATGCAAATGGTAAACAAAAGGGAGCAGAGGTGGCCACATTCATATCAGACAAAATAGACATCAAGTCAAAAACCATCACAAGAGACAAAAAGGACTTTACACAATGACAAAAAGGTAAATTTACTGGGAAGATATGGCAATTATAAACACATATGGACCTATTAACAAAGCACAGTAATATGTAAAACAAACTGACAGAACTGAAGGGAGAAACACACAGAAATGCAGCAGGAGGTCTCAATACCCCATTTCCAATAATGGATAGATCAGCCAGACAGAAAAACAGGGTGAGAGAAGACTTGAGCAACAGCATAGATCAATTGGGCCTGAGAGACACTGGATCCCTGGTGTCAGGGGAGCTTCTCACCATCCCCCACTGCCTCCCTTTCCTGCAGCAGATTCGGGGTCTGCACGGCCCTGCAGAGGGGTTGAGTGTAGTCATGGGTTTGGGAACCCTGAAGGGGGAATGTCATTGTCCTAAGGCTGGGAGACAGGCTTGGTGTGCAGATGTGCATATGGCATGTGTGTGTACAGCTGTTCATACAGATGTGATGTGGGCATGTGTGTGCAGGTGTGTACATGCATGTGTGTGGAGTTGTGTGGATGTTAGTGTGCATTTGTATCTGTGTATCCATGTGGGTGTGTAGATATTGCATGCATCTAGTACATATGAATGTGCAGATGTGTTTTCATGTGCATATGTGTGTGTGTGTGCATGGATGTGTTTTTGGTTGTGTGTATATGTGTGTACATGTGTTCTGTGCAGGTGTGTATTTGAGCATGTGTGTACACACAGATATATGGGATGTATGGATGTGAGTGTGCATGTGTGCATGTGTGTACATGTATGTGTTATGAGTATTTGAGCATGCATGTGCACACAGGTACATGGGATGTAGAGATGTGTGTATATGTGTACACATGTGTCCTGTGCAGGTGTGTACTTAAGCATGCATGTGCACACATGTACATGGGGTGTGTGGATATGAGTGTATGTACATGTGTGTACATGTGTTCTGTGCAGCTGTGTACTTGAGCGTGTGTGCATAAGTGTGCATACGTGTCTGTGGGATGTGTGAGTGTGAGTGCACATGTGTGTCTGTGTGTGCATGGCATGTGTGTGCTGTGCATCCGTGTGGGTGTGTAGCTGTGTGCAGGTGTGGGCAGATGTGTGTTTTAGTGTGTGTGTGTGTGCACATGTGCATTTTGTTTAAAACTCAGGGGGAACCTGTAGTGAGAGGCATCCCCACAGCAGGCTGCTCCCCACTGAGCTTAGTCCAGAGGCCCTAGGCCACTCACTGGGGGAGGGGGTTCAGGGCCTCAGCGGCAGAGGCCCAGGTCACATCAGGGTCACAGCACCAATGCCCAGGGCTGGGTGGACATGGCTGCCAGTCCAGCTGGTGGGAGCTGGGTCACTGGGGAGCAGCCCCCAGCCTTGACTCTGACAGCCGACTGTGGCCGGGGGTGCCCAGGGCTGCCAGGACTTCTGGTTCTTCAGGATGAGGTGGAAATCCAGGTTTTACCTGGAACATTCCGACTTTGAACTATTCCAACAGACTCAGAATTTCACAGGACACCATATGGGCCACATCGAGCGTCCCAGGCTGGGTGGAGCCCCCGCCCCACTGGCTGTCTCAGGACTAATGGTGGCAGAAGCTCACAGCCCTGAGGCAGGAGACATCCATGCTCAGGGTTTTAAGTGATTTTTCTCATTTCGTGCTCCCCTGGGAAGTGCAATTTAGAGGTGATGGAAGCCAACAGAAGGGGTGATCTTGGAGGATTGGCCCAAGGTCACCCGGGCTCGTGAGTAGGGCCAGGATGGACTCTCCTGGACTTTGTGCTGCAGCACCCCCAGTACCTGCACTTCACTGCCTCCCTGTCTATTAATTCATAATGCTAATAATTATTAGCGTTGTCATCATTATCGGATGCCAGTCCAGTGCTGCTTCTGGCTGGAAGGTCTAAGGCTGTGCCGGGAGGAGGGAGAGGCCTCTGTCTTCCTCCCTTCCCCACCTGCCACCCCTGGAGAGCAGGGAACGGAACAAAGCATCCCTGGGACTGGCTTGCACCTGCTCAGAAGCTGGGGATGAGCTAAAACTTTCCTTGAGGAGCTTGAACCCAAGCTTGTCCTGCCGTGGTCAGCGTGGGGACCCTGCTGTCCACACCTCTGGGGACCTGTCCACGCAGACATCTTTCTCTCTATTCCCGGGGGGCCGACACCCTGGGCCTCTCCTCTGGGGTCTCTTGCCACTTGGAGGAGAGGTGGGCTCACCACGAGCTCCCATCAGCCACTGCTCTTGCTGGGCTGCCTGTGCCTTCCCTTTGAAGTTACAATTCACATTCATAGAATCCTGCATACATTCCTGGTTCCAATGTCTTCTGCAGAAACTCCTCCCTGTGTAGTCTCCCTGCCTTGCTATGCTCTATTAGTGATCACCCACAATGACAGTGACAGGTTGCATTAAAGTCATGAAGAGCAGAGCTCCTCATGAGTGGATCCAGGATGCTCCACTTGGCTGGTGGATGGAGCAGCCGCAGTGTAGGACTTCCAGGGACAGCTGTCTCTTCTTTCAGGTCCTGGCTCAGCCTGGCTGCTGGATACCCCATTTCTGGACTTAACTTCCCATGTGAGTCCCCAAGGGGCCTCTTCCAGGACAGTCCCAGATGTGAAGTTCTCCTGGGCCCCTCCTCCCTCTCCCCAGGGCGACTGTGAGCTCCGTGGGGCCCAGGACGGCCCCACAGGTTTCCCTGCAGAGAATTGGGCAGAGGCTGACCTCTGCAGGCACCCTGGGCCCCTGACCATTTGACACTGCTCACTCTTCTCCAGACCCTCATCCGACCTGAAGTCACAGGTGCTGGTGCCATGGTGACAGGTGCATAGGAACCCACACATTCTCCAGGCCAGGGCAGGTGGGTTTATTGCTCTTAGGCTGGGTCAGTGACAGCAGCACCTGGGAGAGTCACTGTCGAAACCACCTGGAACACAGGGCCTGACCGTCCAGGAGCAGCCACGAGAGGACAGAAGACACGTGGCCACACGTGAGGACACAATGGCACCCGTGCCCCAAGCTCTGCACAGAGGACACTCGGTGTGGGGACAGGATGGCACCCATGCCCTGAGCTCTGTGCCCTGATCACTGTCACCTCCCAGGCACGGCCTCACTGAGGACAATGGAGTGGACTGGGAGGAACATGCAGTCACGTCTGTATGGCCCGTGTGACTGGCAGCTGGCATGTAGGGTAGGTCACATGAGAGCCACCCTGGGACCCAAACCCCCACAGGCCCCCAGACCCAATCCCCGATCACACAGAACAAGCCAGTAAGTGTGTGTCCCAGATGAGCCAACTGTGCTCTCCCCACTCGGGATGTGGCTGCCCCACAGGGGTGGGTCCCACGGGCTGACTTGGGTTGACCAGATGGACTCTGGAGCAGGGCAGCAGCTCCGCTCTGGATGGAGTTCAGGGTTTGGTTGGAAGAAGCTGGAGCCAAGAGGTGACACTGGGAAGGGGGCTCCCGGGAGGGGCCGATGAGAGGGAGAGAAGCGGGAGGACATGTATCACTGGGGACCAGGAGCAGGGTCCTCACGGCACGCGGGTGACCAGGAGCAGGAGGTGGGGCGGCGGCTGAGGGGCATCTGCTGTGGATGATGGGGGCCCAGGGAGGAAGGAGGGAAACGTGGAGGGAAGCAGAGGACAGTGTTGAACCCTGAGCAGGGGGTGGAGGCCAGGGAGGGGCAGGAGAGGTGTGTCCTGTGGGAGGAAAAAGGAAAGGGGAGGGGGAGGTGCAGGGTCTGGACTGTGGGACATGGGCTGAGGGGCGGGAGCGTAGGGAGGGGACTCAGGGGTGCCTGACCTGCAGCTCCGTCTCTCCAGCTGGCCGGGCAACAGGGCTCCAGAACCCAGAACCCACCTCCTGGGTGTGTCTCAGGGTAGCTTTGCAGCAGCAGGAGAGATTTAGGATCGGGAAAAAGGGAAGATTCACAGCGGGGCTTCAAAATAATCAACAGAAACATCCTTGGTGGCATTAACAACAGTACCCAACCTCATGTGGTTGTATTATATCAATATTACTCATGATGGACAGCCGTGATGCATCCACACTGTCTTCACAGGACTGCCTCATTCGCCCTCACAAGGCAATCGTGTCAATTCAACAGTTATCTGCATTTTACAGGTGGGTAAACTGAGGCCTGAACTGCACAGTTGTGAGTGTGGAATCCAGGCGCCGGCCTGCCCGACCTGGAGCTGAGCTCTTGCTTCTAACTGCTCCCAGATTGGGGAGTCCTGCCCACCTCTCCCAGGAAGCTCCAGCGCCCCCTTCCCCGAATCCCAGCCTGCAGCGCTTCTCTTCCAGACGCAGGTGCCACCCTTCGCAATGCTGCGAGCAGAGCCGCCCTGGTCCATGTCGGGAAAACCTCTCCGTCTTGGTCTCTCTGCACGCTCTCAGTCACAAGCAGGAAAACGGCCTCAGCATTAATTCTGGGCAATAAATTGTGGTAGATGCACTGCAGGAAAAATCGGGGCCTGCCCCGTCTCAGCTCTGGGATTGGGGTCCTGAGTGATGGAGCAGATGGAAGCCCCCTTGGGAGTCCAGTGGCCTGGGTCGTTACTCCATGACTGAAGTCCTCACGGATGAAAAGACAATTTTTCACTCAGGTGTGAAACAGACCAGACAGACCAGGGCTTTCAGCCCTTCTTCTGCTGTGTGTGCATGACGGATGCCGGTCAAGTGTGCAGCAGACACACTCCTGGGGGCTGATGCGGACTCTGACGAGCCCAGAAAGGTTCTGCCGGGGAGTGAATAGAGACGGCAGCCCCTGAACACCAGGACGGACGGCTCTGCTGTGAAGGACTTGCCACGCGGACACGAGGCTCCTCCCCAGCCCCTCCCCTGCCTCCCCTGGTGCTCTTGGCGCTCCCTGTGGGGCTGCCCCTCCCCACATTCAGTCCCTGCAGGCCAGGTGGGGCCCTCGCCTTTTTGTACACGTAAATCACGTGATGGGGCCCATGTAGTAAACAGACAACCTCCCTGGGACAGCATTCTGTGGGGTATGGGCCACATGACCTCATCAGGGCCAATCAGAGCAAGATCAGGACCACTGCAGAAGCTACTGGGGAAGGCCTATGCTCTTTCTTAAGCACAGGTGAGCTGGGAGGTGCTGCAGCATTGATGGGTTCACAGCCAGAGGGAATTCTGGGGACAGCATGTGGGGCCTGAGATGGAAGCAACACAGGAGAGAAGAGCTAAAAGCCAGAGAGAGAGAGAGCAGGAGAGAGCAGGGGGGGTGGAAAGAGAGAGAGAGAAGGAGTGAGAGAGAGCGGAGAAAGTTGGGGGATAGAGAGAGAGCAGGAGAGAGCTGGGGGGAGAGAGAGAGAGAAAGAGAGAGAGAGCAGGAGAGAGCAGGGAGAGAAAGAGAGAGGGAGTGGAATTAGTGAGAGAGAGAGAGAGAGAGAGAGAGAGAACTTCCTGGAGATGTCTCTAGAGGCCAGAACCAGCTAGAATAACCTAGATGTATTCACTATGTGAGCCAACATATTCCCCAGCATCTGCTGATTGGCGTCAGGGTTTCTGATGCTCCGCAGAGAACTGCCCCCAGCTGTTCACCCTCTCCTGACTGTGGACGGCCGAGCCGGGCATTTGTCCTGCCAGCTGTGACCCCAGCCCATCCTCTCTGGTGACACAGCGCGTCTGAATGTAGCAAGGGTGAAGTCACCCACCGTCAACTACTCTAATGACCTTTTATTTATTAAAAAGTAAAACATTCCCAACCTGTGACGCCTGGGTATTTAGAAAAACATTACTTGTCACACCACAGAAAATCGTGGTGACACAATGGTGTGCTTCAGCGCCATGGAGAAGAGCAGAGTGAACCGGCTCTAGTGCTGGGCTCTGGCGCTGCTGTGAGCATGTGCTCACGACACATCCTTGTTACCTTCTCTGGGGAGAGCCCTGACTTATCCGAGGGAGCCACATGCCCCTCTATCCTGTTGGTTAGGACATAAACGTCCCTGCTGCACCTGGGGCTGCCTCTATGGTGATGATGACGCTGGAACCTCGGGTTGGGGAGGGAGGCTCAGAAGGGCCTGTGTCCTGAAGTCTGGACCTCCCGGCGCCCTGCCTGTGGGTTAGTTTCTGCATTAGTTGCTGATGTCCGTCTCTGGTGCTTCCCACCAAGAGCCTGAACCTGCACACCTGGGCTCAGTCCCGAAGACACGGGCCGCGCGGCACCTTCCAGGGCTTCCGGGTTGAGATGGCTGCAAAGGACACCAGGAGAGTCGTGGGTGACGGTCGAGAAACTGTCCAAGAACAATTGCTCAATCCCGCTGGTTTAATCATACACTAAGACCCTTGTCATTGAAAGAGGGTGACATCAGGTGGGGGTTCCCCTCCCTCCCTGGGAAGGGAGCGCGGAGCTCACTTGTGGGTGCTGGATCCTCATGGCCTCCTCTGCTTCTAAAGGACGGAGGAGGCAGGAGAACAGGTGGGGCCCAGACTGGGCCAGGAGGAAGGTAGAGCCGACCCCATGGCCTCCAGGGGATGGGGCAGGGGAGAAGAAGTGGGGCCTAGGCTAGGGGAGGAAGAAGGTGGAGAGACCCCATGGCCTCCAGGGGGGATGGGACCCCCTCCCCCAGGCAGCCCCTGGACTAAGGCAGTTGAGGGGAGAGAGGGGAGGGAAGGGGAGGGGAGGGGAAGGGAGAGAGGAGGGGAGGGGAGGGGATGGGAAGGGAGAGAGGAGAGGATAGGGGAGGGGAGGGGAGGGGAGAGGAGGGGAGAGGAGGGGAGAGGAGGGGAGAAGAGAGGAGACGAGATGAGAGGAGAGGAGGCTGCCCCAGGAGGCGACCGGGAGCCAGGACCAGATGTGGAGGGAGCTCCAGGAGGTAAGTGCTCAGCCCCAGCGAGGCCGGAGTGTCCTTGTCGTCTGTAACCGAGTTCCTTCTCATCCAGCACGTCTGGGCTGGGGCACCCTTGACTGCACGTGACAGAACCACACAGGGTGTTGTGTTGTGGTGCTGCTGTCATGGCGTTGTGGTGTGTTGCGTGGCTGATGCTGTGTTGTTATGTTGTGGTGTGTGGTGTGTTGTGTGGTTGATGCTGTGTTGTTATGTTGTGGTGTGTGTTGTGTTGTGTGGTTGATGCTGTGTTGTTATGTTGTGGTGTGTGTTGTGTTCTGTGGCTGATGCTGTGTTGTTATGTTGTGGTGTGTGTTGTGTTGTGTGGTTGATGCTGTGTTGTTATGTTGTGGTGTGTGGTGTGTTGTGTGGCTGATGCTGTGTTATGTTGTGGTGTGTGTTGTGTTGTGTGGTTGATGCTGAGTTGTTATGTTGTGGTGTGTGTTGTGTTGTGTGGCTGATGCTGTGTTGTTATGTTGTGGTGTGTGTTGTGTTGTGTGGTTGATGCTGTGTTGTTATGTTGTGGTGTGTGTTGTGTTGTGTGGCTGATGCTGTGTTGTTATGTTGTGGTGTGTTATGTGGTTGATGCTGTGTTGTTATGTTGTAATGATGTGGTGTCTGGTGTGCTGTGTGGCTGATGCTGTGTTGTGATGTTGTGGTGTGGTGTGTGGTGGTGTTTTGTGTTATGTTGTTGGTGTGGTGATGTGGTGTGTGGTGTTGATGTTGTGTTACATTGTGGTGTGGTGTGGTGTGTGGTGTGTGGTGTGAATGGCTGTAGAAGTTCTTGCTGTTGTATTGTGGTGTTGTGTTATCTTGATGCACTGCTGTTGATGGTGTGGCATGCGGTGTTGTTTTGTGTTATGTTGTGGTGTGGTGCTGGTGTTGTATGGTTGTAGCTGTTGTGTTGTGTTGTTATGTTGTTGGTGTGCTGTGTCTCTGTCCACGTTGGGCAGATGGTCCTGGGGACACTCCTGGAATCCCCCGGCTCCCGACATTCCCAGCTTCTGCTCTTGGGAACAGTCCAGGCTGGACCTGGTGTGGGACAGAAGCCAAGTCTATGCCAGTCTTCAGCGGGCCCACCCTTAGGGTGAGCACGTTCCCCTGGAGAGCCCTGTCTTTGTCTGTGGATTTCTGAGTGGGGCCATGCCTGGCGCTAGGAGGTGAGCAGGGCCCAGGGCCTGGGGGCAGCTCTGCGTCCCCACCACCTTCGTCCCACCCATGGGCTCCAGAGCTTCTCTCCTGCACCATGGGTCAACGGCTGCCACCTCGATTTCTGCATCTCCGCTCCAGAGCCCAGTCCTTCAGGCTGTAGACGAGAAAATCAATGCCCAGGTCTTGGAAGAGTTGAAGAAAAAGCCTATTGCGTGTCAGAACGTGTTAAGTCTCCCTCCAAATGGAGCTGCAACGGGGCACACTCCTGCCTGGGAAGGGCTCCTCCCACCCGCGGGGGAGCTGTCTGACTCCAGCACTCATGTAGGGGGACCCACACCCAGGGCTGGGACACACTGGGACCTGGGCTGACCCTCAGCACCCCTCTGGAAGAAGACGGCAGAGCTGCCCAGGCCCCAGCTCTGCTGAGGGCTGAGGATGGGCTGCGGCCGGGGCAGGTCCTCAGCTGAGCAAGGCGGGGAGCCCCTGAGTCTGGAAACAGCCTTTCAACGTCATTGAGGGCATTGTTGTGTCATCCTCAACGTAGATAATGACAATGACGCTGGCAGCTGCTTCCCTCCTTCCAGGCACTCTGGAAGCGCCATTTCTAATCCCCTCCCCAGAGCCCACAGGCTGGGACTCTGAGACCCGTTCCGTCTTTACCAAACCTCTCTCTTCTGCTGCGGGAGGCTGGGACGTCGGGCACATCCTCCTTGTGGGGCTGACGTCGAGGATGGTGACGACGACACTGAGCTCACTGCGTGGCCAGCAGGGATCTTAGCAGACCCAGACACCTGGATGCAAGCAAGCCTGGCTCTCCATCTCCCTCCCAAGTACCCCAGGAATGCTACCCAGCCTTGTGTGCCTGTTTCCTGCTCTGTAGAATGGGAATCACACGCGTGTCCGTTTCCTGCTCTGTAGAATGGGACTCACAACAATGGCACTGTCCCAGTTAGGGCGAGGCTGCTGGAGTGCCCCCAGCACTCAGCTTTGTGACTTAAGTGTGTCTTTAACTCGAGTCTGGCGCAGATGCGTTTGATGGTCAGCGGCTCCCTCCATGCCCAGAGGCCCTGCAGTCGGGCTGCAAAGATCTTGAAATTCTTAATTTTATGTTTGAATTTGTGCTTTGTAAGTGAAGTTCAATGGAGCTTGCCCTGGGGGCTTGGAACCCTGGGTCTCTCAGTTCCCCCTCCCTACTCACTGAACGCTGAGGCCCCAGCCCTGTCCAGCCTCCCCTCATGCAGTGCCCAGGCCAATCGAAGGAGGCCACATCCTACCTCCATCCCTGGCGGGGGTCTGGGCCGGGCACCAGGAGGGTTGGAGTTGGTGTGTGGCAGCAGAGGGTCCATCCGTGCCCCACACTGGTGGGCTGGTGCTGCTGCCTGCCTCTCCTCTGAGAGAGGACACCTGCCATGTATTCCTGCCTATTTAGTACCCCCCACTGCGCTAGGTCTCCTGTTGCCTTGTCCCATTTCATACTCACCCTCCAGGAGCACAGATGCACCTGCATGACACCAGGGACGCCTGGGGCTCAATCCCAGGTTTCCCAGACTCTAAAGCCCATGCATCAACCTGCACCAGACACTGCCTCTGAGTCCAGGAGGGTCGAGGGACGAGGACCCCAGACCTCGAGGCTCCAGCAACCCGGGGCACCCCACGGAGCTGTGTCAGTTGCCCTAGACCCCCTCGTGGTCCTACTGCCCCAGGCCTCAGAAGGGAACAGGCACCACAGAAACACTGCTGACACGGGGGGTGTGTCCCCTGACTGCCCCTGGAGAGGGCCCAACTGGGATTCAGCACCCGGACTGTGCAGGGAAACATCTCCTCACAGGAAAGGAAATCTCCATTTCTACCAATGGACATTCCGTGCAAGTCACCCTGAAAATTCATGGCGGAAGGTCTGTTCCAAAAACCGATTTCCCGCTCTGTAGCTCTGCCTCACCCTGAAGATTCATGGCGGAAGGTCTGCTTCAAAACCGATTTCCCGCTCCATAGCTCTGCCTTCGGAGAATCTCACATAAATAAGGAATGAGCTGCAGATGTGGAAGGAAAGGCAGACTCCGTGATCCTAAGAGGACGGAGCTGGAAGCTGGGAGATGGAGAAAGAGGGCAATAAGAAAATCAGAGGTGCATAGCCCCCAGCCCCTCTTCAAAATCCCGTCATGATGATGCTGGTTGAGGGGATGGCACTGTCCCCATATAGCTCCAGATTTAAGCACAGAGTCTGCGTCCCTGATGCTGAGGCCACAGGTAATGATTTGTGGACTCCTCTTATGGGGCAGGACCCACCCCGTGACACCTGCGCCCATTTTCCAGGTACCTGAGGCACGGGAGGCTGAAGGAGACTGAGAGCCAACTCGTTGCACCCCAGCCCTGCTAGACACAGCGTGGCCCCTGCAAACTGTGAAGTGCGGCACACCCCAGCAGGTGGTGGGAGCGCCTTTGCTACCCTCACTGGCTTCTGCTCCTCGTGAGGTGAGGGGCCAACACTCCTTTCTCTAGAGCGCCCTGCAGACCCTGATGGGTCAGGGCCTCCTGCGCTGGGGGCTCTGGGAGCATCTGGGGCTGTCGGGGCCAGTAGAGCCTACAAAAGGCTGAGCCTCCCTCCTCCCCTGCCTTTCATTAGAAAATCCGAACAGCCACATATTTCATTTGAGAAATAAATATTCATTAAAACCACATAATATGGATGTATGGCTGTATTTGAGGGGAAATTAAAGGAATAAATAACCCATAAGTCTTTGAATGTGTTGTCCTTAGGTAGAAATGTCTCCAGGTTTTCTATGGCCACCTACTGAATTATGTAAGTTAGTTAAGCTTAGATGTTAAGAAATAGTCAAAATGGTCCTAGTTCCAGCATTCTTATTTCTTGTAAGATCAAATGTTTATGCAAAGCGTATGGATTGATTGCTCTAATGAGAGTTCAGTAAAGTTGGGGCAAATAACATTTTTAAGCAAATTTCAGGGAGATTCTGCAAATCTCTAACATAAATCACCAAGGCTCTCAGGGGAACAGATGGCCGCCTCATCTTCCCCAGCCTGATGTGGCCCTGGGATGGGGGCAGTAACTGCAGGTTTGCACCCTTGGAGCACTGGGGAGTTTCACTAAAGTACCAGAAAGGGGTGTTGTGGGCTAAATCCTGTGTTCCCGTGGGGTCAGAGCAGCCGCCCTGGAGGGGGCTCTTGTCTGCAAATTGCAAGTGCAGCCCTGCCTGCCTCACCCCCGACCTTAGGCAGAGGCTCCTGAAGGGCAGCACTGGGTGGGAGGTGGGGGTGGGTGGGAAATGGCTTTCACCTCCGGGAGAGCTCACTCCTGGGTGTCAAACTCACGTGCCCCTGGAGGGTTTCCAGGATCAGGCACCTGAGGGGTCCTGAGCCTCATGTCAGACAGAGCCCGCTGCCCACCCTGATGGAAGTGACTCCCAGCAGGAGAAAGCCTGGCCAGGCCCACAGAACCCAGACACCCCCTCCTTCTAACTCATGCGTGTCTGGAGGCCTTGGGGTCTCGCCCACACCCCACGGGCTGCAGCACCTGCCCATGTCCTCCAGTTACCCCCCAGGGATGCGGCCTCTGGGGGACCCCCTCCTCTGAGGATCCCCCTGAGCAGAAGCCCTGTGTGAAGCTGCTCCTGCTGGCTCCCCTCCCCCATCACTCAAGGCCCCTCTAAGAGGCTGGGAGGGTCCTGGGTGGAAGGGGACAGAGCTCGGTTGAAGAGAAGACCCTGGCCTCCGGGGAGGGGCTCCTCTCCCTTCCCCTCTCCCTCTCCCCACACTGTGGGTGCCCTGAGGGGCTGGTGGTTGTTTCAGGGCTTGCGAAACTTTGGACTGACTCCCTCTGCCCCGGTCCTGGAGCGGATGGTCCTAGGGGCCTTTGTAGCTGTTTCAGGATCGACCAGACTGTCCGTGTCTCTGCTCCGAGGCTGTCAGACAGATGGGCAGCAGCACCTTGAGGCTGTGCTGTGGCTCCTGCCTGAGGGTGACCGTGCACATGCTGCTGTGAGCTATGGGGAGAGAGTCCGGCTTGGAGCCACAGACCACCCCTGAGAACACACCCCAGCTGCCAGCCCTGAAAAGCGAACGAGTGACAACAGGGATCCCAGCCCATCTTCTGTTTGCTGTGGACACATGTCTCTCATTGTGGCATCCACATCAGGGAGCTGTCAGGGCAGTGGGACCTGACAGAGGGGCTGGATCAGGGTGCATGGGCGCTCTCACATCCTGGGTGACAGTACACCGAGTGACCTTGCTGGGGCGCTCTCACATCCTGGGTGACAGTACACCGAGTGACCTTGCTGTACCTCAGAACCTAAGCACAACCATCAAAGCTACAACTACAACAGCCACACAAAAATCAACCAGACAGGTCCTCCGGTTCCTGCCAAGACAGAGCAGTGCTGCCCTCCTGGCTCCTCCCTTTCATGACAAAATAGCCTGGGCATCACTCAACAAGTGCAGGAAGACTCTGAAACCTGGGGAAAAGGCAAACCCGGGGCTTCGCACATAAGGAACCACAGGCCTGGAGTCCTCTGGGCTCCAGCTGCTGCCTCCCTCACGGGCCTCCCCCATCTCCCTGCTGCAGCCGTGGGGCAGAGCAAACCCCTTGGGCCCACTCAAATCAGGTGCCAGGTGACCATTTGGGCAGCTCAGATGGGAACAATTAGAGGTGAAAGGAGGCTCTGCCAAATGTTTGACTTTTGCATGCTAATCAGCTGTAATTGTTAGATCCACATTTATAATGCAAGGAGAGAACAGAGTTCTCACCCTGAAGCCTGGAGTCTGCTGCTCCCCAAGGCAGAGCGCCCACTGGGGCTGGGGTTCAGGAAGCCAGTGCTTTGCTATTCCAACTGCAGGGTGTGCTCTGAGGCAGGAGGCCTGCTTTGCATTCTGGAAACCTCTGAGCTTCTCTACAAAGGAGCTCAATTCCTCTTTCCTGATGTCCCAACTCCTCCTCCTCCTGCAGCTGAAGCTGGAAGTTACAGCCACAGAGCACAGGCAACAAGCCCTGCGTGACTCAGGACTGGTGTCCTGAGTCCTGGGCTAGGCTGGAGGTGACCCCGCAGCACAGCAGAGGCTACACTGGTGTCCCGAGTCCTGGGCTAGGCTGGAGGTGACCCCGCAGCACAGCAGAGGCTACACTGGTGTCCCGAGTCCTGGGCTAGGCTGGAGGTGATCCTGCAGCAAAGCAGAGGCTACACTGGTGTCCTGAGTCCCCGGGCTGAGCCAGAGGTGACCCCACAGCAGAACAGAGGCTACACTGGTGTCCTGAGTCCCCAGGCTGAGCCAGAGGTGACCCCACAGCAGAGCAGAGGCTACACTGGTGTCTTGAGTACCCAGGCTGAGCCAGAGGTGACCCCACAGCACAGCAGAGGCTACACTGGTGTCCTGAGTCCTGGGCTAGGCTGGAGGTGACCCCACAGCAGAGCAGAGACAACACTGGTGTCCTGAGTCCCGGGCTAGGCTGGAGGTGACCCCACAGCACAGCAGAGGCTACACTGGTGTCCTGAGTCCCCAGGCTGAGCCAGAGGTGACCCCACAGCACAGCAGAGGCTACACTGGTGTCCTGAGTCCCCAGGCTGAGCCAGAGGTGACCCCACAGCACAGCAGAGGCTACACTGGTGTCCTGAGTCCTGGGTTGAGCTAGAGGTGACCCCACGGCAGAGCAGAGGCTACACTGGTGTCCTGAGTCCTGGGCTAGGCTGGAGGTGACCCCACAGCAGAGCAGAGACAACACTGGTGTCCTGAGTTCCGGGCTAGGCTGGAGGTGACCCCACAGCACAGCAGAGGCTACACTGGTGTCCTGAGTCCCCAGGCTGAGCCAGAGGTGACCCCACAGCACAGCAGAGGCTACACTGGTGTCCTGAGTCCCCAGGCTGAGCCAGAGGTGACGCCACAGCAGAGCAGAGGCTACACTGGTGTCCTGAGTCCTGGGCTGGACTGGAGGTGACTCCACAGCACAGCAGAGGCTACACTGGTGTCCTGGAGGTGACCTGCACAGCAGGATGCTGAGGCCCCGGGGAGGCCATGCCCACACTCAGGGCTGTGTCTCCAGTGCGGCTTACCTGGTGACGGGTGCAGGTGCAAGCAAGGATGACACAGCTTCCGCCCCACGGTGGGCCCTGAGTTCATGGGGTAGGGGCGGTGCTAAGGACAGGAGCTGTGGGAACAGAGGCGACCTCCTGACCACGGATGCTGGCCCTAACTCCCTTCCCCCTGGAAAAGGAGACTATCTTGGGCCCCTAAAATCACTCAGGAAAAGTCAAGCTAGGAACTGCTCAGGCAAATCTGCCCCATTCTATTCAAAGTTGCTCCTCGGCTCCCTGAGATAGAGGCATATCTGATCTGCCTCCTTTGGAAAGGCTAATCAGAAACTCCGAAGAATGTAACCATTTGTGTCTCACCTACCTGTGACCCTCCCCACTTCGAGTCTTCCCGCCTTTGCTTCCAGTTGTCCCATCTTTCCAGAAGGAACCAATGTACTTCTTATCCATATTGATTAATGTCTCATGTCTCCCTAAAATGTGTAAAACCAACCTGCGCCCGACCACCTTGGGCACGTGTCATCAGGACCTCCTGAGGCTGGGTCACGGGCGTGTCCTCAACCTTGGCAAAATAAACTTTCTAAATTAACTGAGACCTGTCTCAGATTTTCTAGGTTCACACCCCAGACACGGGCAGGTCCCTTCCCACGGGCAGAGGACGCAGCCTGAAGGGAGAGCAGAGAGCCCACCAGCTTCCCTCCCAGGGCCCCAGACCAGATCTGCCCCACCTGGTAGTCTTTGGGCTCAGACCCCTGAGGGCAGCTCATGGGGTCCCCAGGTGGGGGTCCTCAAGGCCAGGCTGTGGGAAAGAGCTGGAAGCCCTAGCCGTGGGTGCTGAAGTTCCGTCCTGGAGAAAGGGGATTTGTTCTCAGCCTCTGGAGAAGAGCACCGTCTTCCCGTTGGTAGGGGCCATCACAGCAGGCTCTCGCCTGGGGTCTGTGTGGACAACTGGGTCTCACTTCACTGTGTTGATTCATGGGCGAGGCTCCCAGAGACAGAGAATCTCAGCTCAGTGAAGACAGAAGTGAGGAGAGCCTCACCAATCACAGCCAAGCCACCAAGGCAGACACAGCCACGCCATGCTGGAGGCCTGGAGGCTGGAGGCTGGGTGGCTGCTTCAGTTTCCTGAGGGAAGAAATTTGGTCTGAAATCGGTTCACAGTCAGGAAGAGTCCTGGACTGAGGTCTGAAGATCTAGGGTTCATTTCTGTCTCCAAAATCTAAACCTAGAATAGAGAACTCAAGTTCAAATAGCCCAGCGACCCTACGTGGATGGCATGTGGCATTTTCATGTCGTTGGTGGGCCACCTGCACCCTGGCATGGTCAAAGTGAGGAGACAGATCCTTAGAACCAGGTTAGCAGGTGCTGGAGCAGCTGTAGGAGAAATGGGCGTTGGCTTAGATTCCTCTCAGAAGCTCCTATCAGATCAGCGTTGCTTCAGAATCCTCCCTCAGGAACTGGAACAAAAACCCCTCTGAGGGCTGGAACCCACGGCCCACAGGGAGTTGGGGAGCTGGGGTTCTCTGCTCCTCTAGTACCAGACGTTTGCACTCTTCTTCCTCTGGCTGTGGCACGTGACCACTGGGCCAAGCCTCTGTGTGGGTTTCTTTCATCTTCACGCAGTTTCTGATGTGACCTTTTTTCCCAGCACTGAATTTACAGGAAGTCCGCTTAAATGGGGCCAGCATTTCTGTGTTCAATAATTCAATGCTTGTGCTCACTGCCAGGCGGGTTAATTTAGTAACAGTGGGGAGCGCAGGCTGCCTTCCACCCGTAGATCATGTTCCATCATGTTCCGCTTTGACTTCCAGAGCACACGGGTGGGTGAGGACACTGTCCTTCCCAGCGATGGCTGTGACTTTTACGTGGCCATTTAATGCTCCCAGTTAATATGATGGTGAGAGGAAAATGACCTGTGCTGATAGCAGTCCTGGCCGCCTAAAGGTTCCCAGCATTTTCCTCATAAAATGCTAGTGCCACTAATACACAGGTGTATGCAAACGGTGTGCACATTGTAATACAGTGGACACACAGACCATATTTCAAAAGCTCTCTGGCAGGGATTTGAAATTAAGTGACAAGACATCCCTGTCAAGGGCAGGACAAAGCAATGTTCCATGGTTGCTAAGATGCCAAGTTATTTGGACAACAAATTTCCCTTGTCCTAAAGAGCTACTGTTGATTCCAAGGGACGCATCCTCCTTGTAATGACCTGGATGACAAACGGCTCCTGGGCCCACACTCTTCCGTGCCAGCCCCAGAGATCTTCCCGGCTCAGTCCCAGGAAGGAGGAATTGAGATGTGGCCCTGGTGTGGCTGGGGACGTGTTCCCCAGGGGTGGCTTGCAGACCACCTGCCTTAGAAACAGCTTGGTGGGGGAGGGGAGGGCTTCAGATGCACTTGTTTGTTCATCCCTGTCCAGAACCGAACGCTGAGGTGGAGGCTGCCTTTCCCACATTCCCGGGGGTGTCCGTGTCTGCTGCTTTGGGAACCTCTGGTGCAGCGCAGGCGGCCAGGGCTGGGACCCAACGGGACTTGGGTCTGCCCTGTCCCTGCAGTCTTCCCCACGATGGTGCATTTTTCCTGGTCACTGCCCTTGTTACTGTGAGTGCCTGTCAGGAGCGGCTTCATCTCTGGGAGCTCTGTTTGCAGATTCAGGCAGCTCTGAGTCCATTTCTAGGGGAGGAATGGGAGTGGCATTGAGAAGAGAGGAGGCGTTGGGAACCAGGGGCAAGGGTGACCCCAGGCCACATGCCCAGGTGTGCAGAGCGGGGCTCTCTGCGTCTGGGAGTTGGTGCGACCTGGGATGAGTCTCCCTCCCTGCAGGGGTGGAAAAGCTTCCTTCTCCAGTCCCAATCTCCAACTGTGGCCTCCCTTGGCCAAACTCAGCAGAAAATATTAGTGGCATCTGGGGGCAGCAGCCCCTGTGTTCTGTCTCCAGGGTAAGAGACCAGGGCTGAGAGGCACCAGGTGGAGAACGACCAGAAGCATCCATCAGTCAGTCACCCTGCCCAGCCCACCCTCCATCCTGGGGGCCAGGGCATAGGTGGTGGATGTGGTGGGATGTGGAGGGTGGGTGTGGGTGTGATATGAGGTGTGGGTGCGGTGTGATATGGAGGGTGGGTGCGGTGTGATATGGAGGGTGGGTGTGGTGTGATATGGAGGGTGGGTGTGGGTGTGATATGGAGGGTGGATGTGGTATGATATGGAGGGTGGGTGTAGGTGTGATATGGAGGGTGGGTGTGGGTGTGATATGGAGGGTGGGTGTGGGTGTGATATGGAGGGTGGGTGTGGTGTGATATGAGGTATGGGTGTGGTGTGATATGGAGGGTGGGTGTGGTGTGATATGGAGGGTGGGTGTGGGTGTGATATGGAGGGTGGATGTGGTATGATATGGAGGGTGGGTGTGGGTGTGATATGGAGGGTGGCTGTGGTGTGATATGGAGGGTGGGTGTGGGTATGATATGGAGGGTGAGTGTGGTGTGATATGGAGGGTGGGTGTGGGTGTGATATGGAGGGTGGGTGGGTGTGATATAGAGGGTGGGTGTGGTGTGATATGGAGGGTGGGTGTGGTGTGATATGGAGGGTGGGTGTGGTGTGATATGGAGGGTGGGTGTGGTGTGATATGAGGTGTGGGTGTGGTGTGATATGGAGGGTGGGTGTGGTGTGATATGGAGGGTGGGTGTGGTGTGATATGGAGGGTGGATGTGGTATGATATGGAGGGTGGGTGTGGGTGTGATATGGAGGGTGGGTGGGTGTGGGTATGATATGGAGGGTGAGTGTGGTGTGATATGGAGGGTGGGTGTGGGTGTGATATGGAGGGTGGGTGGGTGTGATATAGAGGGTGGGTGTGGTGTGATATGGAGGGTGGGTGTGGGTGTGATATGAGGTGTGGGTGCGGTGTGATATGGAGGGTGGGTGTGGTGTGATATGGAGGGTGGGTGGGTATGATATGGAGGGTGGGTGTGATATGGAGGGTGGGTGTGGTGTGATATGAGGTGTGGGTGTGGTGTGATATGGAGGGTGGGTGTGGTGTGATATGGAGGGTGGGTGTGGGTGTGATATGGAGGGTGGATGTGGTATGATATGGAGGGTGGGTGTGGGTGTGATATGGAGGGTGGCTGTGGTGTGATATGGAGGGCGGGTGTGGGTATGATATGGAGGGTGAGTGTGGTGTGATATGGAGGGTGGGTGTGGGTGTGATATGGAGGGTGGGTGGGTGTGATATAGAGGGTGGGTGTGGTGTGATATGGAGGGTGGGTGTGGTGTGATATGAGGTGTGGGTGTGGTGTGATATGGAGGGTGGGTGTGGGTGTGATATGGAGGGTGGGTGTGGGTGTGATATGGAGGGTGGATGTGGTATGATATGGAGGGTGGGTGTGGTGTGATATGAGGTGTGGGTGTGGTGTGATATGGAGGGTGGGTGTGGGTGTGATATGGAGGGTGGGTGTGGGTGTGATATGGAGGGTGGATGTGGTATGATATGGAGGGTGGGTGTGGGTGTGATATGGAGGGTGGGTGTGGGTGTGATATGGAGGGTGGATGTGGTATGATATGGAGGGTGGGTGTGGTGTGATATGAGGTGTGGGTGTGGTGTGATATGGAGGGTGGGTGTGGTGTGATATGGAGGGTGGGTGTGGGTGTGATATGGAGGGTGGATGTGGTATGATATGGAGGGTGGGTGTGGTGTGATATGAGGTGTGGGTGTGGTGTGATATGGAGGGTGGGTGTGGTGTGATATGGAGGGTGGGTGTGGGTATGATATGGAGGGTGGGTGTGGGTATGATATGGAGGGTGGGTGTGGGTATGATATGGAGGGTAGGTGTGGGTGTGATATAGCGGGTGGGTGTGGTGTGATATGGAGGGTGGGTGTGGGTATGATATGGAAGGTGGGTGTGGTGTGATATGGAGGGTGGGTGTGGGTGTGATATGGAGGGTGGCTGTGGTGTGATATGGAGGGTGGGTGTGGGTATGATATGGAAGGTGGGTGTGGTGTGATATGGAGGGTGGGTGTGGGTATGATATGGAGGGTGGGTGTGGGTGTGATATGGAGGGTGGGTGTGATGTGATAGAGGGTGGGTGGGTGTGATATGGAGGGCGGGTGTGGGTGTGATATGGAGGGTGGGTGTGGTGTGATATGGAGGGTGGGTGTGGTGTGATATGGAGGGTGGGTGTGGGTGTGATATGGAAGGTGGGTGGGTGTGATATGGAGGGTGGGTGTGATGTGATAGAGGGTGGGTTGGTGTGATATGGAGGGCGGGTGTGGTGTGATATAGAGAGTGGGTGTGGGTGTGATATGGAGGGTGGGTGGGTGTGATATAGAGGGTGGGTGTGGGTGTGATAGAAATCTCCACCTGGGAAGAGCCAGGGCCCATCAGGGCTCCCCACCTTTGTACCCAGCACAAAGTCATGGGATAAGGCCCTTCTCTCTGGCCTCCTCTCCAACCTGCAGTTCCCTGTCCATCTTGGCCAAGTTCATCTGATTTGCAGATGAGGAACCTGCCTGGCACGAATCCTATGGTCCCAGGTAAGCATTGTGAACCAGAATGTTCGGCTGCAGTTTTCGAGAGCACCTACGTTCCCCCAAGGAAAACCCACTTTCCCCTCTCTCTCTGTCTCCTTCTCTCTTTCTCCCTCTCTCCCCAGCTTCCTTTGGGAAATCAAGAGCAAAGCTCCCTCCCAACTCGTGGTGTTCCCTGGGCAGAATGGAGGCCGGCTGCGTGAGTTGAAGAAATGAATGAAGTGATCAGGAGCTGAGTGCTGGCAGAGACCACCCCCCTGGGCATATGTGAAAACCTGGAGACCCCACTGAACTTTCAAAATCCAAAGAAGAGAATCCTGGGGAAAGATCTATATCATTTGCTGGGGTGTAAGATGTGCAAGGATATTAACAATTTAGCAAACACACATCAAAGGAAGGTATAAGTACCATTTTCACTGATAATTTTCTATTGGGAGCATGAATGATACATAGACATATATTTACTTGATCTGGTTTAGTAAAGTATTATTAATATTAGATAACCAAATTCCTACTGTAACCCAGAGGGCTAAATTGTATGAACAATGTTGTCTGATGTCCCAGTTGCCAGGCACTGTGGACAGCCACCCCTACATCCTCCCCACCTCTTCTTCCTGGCCCTCTCCAGGCAGATGGGATGGAAACTCAGAACTTGACTGACCTTCCCAGCCTCCTTTGAAGTTCTGAGCCACCTCAGGGCTCCTCACCAGAATCAGCTCTCAGGAGCCAGGCTTTTCTGACTCAGAGCCAATGCAGGCTTCAGGCCCCACACCTCCTCCTGCTCGGCCTCCTCTGGCCTCAGTTGATGAGATGGAAGCTCCCTCCCCTGCCTCCCTGTGCCCAGGCTCACAAACCCGTCACTGGATGTCTTTATTTAGTGAGCTTTCCTGCCCAGGCCTGCTTCCAGGGCAGGATGTATTGATACAAAATCCATCACTTAGTGTGTCTGGGCATTTAATCAATGAGGCTGCAGGGAGCCCCGCGTGACTCAGAAGGCACTAGGAGTGAAGGCCAGGTGAGGAGAGCATCCAGAGTGGGCGGAAGGGCGTTTTTTATTTTTGATCCTGTAATGTCAGGCTCCAGCAATGAGATGTCTATTCCCTGTAATGCTGGCACTGCAGCAGAATTCCACCGCAACCTGGATATTTGCCCAGGTACTCATTTTATAACTCCCATGTTCATTCAATAAATACCCTACCTGTATCCTATGTGCCAGACACAGATCTAGACGCTGGGCAGAGTGAACTAACAGCTTACAGGTCACACTGAGCTTGTGGTCCCTAATGGAATGATGGTGATGATGGTGTTGGTGATGATGATGGTCATGACAGTGATGGTGATGGTTGTGATGGGGATGGTGATGATTGTCATGATGGTGATGATGGTGATGATGATGGTGATGGTGATGGTGATGATGATGGGTTGATGGTGATGATGATGGGGTGATGATGGTGATGATGATGGTAATGAGAGTGATGGTGATGGGATGATGGTGATGATGGTGATGGTGTTGGTGATGGTGAGATAATGGTGATAATGATGGGATGATGGCAATGCTGCTGATGGTGATGGTGATGGTGATGGTGGTGATGATGATGATGATGGTGATGTGATGATGGTGATGGTGATGTGGTGATATGGTGGTGATGGTGATGGTGATGGTGATGGCAGTGATCGTGATAACTAAGGTGATGGTGATGGTGACGATGATGATGGTGGTGATGGTGATGATGATGGTGATAATGGTGATCACGACAGTGTCAGCAGAGGAATCAGGCAGAGCAGTAGCAATCTGAATAAACATTACACAGCCCTTACTATGCAACAGATGCTATTCTAGACACCTCCCATATGTCAGGTCACTCAACTGACATGACATCACCTAAGGTAAGTGCTCATGATCTCCATTTGATAAATGAGAAACTGAGGCACAGAGAAGTTAAGTCACCTTCCTAAAAGCACACAGGATGTGCTAGTGCTGGGATTCAGAGCAAGCACCTCATCCCATAAGCAGTGGACTCAGAAACAACACCATAAACTAATAGACAAATACTTTTAGACAGTGACAAGTATCATGAAGACCCTCAAGAGGGTGATGTGAGTGTGACTTGGTGTGAGGAGGCTGCATTCAATGAGAGGTCAAGGAAGGCCTCTCTGAGTAGACACTCACCACTGGGGAGGGGAAGCATGAGGGTTGTGAGAAGTGTTCAGACAGGTGTCACAGCAAGTGCAAAGGCCCTGGGTTGGAGTGAGTTGGAGCATTCAAGGAACAGCAAGATGGCCAGAGAGGCTGAAGCAAAATAAACAGAGGAGGAGATGGAATCCAGGCCATGGGAGCCTCACAGTGCATGGGACATGGTGTGGGTTTATTGTGAGTGGGTGGAAGCCCCCAGAGCCTCTGCAGGGAATCATCTCAGTCACTCCATGATGCCTGAGTGTGTGACGCTGATTCTGGGCTATGTGGCAGGTTGGGGCCTCTGCTGTGTCCTGGGGGCAATGGGAAGAATCTGCTCCCAGCAATTACAGACACTTCACGAGCAAGACGGCAAGAGCCCTCTCTGAGGTGATCATGTTTGGGAAAGGCACTCCTAACACACCCCATTTCCAGGAGCTAGAATGTCTTGACCTGGCCTAGGACACCACTGTGCAAATCAAGGGACGTGTGTTCATTTGAGTGGATTGCAGCAGCCAGGGTGGGGCCCAGCATTGGGAATTAGATCAAGGTTGTGCTTCTGTGAGAGTTTCTCTCTCTACACAAGTCAACAGCACTGTGGGAGCTCTGGTCCCTTCCCAGGGCATCAGGAGACTTTGGGGTGAATTTATAAGTAGAGGAAGCTGAGCCCTTATGAAGTCATCCTAGACATCTTGGAGGCCTGGGTGGGCCACATCTCTACAGGCAGGACCACCAGGCAGGGGGTGGGCAGCTTTGTCGTCAGGGGCAAGGCTGCAATTAAACATCTCATTGCCCTGGCTCCCGCTCCAGGACTGCCTGCAGGAAAATCAATGATCAGAAATGCAGCTGGTGGGGTGCCCAGACTCCTCAGGACCCTGCCTTCATCTGATGACGCTGCTCAGCTTTGCACATGAACTGTGCCGTCCCAGGAGGCTGTGCTCTCATGAGGAGGTGTGTGACTGTCTTAATGAGATGTCCCTGGCACTGAGCCAACCTAATCTCGGATCCTCAGGGTGAGTTCTCTGAGTTCTGACTGTCCTCAACCCCCATGACAGCCTGGCTGAGTCCCAGGGGATGGGTGCTCTGATGCTGAGATCATGTATGGGGCTGTGTGCGTGGAAGTGAGGTAGGAGGTGAGCGCTCCACTCTGGAGCAGATTGAAGACTGGGTGAAACAGAGAAAAGGCCACAGCGCCTCTCCATAAGACACGCCCACTAGCGCCATGACAGTTTACCATTGCCACGACAACACTGTGAAGTTACCTCACCTTTCCACGGCAACAACCCCAAGACCTGGAAGTTACCACCGTTTTCCTGACATTTCTGCATAATTCATTCCTTAGTTTGCACGTAATTAAGAGTGGGTATATATAGATATATATGACTGCAGAGCTGCCCAACCACTCCCCTCAGCTCACTGCCCTGGGCTGAGCCCCAGTTTTGAGGCTTTCCTGCTCTGCTTCAGAAGGGGACACCCCAGCATGCACCAGCCCACACCGCGCCCCCTCCATCCTCTTCCCCCCTTCACTGGCCTCACTGGGGAATGCTTGAAATTATTCCAGGACAGCTTTGTCCTTTGCCCAGTGTTGTGTCCCCAGGTAAACAGTGGGTGCCTGCAGAGAGAGGTCCTCATGGGGACAGAGCCTGCAGTGCCACAGGGCCCATGCCCCCTCCCTCCTGGGTACACTTAGAGCTCATTTCCAGTCTCCTTGTGTCAGGTGGGGTCAGGCGACCAAGCTCTGCCCAGAGGGCAGCACTTCCAGGCAGGCCCATGAAGAAGGGCCCTGAAATTCTCACATTTTCTCTTCCTTATGAGCCAGTTGGACAGAGAGGACCCCAGGGGCTCAGAAGACAGTGGAGGGAGTCGACGCAGACGCAGGAGCCCGGGCCCTGATTGACCGTTGGGGGAGGGGTGATCCTGTGCTCTACTTTGGAATGTCCCGAATGAACTTTCAACTCATACTGGTTGAAGTCCCTGCACGAGTGGGGTCTGCTGTTAGGGTCTTTTGCCCACTCTGACCAAACAGCCGTGAGTACAGACTCAGTTCCTCTCACTTTGGTCTGAATGTATCAGCTCCCTTGTTCCAGGGGACATGCTCTGGGGGATTCCGATATGGGGACAAAGGAGAGAAGACAGGCCTCCTTGCAGGAGAAGGGCCCGAAGTTAATTCTGGCTGGAACGACCCGTGTCCTCTTTCCTCCCGACTTGAGGATCTCACCCCGCAGTGCACAGGAATTAACTTTGTTTGTGGACACTTGGTTTGATCCTGCCAAACGTCTGTTCTCCATCCCTTTGAGACAGTTCTTACCTTTCCTTTCCCCTACCTTGCCTCTGTCACCTGTGATTTGAAGGAGGCTGATCCATCCTCCACCCTAGCTCCTGTAGCCCAGGCCTCGTCAGCGTCAGCCTTGGCCCTGGACTCAGCGATGGGTTAGCGATGGCTCATGGCCCCTGCCAGTCCAGGAGGCTGAATTCCAGACCTCTGTGGGAAATGGCAGAAGCAGGGAGCTCTCTCTCCACTGCAGTTGGGAGGCTGGTGGGACGTCCGCCTGGGATGGCTGAGAGCATTGCACAGAGACAACCCTGCGAGTAAAGGCAACAGAGGAAAGCAAGTTAAAGCTGGAGAGAGCCTGAGAGAGGATGGAAACGACTGCCCTTGAGTTCTGGACAGAAGCTCCCGTCACACAAAAGGGTGCATGGGTTTTATTTGTTTTTTTCACCTAAGCCAGCCTCAGTTGGGTTTGTCACTTGCCACAAAAAGGACTCTGACAAAAGTAGTTTAAGAAGAAAAGCTGGAAGCAGCAAATGCTTCGCAAAACCCAGGAACATTTGCCCTTTAACTTGCTGGATTCCATGCTGTTGCTGGAGCGGGAGCCTCTCCTGTCCTGCCGAGCTGAGTCATCACTGCTGACGCCAGTGGAGGATCTGGCAGGAGCCCTCTGCACCTCATTTGGGCACCCTCAGGGACGCACGCCCAGGGGTGTTCCAGGAAATTTAGCAGGGAAGGTAAGGTTGACTTTATTTTCTTCTTTTAATGTCTTCCTAATGGACCTGTTTATCTCCGCTGTTCGTTTGCCATTTCTTTCCTGCAAAGGTAAACTCTCATTCACAGACTCATTAACCGTGCTTGCTATTCTGGGCTTACTCTGTGGGGTGTCCTGGAGTTCAGGATCATTCACAGGGGTCAGGGGTGCATCAGGGCTAAATGGGGCTATTGACATTAGTTTCCAGGGAGGCTGAAAGATACCCATTGTGACCACCCAGTACTCCAGGAAAAAACTGAGCCCAAAATTATATCACCAGAGATGAGAGCTGAGTGACAGCTGGTCATCTGCGGCCTGTCCTGCAAATGTGTGGTCCATGCGTCCTATCTCCCCACACTGAGTACGGGGCAGGTGCAATGCTGTGGGGGCTGCCACCCTGTTACATCACAGTCAAGCATGTGTTTAGAGCTCAGCAGAGAAGGGGCCTGGATCCAAGCTCAGGCAGGGAGAGCCTGTCTCTCACGGGAGGTGGTGGGGGGGGGGGTCTCAGTGTCAAGGCAGAGAGATGTGTTGGTCCTTAGGATATGATCCTGAACAGAGTGGAGGAGCTGAATCATCTTTTCTCTGAGCCTCCATTGCTCTCCCTGTAAATTACAGGCCCTGGAAAAATCATCTATGCATTCAGCAAATGTCTAGCAGCATCATGCTGGGTACCAGCGTAAAAATGACTCTTTGTTCCCATCTGCATGGGTTTTATAGTCTAGGCAGGAAATCTTACATTTAACAAATAATCATAGAAACAAATAAGTCATTACAACTTGTGATAAGTTCTGGGAAGAAAAAAAGACAGGTCGCTCGAGATCATATCAAATGAAGGATAGGATGGAGAGCGGTGGATGCACATCCCAGACCTTGAAGTGTGACCTGAGACCTACAGGGCGAGTAGAAACAGGTCAAGCAAAGAAAGGAGGGGAGAGGCTGTCTCCAGTCACAGGAAGGGCGTGTGCAGACGCCCTGAAGCTGGAGAAAGCCAGGGTGCCGGAGAGGAGAGAGGTGAAAAGACGTTTTCAGAAAACGGCAGGAAGCTGACCATGGGGAGCTTCTGAACAGAAGGACACTTGTATAGGGGTGCCCAGGACCTCCCCACTAGCACGTGTGGACAAGGGATAAATAGAAAGAGCGGCCCCTATGGTCTCAGAACTGTCATAAATTGTACTGGAGGTAACTGAGTGCATGAGAGGGTGCGAGAGTGTAAACGGCCTTGAGAACTGTTTCGACAGCACCGCGGGCTCCACCCCCATCACGCTGCTCAGAAGGCATGGCTGCTCCCAGAGAGCGCCATGACGACCCTTCATGCCCCCTCATAAAGGGCTCCTGTGTCCACCTCTCGGGGCAGCCTGGGGCGGCAGGACCCTTGCAGGGTCTGGTCAGCTGGTGAGACTGCCATCCTTCCTTGGGCCTGCTGTCCACGAGGCCTGCAGGCAGCTGAGCGACCCCATCCCTCCATTGGCAGGGACAGCCTGGTCAGGAGCGGTGGGAGCTGGGACCCTTCACTAGGGTCTTGTGCTCCCATGTGACCCCTCCCTCCCCCAGGGGACCTCAAAGGGGACAGAGGCAGCATCACAGCTTGACTGTGCTTTCCAGAAGGTGGGAAGGTGTGCTGGAGCCTGGAAGATGAGAGTTTTCTTGAACACAGGCCTGGGATGGGAAGCTCGGGTCTCAGGGGTCATAGTGGCTGGTCTCTGAGCTCCAGGTCCCAGCCTGTCTCCTTTCCCTCCTGCTGGCTGCCAGCTCCAGTTTTCACGGGTGTCTGAGTCTGTGCACTTGAGGTAACCACAGGACCTTCGAGGTCGCTTTGCTTTTCTCCTCCACCCGCTTTATGGAGGAAGAGGTCTTGCAGCTGTTGCCCACTTTCACAAACATTTCAACATAAGACTTTTAAAGACACAGAGGCGGTTCCCAGGCATCTTCAAAAGACGTTGCCTGCATTGTTTTTTCTTATTGCAATGATTCACTGTAGAATGCCTGAAAACAGATATAATTATAGAGGAAATAAAAATTATAACTCCTGCACACACGTATATATGTAAAAGAGAAGATAATACCATAGACATAATGATAATACCAACTTTTTCCTTTTAAAATTACTTTTGATTATGGTAAAATACACATAACATACAATTCACCATCTTAACATTTTTTAAAACCTTTTAATTGAGGAATGATTGACATACAAAAAGATGTTCATATTTAATATGTGCAACTGGATGGGTCTGGAGATGAGTGTACGTTCACGAAACCACCGCCACCGCCGATGCCATAAACACCCTCTAAAAAGTTTCTCCCCCCCATGTGTTTATTGGTTTTTTTCTGAGCATGATAAGAACATTTCAGATAAGATCTACTCTCTTAGCACACAACACAACTTGGAGATGAGGCTCCTCGCCTGCAGCAGACCTCGGGGCGTATTCTTCTTGTGAGATGGTTTGGATCCATGTCCCTGCCCAAACCTCATGTTGAGCTGTAACCCCAGTGCTGGAAGTGGGGCCTGGGGGGTGGTGTTTGTGTCAGGGGGTGGACCTCTTATGGCTTGGTGCTGTCTTTGTGATGGTGAGTGAGTTCTTGAAAGATCAGGTCTTTTAAAAGTGTGTGGCACTCCCCACCCCCACCTGCTGGCTCCCGTTCTCCCCATGTGATGTGCCTGCACCTGCTTCACCTTCTGCCATGAGTAAAAGCTCCTTGAGGCCTCCCCAGAAGCAGAAGCTGCTGTGCTTCCTGTACAGCCTGCAGAACCAGGAGCCAATTAAACCTCTTTTCTTAGAAGTCACCCAGTCTCAGGTGTTTCTTTTAAGCAATGCAAGAAGGGACCAATACATATCGTATGAGCGAAACATGACGCCCTTGAACTCACAGCTCCCCCTCCCCTCCCCCAGCCCCTGGCACCCCCCCATGCTCCTCTCTGCTTCCACGAGCCTATTTCAACAGCTCCCCCTCCCCTCCCCCAGCCCCTGGCACACCCATGCTCCTCTCTGCTTCTGTGAGCCTATTTCAGATGCCGCATATAAGGGCACTGTGTGACATTGTCCTTCCGTGGCTGGCTCATTTCACCCAGCACAGCATCCTCCATGTTCATCCACGCTGTCTTAAATGGCAGGGCTTCCTTGCTTTTAGGCTGAATAATGCTCTGTTGTGTGAACATCCCACATTTCCAATATCCACTCACCATCGGTGCCCGCTGGCTGCTCCCGCCTCTTGGCTGTTGCGGTTGTTGCCGTGTCCTCCCGCTGGGCGAGCCCATGCTGGGCGCACAGCCAGCATGCAGGTGGGGGAAGGAGCTGCGTGGCCTGGTGGCTCCCCCCGTCCACTCGCCCTGCTCCGCTGGGTGCCTGTGCTCAGCCTGCAGCATCCCAGCTTCAATGTAGACTCAGAAGCTACATCTGAGGCAGTGATGTGCAGTGAGATGCTTTGGGGACATCAAGGGGGCCAGGCAGTGGGGATGAGGAATGGCTCTTCCAGGGATTCCCAGCTGCCCGGCAGTGATGCTTCCCCATCAGTGCCCTCCTGTCCTTGTCCCAGCTCTCCAGGGACCACCGAGTCTGCACTTGTTCTGCACCCACACCACTCCCAGCTCACAGCCTGAAGGGCAGAGGACAACGCCATCTTCCTAAAGCACCGGGGGCAGAGGGCTGGATGTCAATGCACGGGTTTGCAGCCCCTGTGACTACCAGCAAACACCACTTCTCTAAAAGTCACCTGCACACTCCTGGCTACTCGCTGCACAGCTCCTGGAGGGGCCTCCAGCCCTCTCCACTACCCCGACACACAGAGGATACACAGGGGCGAGCTGGATGCATTGATGAACTTGGAATGTCGTGGTCCCCAGAGGAGGCTCACAAGGTGCCCAGCAGCAGCTGAAGCAGAGCCTTGAGCAAGGGGCACGCCTGTTCTGACATCACCCCGTCCCTGCTGCAGGGAGAGGTGGCACACTCTCCCACCCACACCGCCTGAGTTCACTGTGTTAGGGGAGGGTGCTGGCAGGGATCATAAGGTTTGATTTCCAGAAGTCATGGGGGCTGGAGACGACCCAGGTCTGGGTCAACTTGGGAGAAATAGGAAGGAGACCTAGGGTTGCCAGATTAGGAAATAAAAAAGGAAGGATGTGCAGTTAAACCTCCATTTCTGCTAAAATATGCATGTGTGCAAGGACATAGATATCTATGTATACACAGGTTTGCATTAGCGGTGGCAGTGGGGACCTTTCTATGACGTCTGGGTGACACAGGCCACCTTTGCTTTGTGGGTGTCCTCGCCACAGCTGGGCCCCTGGGTGCTTCATGAGGGGCCATCCCCTCTCACCAGCCGTCCTACTCCCCAAAGCACCTCCCTGCCCCTCTCAAGTGGCCTGTGTTCATAGGCACTCACAGATTTTTTTCAAGAGGAACTCATGGTTGCTTATTTCTAATGTTCTATTTTGCTTGGAAAAGTTTGAGCCAGTCTGAATTTTCCTGTAAATTCAGGAAATTGATTAGTCCTGAAAAATGACTTGTTTTTTTATTGCTATTGTTGTCCGAAACCGCTTCTCTCTGAAGTTTAGTGAAATGAGAAAGTAGCCTGGGATTGATAAATCAGTATTGATTTTACTTGGAATACCTTACATCTTTTGATTTCAACCCTTCTTAGATTTCAGGAAAGCTCTCTTAATTGTATCTCTGGAATCTTCTCCATTTCACTTTTCTCTTCTTTGCAGAAACAAACTCTGCAAATGCCTTACCTCTTTGTGCTTTCTTTTTTTTTTCTTTTTTTTTGAGAGACAGAGTCTCGTTCTGTCACCCATGACATGTACAGTGGCGTGATCCTGACTCACTGCAACATCTGCCTCCTGGGTTCAAGCAATTCTCCTGCCTCAGCCTCCCAAGTATCTGGGATTACAGGCATGTGCCACCACGCTTGGCTAATTTTTGTATTTTTAGTAGAGACGGGGTTTCGCTATATTGGCCAGGCTGGTCTCGAACTCCTCTTCTCAGGTGATCTGCCCACCTTGGCCTCCCAAAGTGCTGGGATCATAGGCGTGAGCCACCGCACCTGGCCCTGTTTCTGCTTTCATATGAATTATTTTCTCTTTAATTCTTCTTGAAATCATTTCTGTTCCGTTTATTTCACAAATGTATCCTTCTTGTTGCTGCTCTGTTTTCATCCGTGCCCTTTCTCCTTCGTTCTGTGATGATGCCTCCATTTCTGTGATGTCTGACTTTTTTCCTTCCTCCTCTTTCTTGAGCGCCGCCACCTCGGTTTTCTTCACCTCTTGTTGTCTTCTGATGTCTTCCTCGAGCCTGTGCCTCTGCCACAAGTTCCTGATCCACGGAGGCCACAGGTAACATCCGGTTGTTTGAACCCGTGGAGAACTGCGGGGCACGGTTCTCCTCTGCTTCTCAGCCGCGCCGTCCCGCCATGCATTCTTCACCTGCCTTTTGTCGGTTGCTGCCTCCCTCCCTCCGGCTGTCAGCTGTCCCTCTCTCTTCCTCCTTCCTTCCTTCCTCCCTCTCCATGTGTACGGCTTGGACTTTAACCCTCTTTTTCTCTCAAAGACCTGAAATGTGGGGGTCCTAGAGGGCCCCTGTTCAGAGCCACACTTACAGCCAGCCAGTTGCAAAGAGGGCAGATAGATTCCACGCCATCTTCCAAAGCCCACTGCCTGCCACTCTCTGGAGCTCAAATTTCAGGGGCTCCTGCAGCCGAGACATGGACCCTACTTTATGCCAAGCAGAGGGCTGTGGGGTTCCCTCGTGTGACTGTGAGGTTTGCTGGAGACTGCGGGCCTGCCAGTGCGGGCTCTGCCCTGCCTGGTGTCCATCCTGTCTCCGATCCACCCGCACGCTGCATCCTGGATCCGCACCTCCCACGCCCATGGATTTCAGCATCCAGTGTTTCTTGGCGTTCCCTCTCACAGGCTCAGTTCCTCATGGACCTGAGACCTTCCCACCCAGAGTCTCCCCAAACACGGCCGGTAGTGTTCAGCCTTTCAACACTCCTTCTCTGCCACCCGACTTCTTGCCAGCTGGTGTCCAGTTACATTTTGGCAAAGGTGGTCACCGGGCGGACCTGGAGAGAGGGAAGACATGGAAGCCCTCTCTGCTCTCTGCAGTGGCATCGTGAGGCGTGGTCTCTGGTGGGCCTTCCGGGTGCACTGTTGGATGTCAGTGGCCAAAACAGGCCCAGTGGAGGGGCGGGGGGTGGTGGGGAAGGACCTGGCCACTGCTCCTTTCCTCATTCCAGAGCAGGCTGCGGCCAGGTCCCTGGGTGAAGGGGCCTTCAGATTGCAGATCTGAACAGAAGGACTGGTGGATGATGTTTGAAGCCACGGATAATATGCCTGGAGAAGACAAAGGGCCAGGGCAGGGCCTGAATTAGGGCCAGGGCAGAGCCTGAATTAGGACTAAGGCAGGGCCTGAATTAGGGCCAGGGCCGAGCCTGAATTGCTGAAGAGAAGAGGGGAAATCTTGAAAGGAAATGGAGGAGGACCGAACCCGGGATCGGGGGAACATCCACCTCCATTTCGGGTCTCAGGAAGGGCAAGCCAGAGTCCTTTCTTGGAGGAGTGGTAAGTCGCAGCAACTCAGGCCTAATCCTGCTTTGTACCTAGAATAACAGAAGATCTTCTTCAGAAACCTCAAGCTCTGATGATGCCTTCAGACCCATGAGGATGGAGCGTGAAATTCCATGAATATCGAGTCTATTTTCTGGACCCCAGAGGTGAGTACAGGCTGACAGAGAATGCATCATTCACACATCTCCCAGGACCGTGAGGGTGGGAGATGCACGCGTGTGCCCTCTGATCCCCCGGTGGCCTTACCATGAGGTGTTTTTATGGTTCTGGAAAGCTGTGCGTCTTCCTCTCTGTCGGGCTCATTCTGAAGCACAGTCCCAGCATCCATATGGCAGACGCAGCATCCACGTGGCAGATGCTTCCTGGACACTCTTAACAGCATCCACATGGCAGATGCTTCCTGGACACTCTTAACAGTCACAGGACACTTGGGCTACTCAGGACACAGAGGACACAGCAGGCTGCGGCTGCAGAGCTTGAAAAGATTTATTTTAAAAGCCCAAGGGGATAAATGCAGCATCTCGCACGTTACTCCATACTTAAAAATATTTGGATTAATTATATTAAAAATTTGCATTCAAAAACATTTATGTAAATAGGAGTTAAAAATTGCAGAGTGGGTAGGCGGAGAGTGTCTCCCCTCAAGCATCTCCAGGGGAGCAGAGCCTCTGGGCTCCACCTGGTCTGGCTGGCACTGCTCGGTTGTCACTCTGATGGGTGATGAGTGTTGAGCTGGCGAGTGTCGGACTGGCTGGGTCGGGGGCCCATGCCCCCTGTGAAGCAAAACTTGAGGTAGACCTCACCCCCAATCCCCGGCCTGAGACCGTGGGTGCTTGTCTGAGGAAGGCCAAGAGGCTGTCTTTAGAGGTAGGGTCCGATGCCTGCCACGTGGACTCTTCTCAGATAGTGACCATGCTGGGTCCACTCGTGTCTCTGTCCCGTCTCCTGTGCTGCTGACTTTGTGCAGAAACCATGGTTCCTGGGCCCAGACCCCGAGAAGCCATCCTCATGCCCCTCCCAGCCCCGGCACAGCTGCTCAGCCTTTACTAGACTTACTCTCCTCCTGCCAGGGAGGCAGCGCCAGCCCACTATTCCTCTTGGACAGGGTGCCTGTCTTACCATGTGGAGATGCCAGGACCAATGAGATAAAGTGGGGGCACAGATTCCCAGAGAATAAGGTGCCTGAGACGCAGCAGTGTGAAGCGGGGCAGGGGCTCCGCTGGTCAGAGGGGTGCAGGGCTTCTGCCCAGACACAGGCAGGTCTTGGATGAACGGGGTGGAGACCCAGGCAGGAGTTGGCGGGCAGGTCTGTTCTGCTGGTCACCACCACTCAGCACTCACTCACTTACCTGTGCGCCCATTCATTCCCTCACTCACTCTCCCATGCATGCATTTATTTGTTGATTCAGTCATTCTCCCGCATGTGAATTCACTCACTCATTCATCTGTGCATGCATGCATTCATTCACTCACCCATGCAGGCATTCCCTCCCTCACTCACACACCCGTGCGCCCATTCACTCACTCACTGACTAACCCGTGCACCCATTCACTCACTCACTCATTCACTCACTCACCCATGCACCCATTCACTCACTCACTCACCCATGCACCCATTCACTCACTCACTCATGCACCCATTCACTCACTCACTCACTCACCCATGCACCCATTCACTCACTCACTCACCCATGCACCCATTCACTCACTCACTCACCCACCCATGCACCCATTCACTCACTCACTCACCCACCCATGCACTCATTCACTCACTCACTCACCCACCCATGTACCCATTCACTCACTCACTCACCCACCCATGCACCCATTCAACCACTCACTCACTCACCCATGCACCCATTCACTCACTCACTCACCCACCCATGCACCCATTCACTCACTCACTCACCCACCCATGCACCCACCCATTCACTCACTCACCCACCCATGCACCCATTCACTCACTCACTCACCCACCCATGCACCCATTCACTCACTCACTCACCCACCCATGCACCCATTCAACCACTCACTCACCCACCCATGCACCCATTCACTCACTCACTCACCCACCCATGCGCCCATTCACTCACTCACTCACCCACCCATGTACCCATTCAGTCACTCACTCACCCACCCATGTACCCATTCACTCACTCACTCACCCACCCATGCACCCATTCACTCACTCACTCACCCACTCATGCACCCATTCACTCACTCACTCACCCACCCATGCACCCATTCACTCACTCACCCATGCACCCATTCACTCACTCACTCATGCACCCATTCACTCACCCACTCATGTGCCCATTCACTCACTCACTCACCCACACGTACATTCACTTATTTACTCACCCATGCATCATTCACTCACTCACTCACCTGCGCATGCGTTTCTTCATTCACTCAATCAACAAACATTCACTGAGTTTTGGTCATCTTTCAAGCACGTGGTAGGTACTGAGGACACAGAAATGAACAAAACAAGCAGGTTTTCTTGCTTTCCTGGACAACGTGTTCTAGAGGGGAGGGACGGGCAATGAATGAATGAATAAGTAAATGGAGAAGGGCATAAAGGGTGCCCAAGTCCCCCTGCTCCTCCCACTGGGATGAAGTAATCCGTCTCCTTCCTTCCGCTTTCCAACTCCCCATGTCATCATCCCCCGCACAAACCATCCCCAGATGGAGCCAGATGGTGTCCCTCCCATGGTGGGACACTTCTGTTCTCTCTCAGTGCTTGGAATAAAATTCCCATCAAGGCCAAGGAGGCCTCTGCCCATGAGCTGCCCCCCCAGCTCCCCAGGTCACCACCTGCAGCCTCACAGGGGCTTCTTCTGTTCCTGAATGAGCGCAGGGGCCTCTGCGCTCGCTGCTTCCTATCTGGACTGTTCTTCTCCTGGATTTCTGCGTGTTACCCCTTCTTGTTCAGGTCTCTTCTCAAAGACCACTCCCCAGCGAGGCCCTTCCTCCCTTCCCTGTCTAACGGCAACTCTTCACTGTGTCTTCTCCTCTGTGTCATTGTTACCAGCCACCCCCTGGGGCTGACCATCGGGTGCAGAAGCTTAGAGCTCACCCAGCACAAATACTGCAGCTGGGGAAACTGAGGCCTGGAGAGGGGTTAGAGTGGGTCCAGTGGGGATGAGGACAGGAACTCAAGTTTCCTGTTGTCCACCCAGCACTCTTTTCTCTAAGCTGCCAGACTGTCTTGAAAAAGAGGGTCCAGTGTTCTAATGCAATAGGAGCCATCATGTCTCTATCACACGGAGAGGCATTTTCTTGAGATCTCACTCGATGCGGCTTTTAGGTCCGAGTCATGCACCACTCCAAACTGCCCCTGACTGCTGCCAGCTTCTCAGAGGTGCTCAGAGCTGTGCAGTCTCTGCAGGACCCTTTTTCAGGAACAAGAACTGTCCAAGGAAGAGCAGCAACGAGAATCCCTAGGTCTTGTCTTCTCTCAGAAAAGAGCCTGGGTTTTATGAACATCCAGGTCTGCTCCCCATTCCTTGTGGTCGCCTAGCAAGGATTCTTCCCTGAGATCACCCAGAGACTCTGAGGGGGGAACAAGAATGGGGTCGCCTGTTTCTTTAAAATAATTTTTTTTGAGAGAGAGTCTCACTTTGCGGCCCAGGCTGGAGTGCAGTGGCCTGATCATGGCTCATGGTAGCCTCGACCTCTCTCGGCTCAGGTCATCCTCCTGCCTCAGCCTCTCAAGTAGCTGGGACTACAGGCATGCACCACCATGCCCAGCTAATTTATTTCATATTTTTTATAGAGATGGGGTTTTACCATTGTTGCCCAGGCTGGTCTCAAATTCCTGCGCTAAAGCAATCTGCCCACCTTGGCCTCCCAAAGTGCTGGGATTACAGGCGTGAGCCACTGCACCTAGTTGCCTGTTCTTTTGGGTGAGTTTTCCACCCAGGAACACTGAGTGGAAGTTAAGCTGCAGGAACTTCTCTGCTTCGTGACTTTTGTTCATCATGCATCTGTGTTTGTGACTGTGGCTGGCTTCCCCTTAGCTCATTCCCTGAAAAACAGTGGCAGCAGTGTTTAGCCCATTATTCATGGGACACCTGCTTGGGGGTGGGTGTGTTCCTGCTGCTTAAAGCTCAGTTGGTTTTCACCACTTGATTCCAAAGGCCCAAATGAAAATCAATTGAAAATACAGATGGTCCTGCACTTGTGATGGATTAACTTGTGATGCTTTGGCTTCACAATGTGTTTCCCAGGGTGTAACCCCCATCATAAGTCAAGGAGTGTCTGTAAATGGTGCATCCAAAGATGGCTTTCCGTTGGCTCTAGATGCTCTGAGGCCTCTCTAGGTGGGGTCCATGGACTGACAGTTTGATGTCACTTGGTGCTTGCTGGAAGTTTGGACTCCAGGCCTCACACCAGAGCTACCTGATCAGAACCTCAGAACCTGCACTTTAACTGACCCCAGGTGCTTATGCAGCTTGAGAAGCTGCTGTGAAGAGCAAGTGGGATTTATCCCAGGATGCAAGGATGGTTCAAGTGCTCATACCTGCTGTGCCTTGGTGTCTCCCAGGAAACCTGTGCACCTCCAGACTCTGGGTTCATTGAGGCAGTCGGGGAATAGTTAAAGCTCCCCAGAGATCCTAACATGAGGCAGAGTTTAAGAATCACTGATTGGGGAAAACCAGAATGGAAAGCAAGAGGATCCATCATCTGGCATTGAGTGGCCTTTGTCTCTAACCCTCTAGGGCTGCCCCTTGTCATATGATCCAACAGGTGGCTGTGTTTCCCCTCAAAGGACAACAGGCAGGGCTTGGGAAGGACCCAAAGAGAGAACCTGGCTAGGACTGTCCATGCTAAGGGACATGCTGTTCAAAGATGTCTTAGGATCCTTGGAGCCCCTAACAAACCATTTTTGCTAGAAAAGCTTTTTCCTGTATAAAGCCAGTTCTGTGTGAACTCCTACTGAGGCCTGCTTGAACACCCTGTTGTGACGTGGTGTCAGACTCTCACGCCCTTTCCAAAACAGGATTCCAGCCAGCTCACTGGCCTCTGGTCTCACCTGGAGTGGACATAGTAACCTGACTCCCCCCAGTAAGCCATCCTGCTGTGGAGATCCAGGGGTAGGTGGATTGATGAGGGTAATGCCAGCTACTGGAACAGATGCAGCCATGTAGATGGCTCAGCAGGTAAGCAGCCATGTGTCCTCGCTTAGCAAAGCCCAGCATGTGAGCTCCTGATGAGGATGTCTCCCCTCTAAGGGCGACTTAGGACCCCAGTCACTACCTTCTTGTAACTCTGCTGGTTCCAGTGTTTGGGCTCCAAGGTCCTGTGGTCACCTGGGTCAGGTGGGTGAAAGGTAAAGAGCAGGGTAAGAGGCTCCAGGGAGGTTTCTTTGGGTCTGCCCCGCAGGATGGCTTCACTTCTGCTCCCTTCCCTTGACCTTGATCTCGTTTCTCGACTTCACATAACACCAAGGGGCCCAGCGTGTGGTGTGGCTATGTATCCAGGAAGACGAGAATGCAGGTTTGGCCACAGCAGGCAGAACTTTCCCCCAGGTGTCCACGAAAATGGACATGGGGCAGGTGAACTCTGTTGTTCTCTCAAGAAGGGGTCGGGGGCCAAGTGCAGTGGTGCCTGCCTGTCATTGCAACAATTTAGGAGGCTGAGGCGGGTGAATCACTTGAGCCCAGGGGTATGACACCAGCCTGGGCAACTTGGCGAAATCCCATCTCTATAAAAGATACAAAAAGAATGCCCAGCTACTTGGGAGGCTGAGGTGGGAAGAGTGCTTGAGCTCAGGAGGTAGAGGGTGCAATAAGCTGAGATCATGCCCCTGCACTCCTGCCTAGGCTACAGAGAGAGACCTTGTGTAAAATAAATATATGTATATATATTTATATGTATATATAGATACAGATATACATATAGATATAGATACAGACATAGATATAGATATAAAATAAAGGAAGACGTGGAGGCCGAGCTCTAGTAAATGGGTCCCTGGGTCCCTGTTCTGGACACAGTGCTGAGGGCCACCTGCTCAGTACAGCACCATTACTCTGCCTTTACTCTTGGATCCAAGACCAGGGATCTGGGTCAAGGTTGCCATTCCACCAAGCTGAGGGTTCCCCTGGGAACTTTTGCAGCAAATGTAGGCTTGAGCCTTGAGGCTCAGAGGCCAACTCCTCAGACTGTAGCGGAGGCAGAAGCTCAGTCACCTCCCAGAGCACTGCAGAGGCCTGCACCTGGTGAGTGGGGGAGGACCCCCGGCCAGGATATCACTGTGGGGCGCATGCCTGGTGTGTTAGAGAATGTCAAGGTTACCTGAGCATGTACAGCCAGGAGGAAGGGCAAGAGGTGGGTACAGAGAGACGGCAGGGCTGGGGGAATGGGGTCAGGACACGAGACCCAGCAGGCTTTTGTCAAGACTCCAGGTTCCACCTGGCGTGAGGCAGGAGTCCCTGCGGGTTCTGGGCGGAGAGTGAGGGCTTCTAACTCCTCGTTATAGACTTCCTTCTGCTCTTGCGCAGGCAGTGGGTGGGTGGAGGCTGATGAAATAACCTAGAGGTGAGATGAGTGTGGCTAGATCTGGGGGTTGACATTCAGGTGGAGGAAAGAGGACAGACACGTTGAATGAGACGGAGCCCGCAGGATGCTGACAGGTGGGAGTGGGGAAAAGAGGGCCGGGAGGCTTTGACGGTTTGCGCCAGGCAGGTAGGAGGATGCTAAAGGCCTTACCAAGATGGGAAGGTGGTGGGGAGCAGGTTGAGAGGGTGGACTGATCTGCCAAGGTGTGTTACATCCGCTGAGCAAGTCCCATGTGTGGGGCACGGTGATGACCTTACCGTGTCATCTCATTTAATCCTCATGATGGCCGATCAGTCAGGGTATATCCATCTGGTCTCACACTGCCATAAAGATACTACCTGAGACTGGGTAATTTATAAAGGAAAGAGGTTTAATTTACTCACAGTTCCACATAGAGGTGGAGGCCTCAGGAAACTTATAATCACAGCAGAAGGGTAAGAGGAAGCAAGGCACATCTTACGTGGTGGCAGGAGAGAGAGAGCGAGTAGGGGGAAGTGCCAAACACTTATCAAACAACCAGTGAGAACTCACTCACTCTCATGAGAACAGCATGGGGAAAACTGCCCCCGTGATCCAATCACCATCCTCCCTCATCTAATGGGGATTACAGGTCCCTTCCTTGACACATGAGGATTACAATTTGAGATGAGATTTGGGTAGGGGGGACACAGAGCCAAACCATATCATAAGGCTTGCCATTTCACCCTTTTACAGACAAGAAAGGCACAGAGAGGGTAAGCAACTTAATCAAGGTCACACAGCAACAAAGTTTCAGAGTAAAGACATGAGCTCTCTGTGACTCATGAGCTCAGGTTTAACTGACCCAAGTCTTTTCATGGCCACATTATCTCATGTCCCTGTGACAAGGTACCTAGACTATGACATGTGAACTTTACCTTTTCCTTTTTGGATAAATCTGATTTGTCTGTTGAAACAGACACTGACTTTTCTCTTTTTGTTACATAAAACTTTCTTGGACACTCTGGATTTGAAAGAATGAAATTTCCTGTAACACCAGACTCTCATCTCCCTACCCCCAATGATCTAAAGCTGCCAGGGGTCTGCAGTGGATGGAATCTTTGTCCCTAGGGGATTGTGTAGATCCTGAGGTTTTCAGAGGCAGCCGCATCACCTGCATCCTCCATGTGCAGGAAAGTAAAGAGCTGTACCCACCTGGGCTTTGTCCACACTCCATGGCCGGGGGTGGCTACCAAGGTTGCCCCTGCAGGTGTGCATGAATTCTCTGGCCAGAGGGCTCGGGATGACACACCACTCAAGTCTGGGATGGAGCTCAGGACGGGGAGGAGGAAGGGCTACCTAGATTTTGATCCCCTCTCCCCCAACTGCATTCCAACCTCCAGAGAAAGCAGAGAGTCACAGCCTGTATAGGAAGGGGCACTGCCCAAATCACCAGGGTATGGGCTTTCAGAGCAGATAAGGTGAAGACAGCATCACCCCAGCCCCCTAGAGACACAGGGGAAACAGGTCTGGTGGGAGACCTGGTTCTCTAAGACCACTCAGGCAGGGGTGGGGCCTAGACCCCTACCCAGCACACCGGGCTCCCCAGACATGTAGCAGTGGGATGCTTGCTGAAGGAGACAGAGCGTGGGCAAATCAGAAACCAGTTCTGGAAAAAAAAGTGATTTATGTTTTAATGTATCTGAAGAGTGCAGGCTTGGCTAGATCGATGGGCTGTACCTGACCTCCCCAGAATATATTCTCTCCTCCCTCTCTCTCTATCACACACACACACACACACACACCTCCTGTGCTCACCCCTGAGCCAGGTGCCAGGTACTGTGGTCGCATGTGTGTGATGTATGGGCCTGGCCTGGGCTATGTGCCCCAGGCAGGATGATAGTGGGGAAGGGCTGGTTCCCAAAGGTCAGAGATCTCTCACCAGAGCAAGGACAGCTTTCCGTCGGATGGCCTCCCCACCACCATTCTCTAGAGCTCCACACCCTTTCCTGAGAGTGAGGGTGATGCTGGGAAATGGCTCCATTCTCAGCCTGAGCTTCCCTACGCCTGTCACTGTCTACAGTCCCCAGTAGCCAGAGGCAGGGCACAGACAAATGAGAAGAAAATCAGATCCAGGGGACAGGTGCAGTGCCTGGGATGAAGTAACACGACCTCTGGAGTCACGCAGGTAAAACCCACCACCCACTTCTTCCGGGAATCACAGCTGGAAATCCCTCCAGGACAAAAGAGCAAATTGGACTTGAGTCCCTAGAATTCACAGGCAGGACCCAAGAACAGGGCAGTCCGGGACCCTGACTCCCACTGGGGCTGAGCCCTCCTCTCCGCATAGGAGGCCAGGTGTATTCCTGAGTAGGGTCTCAGCTGGGGATCCAGCCCTGCAGCCTGTCTTGTTCCCTTGGTCCCGTTCCCACGATCTCGGTCCCACGATCCAGTTCCCATGGTCCTGTTCCCACGGTCCCGCCCAGGGCTTGGGCCCCTACACAGGCTCTAGGGCACTTGGGGAACGAGAAGCTACACTGTTTCCTTGTGGGTATCAGGAAGGGGCGGCCCCTCTGTGACCTCCCAGTTCCCAGGAACTCAGACAGCCAGGACAGGCAGTGAGGAAGCCAACAGCAAGCGGCCCCACCTTCTGGTGCAAGGCTTACCCCTCTGCACTAACGGCCTCTGATTGTCACGTTGGTTTCCTGGCAGGGCCAATCAGAGCCCCGAGCCCCTGAACTCAATAGTGGTTGGTTCACGACGTGCACGTGACCTGTGTGGGTCCAATCAGAGTCCTAAGACTGGGGTGGGCGGCCCCAGAACGAGCTCCTTTATTGCTAAATCTGAGCCCTTGGGTGTGGGCTGGAGGTGGAGTGGCCACCTGCAGGGAAGACCCCACCCCTAGATAAGCTAGTGAAGGGACTGTCCTAATATAAACTAACACAGGGGCTGGAATTATGTAAAAGAACACAGGCACTGTCATCACATAAACGAATCTAGGGACAATGAGCCAGGAGATGGACCAGGAAAACTGGATGTGGACATTTTCAGCCTCTCAATCCTGCTCATTCTGGCTCGTGAAGGGAGTCGGGAAGGCTCCTGCGTGCTCTAATCCGGGTTGAATGGGTATTTCCTCTCTTGCCCCTGAGAGGCCCTGATGGATGCATTCCAGAGGCACCCGGCACTGCCTCCGTCTCCCTCCGGTTTTACCCACCGCCCAAGCCTGGGCCAGCTGTCAGTCAGAAGAAAGTGTAGTGGGGATGTGGACCTGGGATTTGGGACTCTAGAGACATGGCCTGCTTGGCCCCGTTTCCTCACAGTGAGATGCCAGTGTGTGCATCTCTAACGTCAGTCCTGAGCCCAGCTCAGCTTCGGGTTCTTTGATGAATTCAGACCAAACGGCATGTTGCACAGAAGGCCGGGTGTGTCAGGCAGGAGAAGCCTCCTTCCTAACACAGAGATCTCAGGTGCGAGGGAACCGGAGCCTGGGCAGCATTGCCAACCCTGCATGGGGCTGTGAGACTGGATCGATCCCGGGTTGTCCCAGGAGAACACGACTAGTCTCTTAGAGGAACTGCCAAGAGGACTGGGCCAGGATGCCCAGACCTTGATAGGCTGAGACGCCACCTGAGAACGGTTAATAATCCCCTCTGGACAGAGTTGCAACCCTCCCCTGAGAACCAGGGCCACCAGCCGTGCACTCCTGGCATCTCTCCAGCTTTCCTCCGAAGCTGCCTCCACTATCTCCTCTCCAGTTCGCAGCAGCACTTCTCCAGAGCCTCGGGCACCAAGCCCTGCAGTTTCAAGAGCCTCATGGCCAGGCTGGCCCATGCTCAAAGGGCTAAGACTGAACACTGTCCCATCAGCTGACTCACGTGCAGGGCCTGGGGTGGCCTCATGTCTAGAGACCCACCATGGTGAATGATGGGGAGTCAACCAGGGGAGCGTCCAGCATGTGGGCCTGGCTGATGCCATAGTTCTTGGCCCGGCTCCTGGGGAATGATTCTAAGAAGTGTGGGGGCCTGGCGTGTGTTCATGGTTGGAGACTCAGTCTCACAAATAACTGAGAAACGGGGATAATTAACATCCAGGGATTTCCCTGGATATTCCCAGGAGATTCAGCCTGGGTAGTCTGGAGTCAGCCTGGTTAATGGTTGGAGAATCAGTGTGGTCCATGAAGAGGAATAAATCTTTATACAGGATGACTCAGCCTGATTAACGTTGAGAGACTCAAGCTCTTATTTCCCAGAGGGAGAAGGGAAAGCAAATACTCTAGTCTGTTCTTAAAAGGTGAAACGGTGATTGTTAAATGCCTGCTCTAAAGTCCCCCATAGTGAGTGAGAGTCTGAGCTTGAATAGGCACCTTGGTTCAGGTCCACTGTGAAGGGCCCTTCACCTGACTTCTCCTGGGTCCGTTCATTCTCCACATCAGCACACACTAGACACCTCACCACTTCCTGGATTTTAATTGCCAATTGAGCTACTCTGAGATCCACAGACTTCAGTACTAAAACTAGGAGAGACCAGCACTTGTTAAACTTATGCAATAAAATATGAACTACAATTAGAAACAGCCCTTGGCAAAGCTCAGTTCAAGAGGATGTTTTGGACTATAAGTGCAATTACTCAACGTGAAGCCCTCCAGGGATGGTCAGCTGCTCATCTTGCTGAGATTATGAAATAAAGACTTCTCATGGTCAAGGTCCTCCCAGGGGGAAGTTGCTGGAGTGTGGGAGTGGAGCTGGAAGGGTCACAGAGATGAGTTGGGACACTGCCTTTCTGAAGTCTCAGCCCCTAATTATCTCAGAGGGCACATGGCTTCCTGATGGTGTGGAAACAGTCGCCAGCATCTATCCATCATCCACCCAATTATTCACCCATCCACATGTCTATACATTCATCATCCATTCATTCACCCATCCACCCATCTACCCATTTATTTATTCATTCACTCACCCACATACTCATCCATTTGTCATTCACACATCTATCTACACATTCATGCATCCATCAATTTGTCATTCATCCATCACCCATCCACCCATCTACTCATTTACTTATTTATCTATTTCCTCTTCTATCCATTTACTTATCCATCTGTCCATCCATCCATCCTTCCATCCATCCATTCATCATCTATCCATCATCGACTCATCTGTCCCTTCATTCAAACAACATGAATGTCTGCTCAGTCTCAGGCACTGCTGGGCAGCAGGTTTTATAAAAGACCAGGAAAAAATTGGTTGTGCTGCCAAGGGCCTTCATACTCCATCACAGGTAATCTTGGGCAAGATCATAAAATGCTTTAACAAAGACGCTGCCTAAGGGTAGGTAGCAGATGATGAAACCACGGCAGCATCTATCTAACATTGAGGAAGCCTCTGCAGTGCTTTCTTGCCTTCTCATCTAGCCATGCAACAAGCATTACTTAGCTTCACCAGCCCCTATACTTGATTTAGTAACTGGTTTGACAAACTTATTGTCTTTGGGGAGTTACTTACAGAACAGGACTTTTGGAGTCAAATAAGAGAAATGCAAGTCAGAAATGCTAAGACCAATGGGAACATTTACTGACTCAAGGAATCGAAGAAGGGTTGTTTTGCACAAATTATTCTCTGACTGCCCCTCTGCATCGCTTCTGTGCCCTTCTCTGACCTCACTGTGCCCAGCAGGCTGACATCTATAAATGGCACCAGTGGGGATCCCTGCTCTCTGGATTCTATTGGATTTGACCGATGAGAGTCCCCAGGAGAAGCCTGAGATGGGAGAACACAGAGGTTGGAGCAGGTATTGCCCCTGCCTGACTGATGTTTAGCAGTGAAGTTTTTCCCCAAATAAGACCTCAGATCCTGCCAGGTGACCCCTCTCCCAGAGTTACAATCCTCCCTGCATTCCAGAAACAAAGCCCCACACCTGTGCCCTGGGGCCTGTGGTGGATAATAGTTTCCCTGCTTATCCAGTTCCTGGGATGCAGGTTCCCCACCCCTACTTGGACCTCTGTAAATAGCCTCTGCTTTGAACTCTCTGCAGAGATCCCTGTGGGTCTGCTCTCAGACAAAGGTTGTGCAGCCAAAGTGCAGGTCAGATGTGCAGGTGAGCGTCAGAGCAGCCAGCCCTGGATGGTCCAGCCCCACCTCCTCTGTCTTCTAATGAGATTGGCTTAACTCTTTGTCATGGTAGATCAGCCTTCTCCATATGCCAGAAAACACGTGGTCTCTTCCTCCTCTTGGCTTCATGTCAGTTCCAGTTTGAAAAATCCGAGGAAGGCCAATCTGGGGTCAGGTGACCACCCATAGACCAATCAGTGGTGGCTATGGGGGCGGAGTCATGTATGAGCACAGTATCTTCCTGGAACCAGACGGTTGGATGGGAGGAATGTCTCCCAGGAGAAGAGAAGGTGCATTTCCACACACGGTGGGGGGTGCTGGAATGATGAGAAGTGAAGCCCCTATGTGGATTCCATTACCTGTGGCCATTGTGATATGTCATCAAACGGACAGCACTTATCAAAATTTGAAAAACTGCCCATTCTGTTTTTAACCCAGAAGCCCAGATGCACATGGCAGCAACAGCCCCAGTACTGAAAGGTGCCCTGAGCCCCAGATCTAAGAGGTGGAGGGGGCTTGTTTTAGGGCTTTCAGACCCCCAGGCACTGCAGGTAAACCCAGGACAGCCACCCCCTGAGAGGGTGACCCAGCCTTGGATCTGCCCTCGAAGATAAAAAATCCTGAAGCCCTGCCCTTGTGCCCTGGGGCTCTGCACCCCACACACTGCTGGAGGACTCAGACCATCAATCTGGATTTCCCACCCGGCATGCACAGCAGTCCCAGGCTCGGCTCCCATGAGGGACACGGGTCACTCACAGCGTCGGTAACTGAGAACCGAGACCGCCCACCCCACTCCGTGCCTTTGACATCCTCTGGCAATTTTAGAGAGGTCGGAAGCTGCAGTTTCTCTCCTCACTTTGAATCTAGGGTGATTACTGGGTTGCCGGCACTCCTGAAATGTCTGACTGAGAGGTACCTGCGGTTTGGCTTCTAGATCACTGCCATGGGGTTGGGTGCGCGCGCGCGCGCGTTTGTGTGTGTGTGTCCTGGTCCTGCGGGAGTTACTTAAGGAGGCTGCTTTGCTGCTGATGGACAGACTCAGATGTCAGTGTCTGAAAAGCATGGACTCACATTCTGAACGCTGAAGGGGGGATGCCTCGGTGCTGAGAGTCATGGTTGCA